>NC_059370.1:11132895-11469324 GCF_019703515.2 Myxocyprinus asiaticus | reverse complement strand
TAATGGCCACGCGGTATGTCCCGTGGCGCCATGCCCATCTCGGGACTCGAGTCTGGAGCCAGTGCTGAAGCGGCCTCATATGCATCAACCCGAGCGGGGTGGCCACCGCCGAGGATGCCATATGCCCCAGGAGCCTCTGAAAAAGTTTCAGTGGAACCGCTGTTTTCTGTTTGAACGCCTTCAAACAGGCCAGCACCAACTGGGCGCGCTCGTTCGTAAGGTGTGCCGTCAAGGAGACTGAGTCCAACTCCAAACCGAGAAAAGAGATGCTCTGAACCGGGAGGAGCTTGCTCTTTTCCCAGTTGACCCGAAGCCCTAGTCGGCTGAGGTGTGAGAGCACCAGGTCCCTGTGTGCGCATAACATGTCTCGAGAGTGAGCTAAGATTAGCCAGTCGTCGAGATAGTTGAGAATGCGAATGCCCACCTCCCTTAACGGGGCAAGGGCAGCCTCTGCGATCTTCGTAAAGATGCGAGGAGACAGGGACAGGCCGAAAGGGAGGACTTTGTACTGATACGCCTGACCCTCGAATGCGAACCGCAGGAAGGGTCTGTGTCGAGGAAGGATCGAGATGTGAAAGTACGCATCCTTCGGGTCTACCGCCGCGAACCAATCTTGATGCCGGACGCTCGCTAGAATGCGTCTTTGCATCAGCATCTTGAACGGGAGTCTGTGTAAAGCCCGGTTCAGTACTCGCAGGTCCAAGATTGGCCGCAACCCACCGCCTTTTTTCGGTACAATGAAGTAGGGGCTGTAAAACCCTTCCTTCATCACGTCCTTCCGTAGGAGGGTAGCGATCTCCGCGCAAGGTAGCAACGTTTTCGTCTTTCACCAAGGTGATGTGGACACCGCTGAACCTGGGCGGATGAAAAATGCTCTTTCAGAAAATATACTCTCTAGTTTTTCTGCCGAAGCGCCCAGGGGCGTTCTCTGCAGTGCACCAGTGCAGAGGAGGGAGAAGCCGCTGAAATGTGCCGTCAGATCCAGCAGAGGTGAATGAACAGTAGTATTCAGCTCAGTGAGCATGACCGTTCGGCTCCGAAGAGAAAATCTGAATGAGTGGTTACATACCAGCTCCTTTTATACCCGTATGTTCGGGGGAGTGGCATGCAAATACAACTCGCCAATTTTCATTGGCCTTTTATCAAAGACCAGAGGTGTCTCGGGCTCCCAAGAGTGACCCCTAGTGTCAACACCAACGTCGAGTGAGTGACAGATAGGGAACTTGCCTGCCGCTGATTTTACAGTGGTCTGAGCTGTTTTCGTGATTTGGCTCTCCTTGTTGATTTTATTTGCATTTTCTTTTTTTTTTTTTTTTGGCTGTGTACTTGCTTGTTTTGATTTTACGCCCCTGCACAGCATGTAGAAGATTGGCGCACACAGGTACGATCTTAACAGTAGTTCATGCAGGTCAAAATAGCATTCAGATGGGGTTATATTTCCCAGAGGACCCTTGAGTTAGCAGAAAAACAGTAGGTAATTTGCTCTGTAAATTTACAGAAGTTGTGAGAGAAAAACACTTGTCAGATTTGGACGGGATTCAAATCACAAAGTTCATCTGTGAAACACGAATTTCCCTGAACTCCTCAAGGAAAACTAGTCCCGTCTGAATAGAAGTATAGTGTTTCACAGCTGTCACTTGTGTTGCCGTAAGTCGCCAGCTCTCATTGATAATGAAGGATGACAGGTCGCTGGAAATCGCTGAATGTGTATGGGGCTTCAGTTGTGAACATAATTAATCTTATGTATGAATAGGATGCGTTTAAGTGTGGTAATTAATCCATTTGTAACATTCAACAACACTGAGGGCAGTGCTTCGAATTTTGGTAAGCACCGCCGTATTTCAGAAGCAGAACTTTCGACTTGCTGTTGCCAAATTTACAGTGCGATCAGTCTGTCAATGTAGGTGTGTGGGATTTTTCCACCAGTTTTATCATCCACCACACAAATATCGTAAGACCATCTGTCAGATATGGCAAGTAATAGTACCTCTTTTCAACAAGCCGCACAATTTGAGGTATCATTCATGTCTGTAGCACCAACAGTGAGCATTACATGCTCAACTTTAATACTTGGGGTTAAGGATTTAAACAAACTCCTTAGCAAGCACTACCAATAATAAACAGTCCCAATTAATGCTGCACATAGACAGAGATTCACCATAGAATCCAACCCCCCAAAACCTCTCAAACTCTTAAGTAGTACATTAAAAACACACTTTTGGGTCAAGGCTTGGCTCAGGGTTTAGAGTTATTATGCTTTTTTTTTTTTTTTTGGAAGTTCTAATTTGATTGAACTGTCCATTTGTGAGTGTGAATGCGACACTCAAGGCTCCCCACGTGCGCTCACTGATCTATTTTGGATTATTTAAGGCTGGTGAGCCAGCATGTAGCTGCGACACCAATCAATCCAGTCTGGTTCAGGCCAATGCCGGCTCAAGGTGAAATCACTTGTAGGTTCGAAAACCACTGACGTGCACACTTGTGTCAATCCGCTGCTTGACGAAGGGGAAATAAAAATGATTTGAGCCTGGAGAACCCTGAAATGGGCTGTGACACAGAAAGCGAGAAAGGGTGATTACAGGTGCCATGAAAGACAATGCTGTGGTTTTATGTTGACTTTTATGTGACTGATACTAAATTAAATACTAAGAGTCTGTACCCAGAATCACCAGAGCGATTCAAACAACACAATTACAACGTAAAATCACCTCAGTGATGCTAGGGTGTTGTGGGTGGTTGCCGGGCATTCCTATGTGGTTGCTAAGGCATTCTGAGTGTTTATTTGTCCAGAACTATGCAGTTGTTAGGGAGTTATGGGTGGTTGCAAGGGCGTTTTTAGGTGCTAGCTGGCATGTTTTGGGAGTGATTCAACCAACGCCAATAAAAAACACAAAACTCACCTCCGCAATGCAAGGGTGTTGTGGGTGGTTGACAGAGCATCACTATGTGGTTGGTAAGGAGCATTTGTGGCATTATGTTGATTAACATAAAAATAAATTTTGACTTGTCCCTCCTTTTCTTTTCAAAAAAGCAAAAATTGCTGTTACAGTGAGACATTTACAATGGAAGTGAATGTGGGCCAATGTTTTAAATGTATAACCACAAGACAAACAATATGCATGTTAACATGGTTTTAGAGTGACAAAACGCTTGCTAACCTTGTCTGTGTAAAGTTATATTCAATTTTACAACTTTGTTGCCATAACGACATAATGCCTTAAACCCTAAAACCATGAAATGTAAAAACTGTAAAAATAATGACTGTAAAAACATTAACTGTAATAACAATGATTTAAACAACTTTACAGCTCAAATAACACAAGTTTTAACAGAAGAATTAATGTAAGTGCTTTTAAAAATTACAAGCTTTGCTTTTCTGCCTTTAAACCCTCAAAAAATTTGCCCCATTTACTTCCGTTGTAAGTGCCTCACTGTAACCTTGTTTTTTATTTTTTTATTTATTATTTTTTTTAAGAAATGAAGTGACAAGTGTCTGTTTATATGGCTGACTATTACTTAACAAACATGAAAAAAAAAAAAAAAATCTGTTCTTTGCCTTACAAATACTTAAATATTCTTTATGTATTCTTTTGTTATGCAAGATTATTTCAACAGGCAGCTTCTGAAGGTTACTGTAGGTGTAATATGTCACCCGCTGATTGATTTTCTTCTCTTATGGCATCAACACCCTGATCTGTGTGTAGCACAATATTGGTGATTGTGGTTATTTATTGGATGTTTAAAGCTAAATTGCCTCTGGAGAGAGTCTGTGTTTGATATGATGTAAGATCAGCATGTGATGATCATGCATTATGGCAGAAGGGGTCCCCCGCACAAGAATTTGCAGCTCCACAGAGTCTGATGAAATGCTAATATGCTGCAGTATTCTTAGAAACATATAATGAGAAAGCTTCCAACACACAAACTTCATTTGAACATTGTATGAAATTGGACTGTAACGCATAATATTATTATATACAATATAATAATAATAATAATAATAATAATAATAATATTGTAGCTTATAGTGAAATATTTATTATCAATTTTATTACAATACACAGGTGTGCTGGGTTCGGAAAGTGTGAATGGAAAGTGGACTTAAAATCAAGTGGACCAAAAAAGAAAAATACGTTTATAAAAAATAAATGCATAAATAAATAAATAACACACACACACACACACACACACACATATATATGAGACAGATCTCTGCTTTCTTCGTGGAGGAGGAAGCGAGGGCCAGGTAAATGTCCAACGTAAATTCTATGTAAATTTTACACACTTTTCAGCGTAACATCAAAAGGTGTGCTTTTCAGCACAACGTAAATGCACACATGTAACAATGCTGTGTGCATCTCTCTCTGTCTCTCCTCCGGCAGTCTGGACATTTTTATCCCTCTCCAGCTCTCACTGTAACACAGAACAACTGTTAGAAATAATTTCAATCTTTACCATTCTTCCTCTCCCAGCTTCACTCTCCACAGACGTCGCTCGGCCACACCCACATCACCACATGCCCACATCACCACATACTCCCATTAACCGACTCAGGCCGGGGGCCTGTGACTTACTCACCCCCCTTGGCCATGCCCACAACATACATACATACATATATACTGTATATATATATATACAGTACTGTGCAAATGTTTTAGGCACTTGTGAAAAATGTTGCATAGTCTCTTCATGTAGTTCCAGACTGACTCGATATTCAATGGGTGTCTCTGTGGGGCCATGCCATCTGTTGCAGGGCTACATGTTCTTCTATTCTATTTGCAGAAGGAATGTTTGGGAATCTAAAATGTATATTACCTATTGACACAATACAGCTAAAGATATAAATAACCATCTTAAGACAAATGTTTTTGTTAAACATCTTATGAGCCTAAGACTTCTGCACAGTACTAATATATATATATATATATATATATATATATATATATATATATATATATATATATATATATAAAATTACAACACATATATTTAATTGTAAGTTTGTTTACAAAGTTAAGTATATAAAGTTAACACATATTTGAATAGCAATTAATCTCCAGTAAAAAAAAAAAAAAAAAAAAACGTTTTAAATGTGCTTTATTTTAAAGCAATATCTACAAAGTATTTGTTTCCTTAAGGGGTGACAATAGGCAGGTGGAATGTGTGTGTGTGTGTTGTTAGTAAATTTATCTTCCATCAACATTTACTGGCCACATGAGCCGTGGTTGGTTGTAGCAGGCCAACAACCCAAAATAAATCCAACTTTGACCAAATGAATTCCTCCTTTGAAAATTTACACCCCAGGTAATAAATTATCAAAGCTACAGAGAGATGCTGAAGCTGTCCATCTGCCAGTTGATAGTACTGAAGCTAACAAAATCACATCATCCTCATTACACCTCCACTGCTGTCTGACTTCTAACCAGAAGGCATCTCTGTTAGCAAGCAGCACTTAAGGTAACCCAATTAAGGACCATATGTCGGCCAAAATATTCCAAACCGTCCAAAGCAGGAACCCAAGAACATCAGATATCACAAAATCTTTTTGGTGCATATGTTTTAAAAATCGTATGTATCAGATATGGGTGTTGACATCAATACAAAACAATATACCACGGTACAGTATATGCCCAAGCACTGATGTATCTTTCTCATTATCTGTATCTATTTTAGATTAATCTGCATTTGAAGTACTTGATGTCTACTTCTGTCTTATCCTTCTTATATTTATAATTAAATGTCTGTCCAGTGTTAACAACTGGCAGATTTAATTCCTCATACCTGGCCAAAAAAAAAAAAAAAAAAAAAAAAAAAGGATAATAATAATAATAATAATAATAATAATAATATATATATATATATATATATATATATATATATATATATATATATATATATATATATATATATATATTCTTATTCTATTCTGAAGAGATTTATTAACCAAAGACCAACCAAAGCCCTGTTTACACCTGGTATTAACACCTATCTCCACTGATACAATAGCAAGTGGTCAGCTGAGACAGACTGCTGTTTACACCTCATATTAACACGTTTTGAATGCATCTCCTGTGACCACTAGTGATCAGATGTCGTCTTGAGGAGGATCTCTGATTGTGTGACTACACACATCACTAAATATGTCAGTGTATCACTGCATGTAGATAAAGCATAAAAAATGTCTGAATAATAAAAATGCACAGAAAGTCAACACAAGGTTCTCAAATATACTTGAATTTAAATTTAACCACAACATGACATTTTGAGGTGAACTTCCCCTTCATTTTATTAGAGTACCTGTATTAACTATACTTTGGATGTGTACGTTTTACGTAATATGAGTCACTGCACGTTGATTTCAGGCATAGTGAAAATGTGTACGTTCTGTACATGTATTTGCTTTGGAACCTCTTCAATCAAACGGTTGTTTTCTTTTAAAGCCATAGAAACTTACATTTGTATTTAGTGATTAGTGTGATCTGATCACCCAAAATGGATGTAAATATCAGGTGTAAACAGAGCCTAAAATTGTATTTGGATATGACTGATGGACAAAATATATTTTAGTTCAATAAACTGACACTTAACAGATCAATGTACACAGACACAGATGCAGAACCAAACTGATTTCTGCAGGATTTTCCACTGTAGCGCATTGTCTGTCATTGCCCTGTATTATCAGTAAGCAATCCAGGTCTACTTCAAATCCATTCAAACTCGTTTTAAACACCAAACTGCCTACTTTGTCGTACTACTACGTGTGATTGAGACCAAATGTGATATTCGTTAGAGTGCTAAGTGAATCTGTGCTGTTTTGCTTCTAAGGGTAAGCGCACACAAAGCACAAACTGTCATCCACCCGGTTTCTCTCAAAAATCTCTACAGACTATTAAGCTGTCGAATCCCCTCCCCAGCTCTCACAGTGGCTCATCTATTTATACAGCAACATGAGCAGAGCAGGTGTTTATCTACTGTACATCAAAAATCATCTTACCTGATTGGCGACAGATAAGAACTGTAAATGTCTCATTGGATTGTGTATGTTTTGAAAGGCTTGAGAGACAAGCAGCACTAGCCACTGGACATGATATTTTGCTGAATTTCCTCATATGAAGCATGTCAGAATGAATTGCATCTTCAGCCATACAGAGAGAAGAATTCTATTACACCTATGCATTGACTGTGACTCTGTGTGTATCTCGTCTCATAACATTGCTACGGACATGAAAGATACCGATAATTGTTTGGTTTGTTGAAAAGAGGTGTTACTACTTTTCTAATCCATCTGACTTACAATTTTTGTCTGCCATGTAATAAAGTGGGTGAAAAAGCCCTATAGATTTACACATTGAACGACAAACTTGAGCCATATATACTTTATAAGGACAATAATATCATGGTGACTTAGATCCACCCTAGCATTAAGGAGTGACTTTAGGGTTCCAACAAGTTTTTCACAACTTGAACTATTTATCAAAAATTTTTCCCAAACAGATAAGTTTAATTCTCTGTCAAGTTTAAAATAAACAAAACCTACCTCCCTTTCCTAAACCTTCAACCTAAACCTAACCAATAGTATCAAAAAGTGACTTGAAAAATGCAATTGCTGAAGCAACCACGTCTTTTTGTGGTACTTCCATGACACTTTCGGCTCAGGTGTTGACTCACGTGTTCTGGACTCGCACTCCTTTTGCATCGCAAATATCAGTTGTATCGCTCAATCAGTTGAGTTACTGCACAATTTGATTGCACTCGAACAAGCTTGAAAATATAGTTGGTTATCTAATGCAAACATTTAAATGTATGGCCACAAAAAGTCATGCACTTTAGTATAAGTGTTTTGATGTCATAAGATAGCATTGTGAGTGTTTCTGAACAGATAATACACCATTTTTCTCGTGATATGTGTGAAAGGGAATAAATGTCACTGTTGTTTTAGACCCTTAGTGTTCATTTCACCATGGAACTGCCATGATACATACAACGAGCCACGTAACCTTTCCCTCTGGAAACCTCCTGGTGTATTCATATTATCAACACCAGGCCCGAAGTCACTACATCCCTTTTTCTACCCCATATTCCATGGACAATCACCCAATCCTCAACTACATTTCCTCCTTTTACTCCCTGTCCTTCCACTTTACTTGTCAAATAAATGGTTCGATGGGCCACTGCTGCCACTCCACAGTGTCCATCTTAATTTCCTGTCACAAAAAAGCAACACATCTTAATGGTACAGTATTGATAATCCATCGGTCCCCTGGTGCCCAGTGAGAAAAAAATAAAATCCTTGAAATCACTACCACAGGCATGTTGTTAGTCCAGATTGCATTCTGTGCAACAACAAGGGCATAGCTCTTGATCAAAAAGTAATTACTTACTAGCTGTAAGCTATGGGCTGATCTGAAATAGATTGTGGGAGAGCAGACTGTGTGTATACTGAGAGAAGCTGCTTGCATTGGTTGTCCAGCAAATCGTCTGTTGTGCTAGATATTTCCTTTAATTGCTGAAGATTTAGGGTGCATCAGGAAGTAAATTGAGACAGTTTGAGGTAGTTAAGAGAGCCATAATCAAACCCAAAGAATAGATCAAACCCCACTGTGGCCCATTTTAAAAGCACAACACAAAAGTATATTTCGGTTTTGACGCAAGCACTTAGCGTCTGCGTCGAGTCGAACGCTAGCTTTTCAAATGGTATTTAATTTGACTATGTGTGCACGCACAGGTGGTTGGTGCATGCACTGAACGACTGCTATGAGACACTGGACTTTTTCTCTTCAGGAGATTAGACTATAAAGATGTCTTTATAGTCCTTCAGACTTGAGTTATACAAATGCAGGTATCTCCTGACCTCCTCACACATGCGCTCTTGACGTGCACATCAACTGTTGTTATTTCCACCTTCATCTGCTGTTGTTTACCAGCGATTCAAACTTCTTCTACCTTGTGGACCCACTTATTAGAGCAAATAATTTGCAGCACATACTGCACATTCAGAGTACGCTTGGTTAGAAAAATTGAGCCACACGTGTTCAGTGCTCAAGCACTTTGCTGATGATGAAATTAGCATCACCCATCCTGTACGAATATGCCTAGTATTTGCATCTGACCAAAGTATACTTTGGGCTTTAGGCCCAGTGTATTGTAGTATGATGTTGGATCCACAATGCAGCTAATTCTAGGAAACAATAAACTTTATTGAAACAAAGATTTTTTTCTGGACATCTTTGTTTCCGGATAGACCGATAAACAGGGTTCCCACACTTTTGGAAAGTAATAAAATCTTAAGAGTCATGAAAATTTCTAGTGAATATGCATTTCTATAGTGAATATAGGTTATGTTCTGCTTTAAAAATTTCATTGGCAAGATGAAGACATCTGCACACTAACTTACACCAAGTATAATCATTTAAATCTATTAATCCCAAGGATTGGTTTCTTACATGCATATAAAAAAATTGACACAGAAATCACACACACACACACACAAAAAGAAATAATAAAAATCATAATAGTTATCATGAATGACTGGAGTAGTTATGGAAATTGTGTGGGAATTCTTTAAAAATATCCAATCCTCCCTGACTCTTGAAAATTGCATAGAAGCCAGCCAATATGATTGAAATTTTATTTGAACGTTCTTGCCATCTTGCCATTTTTGTGTGCAATACTGTGTGCATCAGACAGTCTGTAAACAGTTTGGTTCACAGCCATGCTGACTGAGACCAAGTTAGGCTTGAATCCAATGTTAACAAAAATGACAGAACCTCTTCTTATAGTAAGTCTTATAAGACTCCTAGCAAGTCTTTTTAGCAAGTCAGTTCACTCGGCGGCCATCTTTGGAATGCTCACGTGGTGCTATTTTTCTCTGCAAACAAGCAACATAAAAGTGCAGCTACTATCTACTTGAATGAGGAAAGACAGAAATCTTCAAAACATTTGGTCAAGATCATGATCAAAGAACACATTTAAAATAGCAGAAAAATCTGACAACACTTGTATCATAAATTGTGCTTCTTTACCTCAGATTACACTAATAAACAATTTTCCCAGCTTGTATATCGGGTTGACTGACAGGCGATCTCTGTATTTAAAACGTAACTGGCTCTTTCACCTGTAGGCGGGACCATTGGACATTCCAATTTCTCACATTCATTTTAATAGAAGTGGCTCGTCTCTGCTAAATAATCTCTGTTTACGGCCAATTTGAAGCAATCTGTTGGTGTTGACGGTATGGTTTTGTTCTCCCCGCCCATCCATGCAGCCATGCATTGACAGAGTGGGGAGAGCAGCAAATCAAACTGCCCCAAGGGTAACAGAACAGATTCCTCAGAATTCTATACAATGGTGTAATTCATATTGGTAGATGTCATGAATCAGCTGATTAAAAATTTGACTAACGTGACCTGCCTGAACTAATGCAATGCTTGATTTTGGTTTTCCAAGACCTCTGATTTATGATACTAATAAAGAACAGCAATATTCCCTTAATAATCCTGGATTACTGGAGCTGTTGACCTTGTCATCTGCTCCTGATGCTTCAACACCAAACACTCTCCCAGTCTGCCGCTCAGCCAGGATGAAATACAATTCCAATTAAAGGGAAAGTTGCTAATAATGCCTTGTCAAGTAGCCATTGCTACTTACTGATACACTATATTGCCAAAAGTATTCGCTCACCCATCCAAATAATCCAATCACTTCCATGGCCACAGGTGTATAAAATGAAGCACCTAGGCATGCAGACTGCTTCTACAAACATTTGTGAAAGAATGGGCCGCTCTCAGGAGCTCAGTGAATTCCAGCGTGGTACTGTGATAGGATGCCACCTGTGCAACAAGTCCAGTCGTGAAATTTCCTCGCTACTAAATATTCCACAGTCAACTGTCAGTGGTATTATAACAAAGTGGAAGCGATTGGGAATGACAGCAACTCGTAAAATGACAGAGCGGGGTCAGCGGATGCTGAGGTGCATAGTGCGTAGAGGTCGCTAACTTTCTGCAGAGTCTATCGCTACAGACCTCCAAAGTTCATGTGGCCTTCGGATTAGCTCAAGAACAGTGCATAGAGAGCTTCATGGAATGGGTTTCCATGGCCGAGCAGCTGCATCCAAGCCATACATCACCAAGTGCATTGCAAAGCGTTGGATGCAGTGGTGTAACGCACGCCACCACTGGACTCTAGAGCAGTGGAGATGCGTTCTCTGGAGTGACGAATCACGCTTCTCCATCTGGCAATCTGATGGACGAGTCTGGGTTTGGTGGTTGCCAGGAGAACGGTACTTGTCTGACTGCATTGTGCCAACTGTGAAGTTTGGTGGAGGGGGGGTTATGGTGTGGGGTTGTTTTTCAGGAGCTGGGCTTGGCCCCTTAGTTCCAGTGAAAGGAACTCTGAATGCTTCAGCATACCTAGAGATTTTGGACAATTCCATGCTCCCAACTTTGTGGGAACGGTTTGGGGATGGCCCCTTCCTGTTCCAACATGACTGCGCACCAGTGCACAAAGCAAGGTCCATAAAGACATGGATGAGCGAGTGTGGTGTGGAAGAACTTGACTGGCCTGCACAGAGTCCTGACCTCAACTCGATAGAGCACCTTTGGGATGAATTAGAGCGAAGACTGCGAGCCAGGCCTTCTCGTCCAACATCAGTGTCTGACCTCACAAATGCGCTTCTGGAAGAATGGTCAAAAATTCCCATAAACACACTCCTAAACCTTTTGGATAGCCTTCCCAGAAGAGTTGAAGCTGTTATAGCTGCAAAGGGTGGGCCGACGTCATATTAAACCCTATGGATTAAGAATGGGATGTCACTTAAGTTCATATGCGTCTAAAGGCAGATGAGCGAATACTTTTGGCAATATAGTGTATCTAGCAGGTGGTATGAGATAGTTATGTTCATTTAGGAGAACACTGTCCTTTTCTGCTACTTGTTTCTTTGTTGTTCATTAAAGTGCGGCCAGTAGATACATCAGAGCTATTGCACTCAAACAGCCAATTAAAGAGTGTTTAATCATTTTTGAGTGTAAGCTTTGTATTTCTATATTGGTAGATCATCCCAAATGTGTGATTATTTTAATTTCATATGAGATTTGCATCATACAGCCTGCATTCATAAGAAACATTACAGATGCACTGTAAAAAGTATATAAGTATGATTTTATCGCATAATGGTAAAACATGTTATTATGTTTAACAAAAGAATATGTGTAATTTTTACTGTAAACTTTGTTAAAATTATGATGAAAAACAAGAATCGGACATTCCCACAATTCCCTGCATGGCTTATCACATTTCATTATATTTGATGGTAATAGTTATATTTATTTTTTATTGTTTAATATCGGTTAATGTCACTTATGTATATCACCGTATTCTGTGTTATATTTCATGTGGTTTAGTTCATGTTTATTGCATTATTTTAGTCACATGTGTGACCCTGACGGAGTTTTGTGTTTGGGTGAGTAATACCGTCTCTACATGTGCATTAATTATTGCTCCTGGAAGGGCCACTCTTGTGGCCCTTTGTTTTTACTATGATGATCAAATACATTTAAAGTGAAAAGCAGACTTTTATAGTTCCAGAAGCAAGTTAATGTATCAAGTTTATATAATTTAATAATGTAAACAGTAGTGAACATTTAAAAATACAGGCATCAAAATTACATCCTGTAAAGCCTTAAATATCTGCATAATTTTTTTTTTTTTTAATGTGTTTTATTTTTATTTATTTTTATTTGGCCACCACATCTGTCAGTATTTTACCTTTAATTTACCAGATTTAAAAATAAATAAAAAATACATTGTATATTTAATTTATAAATAATCTAATATTGCCTGATATCTGCATATTAAATCTAAACACTTTTTCCATGTAGTTACTTTCAACCTTAAATATAACAATGAATAATAAAGGGTTTCTCAGAATGGAGCCCTGTGATTGTTTTTCTTCAAGATATTTAGTAATTGTAGGACCAGGGGACATGAGGTATTGAGAAAAATCTCAACATGTAAAAGAATGGCCTTTTTAATCAAAGACATTTGAGTCTGCATGAACTTAATTACACTATGAACAGGGTGGCAATAATTCTCGCAGGTTTCTGAGAATTGTCTATAATTCATTTCACCTAAGGATATGCACTCACTCTCTGCTCCCACAAGTGACTCGGAGAAACTAAGGCTCTTTTTTTGTCAAAGTACCCCCTTTAATTCAGATGCCACAAACAGGCCACTGAAATTGTCCATTTGTATTGGAAATCTTTAGAAATTTGCAACCGCCTCGGCAAAAATTTGCCACATCAATTAAAAATGATTGTGTTAATCATCTTGTTTTGTCTGGAGTCTCTGTGAAAGCCCAGGAGCTTTTCCTGAGAATGGTGAAAACGAGCTAAAAATGTTGACATGCAGAAAAATCGTCATAATTTGCTCATTTAACAAAATAAATGAAGGGAATCAGATTCAACGGAACTTAATTTATTTAAACAAATTCCTTTGACTTTCATTTGATTAAGAAAAATATTAACTAAACTCATGCTGTAAAACTTGAACGAATAAATTCAAATCCTATTAAAATGTGTTAGATAATCATAACTGAGAATCTCTAGATAGGTAGCAGAAGAGACTCATGGGTAAAATGTAATTTTATGCATATCTAATAGTCTGTGAGGAATCTTTTCCAAAGATGTATCTGTAAAGAAACAAATATTTCTACATTTTTTGACAATTACTCTCAAATTGCCACCACAGCCAGCCATACAAATGGGAAACGAGATGTTTTCATGAATGACAGATTGTGTGAGACTAAAGTGATAAATGGTCAAAACAGCACTGATCACCTATGTAAGGCTCTTAAAGGGATAGTTCACCCAAAAATGAAAATCATCTACTTACCCTCTAGTCGTACCAAATCTGTATTTTCTTCAGTGGATGAAGAGATTTTGAAGAATGTACTGGCTGCTCTTTTTCATGTAATGGAAGGGGACTGGTGCTGTCAGCTCCAAAGAAAAGAAATCAATTGGGTTTGGAATGACATAAGGGTGAGTTAATGAATTAATTTTCACTTTTGCATGAGCAATCCCTTTAAAATCAACTAATCGAATATGACAGGATGATCGGCTAGCATTTACAAACTTTTCTCCATGTTTGAGACTGCTGTTGGTTAAATGAAAATATTGCTGTAATGGATCAGCCTGAACTCAGGACTAGTCCATGCAAATCCACTGTCATCACTGATTTCTCTTTGAACGGATATGTCTTCATCTCTCCCCTGTCTAAGCTTGGTTTTCTCAGAAGAGCAAATGAGGATCCAGTGTGTGTGTTAAAGTCTAAAGATGCCTTTGAACTAGCCAGAGAAATACAATTGTGATAAGTTACTGGAGACAGGTAATGAGAACCTATACACTCCCAGAAAAGAATCAATAGTGGACACTGATACACTAGAGAGGAAGGACAGTTGGCAGCATTATTCTTCATTCGAGTAAACACTGCAGATTTAAGGGAGACATGCACCGAGCAGACAGATACCAAACAGTTATCGATAACCTGATATTTGCAAACTAAAACATCTAGTGATGAGATCAAACTGCCTTAAGGCAATGATGTCTGACAATCTGATAATAAATAAGGACTCTGAGCAGTTTGACAAATTCATTGATAGCATACATAACATTTTGATATTTTTGGGTGAATCTCACAACAAAATGTTGTATTACACATTGAGATTTTGTTGAAACTGATAAATAAAAAACTATTTATGGCATTATTTTGTTCAATTTTGATACTTAAATGTTTCCTCAACCATATGGCTGAACCACAAATTGTGTATTAACAAGTCCCCTTTTGCTGGAAAGAATGGATGGAGAGGGGTGTTGCTACACTTGGTGACCTTTATGAAAACAGAGCTTTGAGATCATTTGAAAATATAACACAGCAATTTGTGATTTCTAGGTATCAATTTTTCAGGTATTTACAGTTGCACCATCTACTTTGTACTATTTTGGGTTGTAGTACACAGCCCCCAAAAGCTGCAGACACCCTCTGTATGGTTCTCACAACCTTTGGAAAGGGGCATGAAGCATTTGTGAATTATTCCTCATTAATTCAGAGTCTTGGTGATGGGGCCTTTACAGCTCTTAAGAGGTTATGGGAAAGAGATTTGAACTTGGTATTAGAGGATGGGGAGTGGAAAAGAATTTAAAAAAATGTTAAAACTATGTCTAGGAAAGCAGGGGTACGCCTTACTCAGTTTAAGATTTTGCATTGTTTCTATTGGACTCCCCCTAGATTGTTTAGGCTTGGTTTAAAAGACACACCTACCTGCTGGCTATGTCAGTTGGAGGATGGAGACATAGCCCATGCTCCGTTGTTCCCTTTCGTAGGAACTCGAGCTGCATAATCACATTGGGACATGCCCTGAATGTCACGTGGTCTGAAACCCTTATATAAACACACCAAACACACTGTTGCCACTTAAGCGACACCCCTAGAAAGCTACATCACAGATTCCATAAAAGCGCTCATTTTGGTGCCATTGAGTCAGATTTTCTGTTCTTCAGTGCACAATCTCATCTGGCCTGTGTTGTACCTATGACTCGCATCGAAGCGAGGGTCATTATTATTCTCCCTTTTGAGTGGCAACACAGTATGGAATTTAAGAAATACTTACCTCATCGGTGAAGATTCCCACAACATTTGTGTCACCTGTCTGGGGTTTCGCCATGCAGAGGCCACATTGGAGGGTTCTGATTGTCCACAGTGTGATTTAATGAATGTCAGGACTCTTCGTGAAAGGTTTGCCTCCTTCAGAAACTCGGTCAAGCCACGTGCTGGTGCAGGCCACTTGTCTGCCAGTGGCACATAGCCTTGTGACTTGTGGGAGGCCGGCGCGGACTCCGAGGAGATGGGAGCTGAGCAGCAGGCTGACCTTCGATGGCTGCCCATCTCTCTCCTCTGGCAACCACATGGAAATCGAGGCCTACTCTTCCCTCGAAGCTGTGCAGGGTTACATTGTCCTTGTTGAGCAAGGCCTACCAGGCTTTGGGCCAGTCGGTTTCAGCTTTGCACACGCTGGGAGTTTTGCAAGCCTACCAGGCCCATTTTATGAGGGATTTAGATGAGGGAGCTGGACTGGATGCTGAGGTCATCATGGAATATTGCAAACATATTGCTTGTGTGGTTGGTCAGAATATGGTGGGCCTCATGGTGGTGGAACACCATCTGTGGCTTACGATCACAGATATTTGTGACAAGGACAAGGCCTTTCTAATGAATGCCCCTGTGTCACAATCCGGACTGTTCGGTGATGCAGTCCAGTTGGTGGTGTAAAAACTCCATGCTGTAAAACAGCAGACTGCCGCGTTCCAGCAGATGCTTCCTCACAGGGAGTGAGAAAAGCCTGCTGCAGCTCCGGTGCGTTCACGTTCAGTATCTTCGCAATGTCCCACCAAAGAACCGAATAAAGCGCCAGACACGAGTTTTGCACCGCCTCAGAAGGATTGGGGTCCTTGTTCATTCCCACCATCACGGTCGTGTCCGCATAGGCATTTGGATATTGAACCGGCCCCTTTTATGCGGCCAGCAGGACACCAGAAGCGGGTCTGATGGACTTGCAATGAAAAGAAGGGTGAACTCCCATTCAGTGAATGAAAACAAAAAGTACAAATGTATCCATGTCGTTCCTGTTTGCCCTTTGAACAGTATTGGGTTGAGTTCACCATTTTTCACGCCTCAAACACCCAACAGCCAGAAAATAGTTCTGTTTCCCACTGCAGCTTGCACTGGGGAGCGAACAATAAAAAAACAAATTCTGAATTCAGCCTTTTTCTCCATGACCAAAAGTCTCGAGACATGCATAACATAATTCGATGTTCATCAAGCACACACAGTGAACATAAGAACCACACGTTGTCCCCCCATAAAGAATGCTGAGGCCGTTGTGGCGAACCAGATTTCTCAAATAGAATTCCCCCAATGTTCATAAAGTTTTCCCCGTTCAAAATACCAGGGAAAAGGTTTATTCTGTCAGCGTCCCTGCTGTAGATACATTCCAGGGCGCTCATCTTTTATGCTTAGATACAATAAAGGCAAAAACATTATCAAATTCCCTTCAACCAGCCACAGTATTGAAGGAGTGAAGGCTTCCCACCACTGTGGAGCCGCTGGTTCTGGGGCAGCCACCAAAAGGAAGCCAAGTGCGCCATCTAGTGGTTACAGGTCACGCTGCAGGTAAGAGCCAATCAATAAGCAGCAGCTGAAGGGCATTTCGAACTGGGTATTTCGAACTATAAAACATGGTTATGTAATTCAATTTAGGCAAACTACGCCGGTGTTTAGTGGGGTTGTTCCGACAGATGTTTCTGTTCGGGAAGCCCAGTTTTTGATTTGTAAAATTCATTCCCTCTTAGATTAATGGGTAATAGAGGAAATTCCCTCTTCTCAGAGAGAATGTGGTTTTTACAGCCGTTATTTTCAGGTCCTGAAAAAAGATGGCAGCTTGCGTCCATTTCAGGATTTGAGGCGTTTGAACTTTCAATTCAGAATGCTTACGCAGAAGCAAATATGTCACATGTGCGGCTGGGGGACTGGTTTGTGACAACAGATTTGAAGGATGCTTATTTCCATATTTAGATTGCGCCAAAACACAGGTGCTTTCTTAAATTCGCTTTCGGGGGCAAAGCGTATCAGTTTTGCATTCTTCCGTTCGGACTTGCGCTGGCATCACGCACTATCGCAAAATGCATGGATGCAGTCTTAATGCCCTTGAGCCTTCAGGGCATCCACATTTTGAATTATCTCAATGACTGGTTGGTGCTAGCCCACTTGGAGACTTTGGCTGCCCAACACCGATATGTCATTCTCAGACATTTGAGCAATGTTGGGCTGTGTAAAAACCTAGACAAGAGTGTCCTGTTGCCAAGGCAACAGACTCTGTTTCTAGGGGTAGAGCTGGATTCATGGGCGATGCAGGCGCGTCTGTCTCAAGTTCGAGTTCTGTCATTCCACCATGTCTGGCGATGTTCAGAGTGGGGACGCATTCTCCCTGCGAGAATATTTCACAGGATTTTGGGGCTCATGATCGCGGCTTCCGCTGTCATTCCCCTGGACATGTTGCATGTGAGACCTTTTCAGTTTTGGATGAACTCCACAAAGGGACTTCAACCACTGACAAATGCATTCTGTCTCTTCAAAGTGACGTGTGGGTGCTACCGAAATCTGTTACCATGGAAACGGACCTGCCTTTTGATGTTGTGCGTTCTGTTGGGACAGGCGTGTTGCCACAAAGTTATAATGACAAACACCTCCTCCATGGGTTGGGGCGCTGTATACGAGGGTCATCCAGCCTACGGGGTTTGGATGGGCCAGCGGCAATATTGGCACATAGGCTGTTTGCAGCGTTGCTGGCGTAAAATATTTTACTTCCGGAGATTCAGGGCAACCATGTCCTCATCCAGTCAGACAACAGGACAGTGGTTTCCTACATAAATTGCCAGGGAGGAGTGCGTTCTCTTGCCATGCTGAGGCTTGCATGTTGCATTCTTCTGTGGGCATGGGACAATGTGCTGTCTCTACAAGCTGTGCATGTCCTGGGCCAGTTGAATTTGGGGTGGATCTCCTGTCCAGACAGGGCTTGATGTCTGGAGAATGGACATTACATCCTCAGGTTATGGAACAAATTTGGAGACGGTTCGGCAGAGAGGAAGTGCTGGATTGTTTTGCAAGAGCATTTTGGGACCAGGTTGCCATGGCAACGCTTAAAGTCTATGTTTCTGCTATAGCGGCTGAGCATGCGCTTATCAATGGAGTCTCTGTCGGTAGACATTCTCTTGTCTCTCGTTTTATGCATGGGGTACGCAGGCTTAGACCTTATCATCTCATCTGTGTTCCCTTATGGGCTTTATCTGTTGTTTTAGAAGTGCTTTCGGATGTTCTGTTTGAGCCCTTGGCAACAGTCGCTGATAAGATTCTGACACTTAAAACAGCCCTGCTAGTAGCACTGGCATCGTTTAAAAGGGTTGGTGATTTGCATGCCCTGTCAATCAAACCCTTATGTATGGATTTTGCACCAGGGTGTTCAAGAGTGCTGTTAAGACCTTGTTTGGGCTATTTGCACAAGGTCGTTTCTACATCATTTCGCTCGCAGATTATTAATTTTCAGGCTTTCAATCTTCCCCCATTTGAGTCAGAGAAGCATGAAAGTTTGCATATGCTTTGCCCAGTTCAGGCGCTGTGAGTTTATGTTGACCATACTAACCAGTGGCATAAGTCAGAGCAGTTGTTTGTGTGCTTTGGTGGCCGCAACAGGGGTGTTTTGGTGTCCAAGCAAAGACTGTCTCATTGCCTTACTGATGCACTTTCAAGTGCTTACAAAGCGTGTGGTTTACCTTCGCCTTCGGTATTCGAGCTAATTCTATGAAGAGCATGGCATTCTCATGGGCTTTGGCTAGAGGTGCATCCTTGGAGGACATCTGTATGGCTGCAGGGTGGTCCTCTTCACATACATTTGTTAGATTTTATAATCTGGATGAGGGTGTGACTGCTACTTCCCAGGTTCTCTCTGTTGGAACAGGAGTAAACTCATAATTTTCTGTTTTATTCAGACGCTTTAGCTCACTTGTGTGGTGCTATATGCTTGCCAAATGGGCATAGACAGCTGGCAGCTACTGTTCGCATGGCGTGAATGTCTATCATTCCCAATGCGATTACGCAGCTCAAGTTCCTACAAAAAGGAACATCTCGGTTACGTGAAACGTAACCCTGGTTCCCTGAATGGGAATGAGATGCTGTGTAAGCTGGCCATACTCTCTAGCAGCTGCATAGTCTCATAACTTCCTGCAGAAAATCTGACGTGATGGCGCCAAAGCGAGCGCTTTTATGAAGCCCGTGACGTAGCTCCCTAGGGGCATCGCTTAAGCACCACCAGCCAATAAAATGGCAGGGCTTCAGACCACGTGACACTCAGGGCATGTCACAGTGTGATTACGCAGTGTCTCGTTCCCACTCAGGGAACCAGGATTACGTTTCACGTAACCGAGACATTTTGCACTAAGATTCAAGAATTCTGGGTAAGAGTCCAGAATTATATCTGTAGGTTTCATTCTGCCCCAGACTATGTATATTGGTTGATGGGTCAGTTATTAAAGTAGGTGATAAATATACAAAAAGCTGGGTCCAAACTAGTGTAGTGTAACGTCAGAACTGGACCATGGAGCAATGGAAGAAGGTGGCCTAATCTGATGAATCACGTTTTCTTTTAGATATGGACGGCCAGTGCGTGTGCGCTATTTACCTGGGGAAGAGATGGCAGCAGGATGCACCATGGGAAGAAGTCAGGCCGGCGGAGGCAGTGTGATGCTCTGGGCAATGTTCTGCTTGGAAACCTTGGGTCCTGGCATTCACGTGGATGTTACTTTGACAAGTACCACCTACCTAAAGATTGTTGCAGACCACGTACACCCCTTCATGGCAATGGTATTCCCTGATGGCAGTGGCGTCTTTCAGCAGGATAATGCACCCTGTCATACTGCAAAAATTGTTCAGGAATGGTTTGAGGAACATGACAAAGTGTTCAAGGTGGTGACTTGAGCTCCAAATTCCCCAGATCTCAATCCGATTGAGCATCTGTGGAATGTGCTTGACCAACAAGTCCGATCCATGGTGGTCCCACCTCGAAACTTACAAGACTTAAAGGATCTGCTGCTAACGTCTTGGTGCCAGATACCACAGGACACTTTCAGAGGTCTTGTAGAGTCCATGGCTCGATGGTTCAGAGCTGTTTTGGCAGCACGAGGGGGACCAACATGATATTAGGCAGGTGGTTTTAATGTTGTGGCTGATCTGTATATATAAGGTCCCCACGAGGTCCCCTTCATGCCACCAAAACAGCACCAACCCACATATCAGAATAGCACTCTGAGGTGCTATTCTTCTCACTACAACTGAACAGAGCAGTTATCTGTAGACTATGTTCTGTTATCCGTAGACTTTGTCAGTTTGAACCATTCTGGCTATTCTCTGTTGACCTTACACATCAACAAGGCGTTTCTGTCCGCAGAATCTCCGCTCACTGGATGTTTTCTGTTTTTGGCATCATTCAGAGTAAATTCTAGACACTGTTGTGTGTGAAAATCCCAGGAGATTAGCAGTTACAGAATTACTCAAACCAGCCCACCTGGCACCAACAATCATTTATGCGATTATCTAATCAGCCAATCATGTGGCACCAGTGCAGTGCAAAAATCATGCAGAAATGGGTCAGGTGCTTCAATTAATGTTCACATTAACCATCAGAATGGGGAAAAAATTTATCTCAGTGATTTGGATGGCATGACTGTTGATGCCATCTATTTTGTGAAGTGGACCAGTCCCTCCTGCAGCAAAGCACCCCCACTACATGATGCTTCCACCCCCAGGCTTCACAGTTGGGATGGTGTTCTTCGGCTTGCAAGCCTCACCCTTTTTCCTCCAAACATAACAATGGTCATTACGGCCAAAAAGTTCCATTTTTGTTTCATTAGACCAGAGGAAATTTAGCTAAAAAGTAAGATCTTTGTCACCATCTGCACTTCCAAACTGTAGTCTGGCTTTTTTATGGCTGTTTTGGAGCAGTGGCTTCTACCTTGCTGAGCAGCCTTTCAGGTTATGTCATTATATGACTCGTTTTATTGTGGATATAGATACTTGATTCCTCCAGCATCTTCACAAGGTCCTTTGCTGTTGTTCTGGGATTGATCTGCACTTTTCGCACCAAACTACATTCATCTCTATGATGAGCGGTATGATGGCTGCGTGGTCCCATGGTGTTTACAGTATACTTGCGTTCTATTGTTTGTACAGATGAACGTGGTAACTTCAGGAGTTTGGAAATGGCTCCCAAGGATGAACCAGACTTGTGGAGGTCCACAATTGTTTTCTGAGGTCTTGGCTGATTTCTTTTGATTTTCCCATGATGTCAAGCAAAGACACACTGAGTTTGAAGGTAGGCCTTAAAATACATCCACAGGTACACCTCCAATTCAGTACACCTCCTATCAGAAGCTAACTAGCTAATTGTCTAAAGGTTTTATATCATTTTCTGGAATTTTCCAAGCTGCATAAAGGCACAGTTAACTTAGTGTATTTAAACTTCTGACTCACTGGAACTGTGATAATTAAAAGTGAAACAATCTGTCTGTAAACAATTGTTGGAATCATTACTCATGTCATGCACAAAGTAGATGTTGACGACTTGCCAAAACTATAGTTTGCTAATATTAAATCTGTGGATTGGTTAAACAATGAATTTTAATGTCTTCAACCCAAGTGTATGTAAACTTCTGACTTCAACTGTATATACACTGTGTGTGTGTGTGTGTGTGTGTGTGTGTGTGTGTGTGTATATATATATATATATATATATATATATATATATATATATATATATATATATATATATGTATATTGTTTTTTCCTTAACATAATCCATGGCATTAAACTGCACATAAAAGTGTTCAATCAAATAAAAAAATTACAAATATATAATAGGCCCCAGTAAACAATAACATTGAACCCACAAAGTGAAAAAATGAGCTCAACAGCAAGTCAACAAAGGGAGAGAGAGAGAGAAAAAAAGAGAGTCAGGCAGGAGCCAGTAGGCAGACAACAGAACAACAAACACTATCAGGCTGCATCAGTAACATGCACGATGTGCAGTCTGTATTGTTGACAGAGAGCAGGCAAAATTACCCACTCATACTATTGATTTAATGAAGGCCATAGCTTGTCGTGGGCATGTAAATGTCTTTTGTCCATCCTTGGCATCAACTCTCAGTTTAGCAGAATGAAGCAGTGCAAAGCTTACCTTCTGTTGGTGCAGTAATTTATTACACTCTTTGAATCCGTCCCGCTTCACTTGAGTAGCACTAGCAAAATCCGGAAAAACCACAATGTTGTGGTCCTCTCAGCACAACTTGCCTTTAATTCTCGCCGCTCGTAGAACAAAGTCTCTGTCAGCTGAGCACAAGAATCTTGCCAGGATAGATTGGGTCCATCACCTGCCCTGGGAAACTGACAGATAGCTCTGTGCTCTAAAGCCGGCAGCCTGCTGTGTCGACCAAATTCGGAATAAGCCCCTCCAAAAACGGCACCATATCTTGACCTTCCTTTCCCTCAGGGATTCCAACGAAAAGAACATTATTACGTCTGCTCCGATTTTCCATATCATCTAGTTTTTCCCACACCTGTTCCACATCAGCCTTGGAAGCAGACGGGTTAGCCTGTAGCTCTCTTTCGGCCGACTAACGAAACTCGACCCGTTTTTCAACATCATCCATTCTTGTGATCAGGGTGGAAAGTTTCGCCTCCATAGATGTGATCACTCAACGAGGCTCGCCATGTCGGTCAAGATTTTCATTAGTGCTGCATAAATGTTCGCGATATCCTGACATCCGTCACGAAGCTCGCTGTCACTATCAACTGGACCTCTGCCATCTTGATTCTATGAGGCATCCGATGTGTGAGAATGTAAGTGCTTTTGAATGTCTCCAGAGGCTGACGATTTCACATTTTTTGACATCCTGCCCTCCCAGCACAGTTTAACAAACAAAACTATTACAGTTCTCACCAGTTAATATTGCTTAAAATGAAAATTGCAGCAAAGTTTAGGCGGAGCTCGCCTCTTAGCGATCACCCCTCGTATAGTGTCACGTGACTCCCCTTGAGCTTTTTTTCTATTCAAAAGAAAAATTTAGGAGTCTAGTTTACTTTTCAGCTGTAAATTTGAACCAGACTTTTTCAGTCTGCACAAGAGTGGATGTCTCCCGCTGCTCACCTTTCAAAACTCTAATGTAAGCGCAATGTGGAAGTTGGGGGAGATCAATGTAGGTACCTTTGGAAACCTATTATGCAAGACATCTGTTTGTCCTTCATCTCCGGCCAAATGCTGCCCATTCATCAGCAACACACAAGCAAGAGAAATGGAGTGTCATGTTAAGGCCTTGTACTGACTCAAGTATTCTTTGAAAACAAGTTTTATTGTCTAACAAAATGTTATAAAATTTCAAAAAAAAAAAAAAAATTTAAAAAAAAAAAAAAAAAAAAAAAAAAAAAAATATATATATATATATATATATATATATATATATATATATATATATATATATATATATATATAAATAAACTTGCTGTCCATTTGAGTCATTTTTTTCTTTCTTACCCCATTGGCAGATATATATATATATATATATATATTTTATTGTTGTAAGCATAAACATTACAAAGTTTTGCTAGAATTCTCTGTGAACAAGACAAAATATGTCATTTTGCTTGTTTTAAGAATGTTTCGATATTTTTTTACAGGAGGACAAGAAAAATAAATAGTAAAACACTATTATTATTATTATTATTATTTATCTATGTGTGTGTGTGTGTGTGCATGGGCGGGTTTGGGTGGTTTACGAGGAAATTATTTTAGGTTACAAACTGGTAATTACAAGGGTATTATTTCTAATGTCCCCATAATTCAAATTGCTTAAAAAATGTTTTTTTGAAAATTTAAAAATCCAGAAAGTTTTTTTTGTGAGGGTTAGGTTTAGGTAGGGTTAGGGGATAGAATCTATAGTTCGTACAGTATAAAAATCATTATGTCTATGGAGAGTCCTCATAAGGATAGCCGCACTAACATATGTGTGTGTGTGTGTGTGTGTGTGTGTGTGTGTGTGTGTGCAAATTTGCTCACAAAATTGTCAGATAATAATTAATAGAATAATTTTTGCAGTGAAGGAAAATCCACATTGCATTGCCATTAAAAACTGAAGAAACACTCTTTTGTTAATATGTCGTAATCTTGAAAACAAGAAAGGATTATGGTATGAAGCACCATAATCTTTCCACTGGGACAGACACATATATACCCTACAAGTGTTGAATGACCCTCTTGAGTGACAGTGAGCTACAGCAGGCAACCAAATTGGTCGAGTTCACGTTATTGCGAACGCCAGTGTGCATTTAAAATGTGATTCACGGCAACAAAAGCCAAATAAATAAATAATCCAACTGTTCTGTCTGACAAAAGACATTTAATGCTAATAGTCTAGTCTGTGTATGTGGTATAGACAGATGACAGGAGTTTATGCCTGTCTGCTCTAATACCTCGCTGCATATCCGGCATCTTAAGAAATGCAACATTCCCCTGAAATTGTCGCAGCTCCCCCGCAGCATGTCATTCGCATGTCAGCTCTCCCAATCAGCTGTCATACTGTGAATTGGAGGGTTTAAGTTACAGATCACTTCAGGATCCTCACACACGTGATGTGCATTTTCATATGCCTTTAATGCATACGATGGCTCTGCCAATGCCCGTCAAACAAACACACAAACATTTGCTCGTTGAATGCTGACGAGCCATACTCGCCTCCTCCTCTTCCTAAGAGAACTCCTAAGAAATTCACATATTCTGTAGGCACTGGGAACAATATGATGGGAGAAACTGAGTTGTTGTCATCAGATCACAATCAATCAAGAGACAGAACTGAATAACAACAAAACGCAATGTGTCCACGTAAGAAAATGTAAGCTCTGGCTACATCACTTTAAAGCTCTCTCTGAGGGGAGACTGTGATTAAACCTCTGAGGAATAACAACATACAGCTGACAACCTCAAACAGCAAAGAAACACTGCTGGTGAAATGCAATTCTGTTAATCTTGACAGTTCAACTTCAATGTGCTGTTGTTGTAAAATCTTTATAAAATGGATAGTTTGAACTTCAAAATTTGATCAGATGATCCGTGTTCAAAGCCGTTGTAAAATGCATATAAAAGCACACCTGTGACTGCACATTTTATATTTAGGGGCTGCTCACGTTGAAACATTTTTGCTTCCATCTGCACTGTTTTTAGATTTTTTTCCTATGTAAACCCGCTAGATGGATGTGTTCATGGTGCTCCATCCAGCTTTTTATAGCGCAAGGACTCATTCAGTTTGAATGTCCCCTAACTCTGCAAGTTGCTATGTTGCTTGGAAACTGTAAACAGCCTACAGTAGACCAGAGGCCTTCTATCAAGGGGGGCCTACAAGGTTAGCAAAGCAATGCATAACACAGCGGTCCCATAGGCATTCTATGAGTGGTACACTGGTGAGACCAGAGGCCGTTGTTTTTTAATGGATGTCTATGGAAGAGATGCTTGAGTGTACTAAAACTGCTTTTGTGAAGAAACAGCTCATCACTTATTCAATTAGCCTGTCCACTAATCTTCAACATGTTTTACACTCAACAATCCTTTTGAAATGAACCATGTTTGGAGTTCACTACGATACAACAGCAGTTTTATAATGAGGACACAGACAATTTGGCAACAGGTAGGTGTCTGTTTACAGCTCTCCCCATTCATTTGTATGGTATCTGCAAACAGTGACTTACTGTCGTAACACGCTAGTTGACAGTTACGCTCTCTCTTGTGATAAAAACTTGAGGTTGTTATCTTGGTATAGAAGATCTATGGTTAGACTAATGAGTCATACTGCTGTTGTCACTTTGTATTAAAAAAAAATAATAAGCCACCCAAGGCTTTGTTAAGCACTGATTCTTGAGATAAGGGACAAAACTTAAAAAAAATAATATAAATTATTTTAATACTAAATTTACTATTAATACTAAACTAAAATGCCAAAATGTATCGCACAATTCTAACAGAAATGATCATAATGGGAATGACGGAGTTGACAAGTTGAAGCTGTGACCTCAGAGACTTAAACATTGTTTGTTTAAAATATAAAAATGTATAAGATTTACCAGACCACATGTCCTACTGTTGCATCCACCATGAGCAGGAAGTGTGAAAGGGGTCCTCAGAGTTATAGCTGACCATAGCATTGTCTGATTTATTCAGGATTATAAAAAGATCTAACAAAGTTGACGTAAATTGAGGAGACAACATTAATAGGCAGTTTTTTTATAAATGGAAATTATCATTTAAAGTTCACTTTGTGTATTGTTCGATATCTTAAAGATCCCTAACTTTCATTTGATATTTAAATTGATAAATTAGTAGCATTTGTAAAAACTTTGTTTGGCAGTTTAACATTGTGATCTCTTTCTGAGGACAGGTTAAGTTACTGTACATGTCAAGTATAGAGCATGCATTTAAAATAATAATAATAATCTAATAAAATAGACTTTTCCAGTATTTTTATTATTATGAATTTCTTGATTTTTAAAATAAAGATGATTTTTATATGCATAACATGTTTTGTCCCTTATCTTAAGAATCTGTGTAATTGGCAGCAACAATTATTTATTTATTTATTTATTTATTTTTTACATATCTAACTCATACCCATCACATTATAAGCAAAATATAAAATCCTGTTTTTACAAACACAATCCAAACCATATCCATGTGTGATTAAAAATCTGATCAAAACCTAATTTTTGGAAATGCGTTTTAGTCTGAAAGGTAGATAAAATGGATAGTTACAACTCTAAAAGTTTAATAGAAGATCTGTGCTAAAAGCCTTTTTAAAATGAAAACAAACACCCTCAGGAGCGCACATTTTAGATTAATGCGGCAGGTTAAAGTGTTACTTGACAACCATAAACAATCAACAGTTAGATTAATAAATCATATTGTTTTTAACGCCATTATGCCAGCTTCTAATGCTATTTTTATGATGAAATCCAAGTTAAAATATAAAAACAGGGAAAACAAACTAAAAACCTAGATGTTTAAGGTCCATTTTTAATAAAAACTCTAAAACCGATTTTAGTTTTCACCGATTCACTGTTTAAAAAATTATAAGCTTGTTTGACGCGATCAAATTGATAGAGAGTGCAAAGGACCAGGGTTCGAGTCCTGAAGAGCACGCAATTCCACACCATAAAATTGCGTGGTTGTTTCAGCAATTACTATCTAACTATCGGTTCTGGGTAAGTTTTGTTGATTAAAAACGCGATGGAGCGTTCCACTTAAAAACCTCATCTTTTGGGAGAAAATGTAATTTGCTTTTAGCGCTACACAGTGGACAATTCACCTTGGAACTGCCGCAACATGGGTAATGAACCATGCTATATCATTTTGCAGAAATGATGCCACAGTCACGTTATTTTCTTGTAGATCAGGCTCATCTGAACAAATAAGCCCAGTTTAATTATTTGCTAAATGACAGTGATCGGATTTGAGATCAAATTAAAAAAAACAAAAAATGTAAAAATCTGAATTTGATGCAGTGCGAATAAAGCCTAAGAACACCCTTTACACATGGTAAAATCACAGAATTGCAGCCTCTTGTGACTTTGCTATTTGCCTATAAGATACAGATTTGTTTTGGCTTGAGTTTTGAGGCAGCAATCTTACAAAAAGCTAAAAAAAAAAATAATGCCCAAACTACTGTGCTGCTGTTCCCTTATGAGAGTACACTAATGCAACAGATCAATCCTTGAGCAGAAATAAGTCCTTGTCCATCATATGTCCTAAAGATATTTGGAAATTGGATTGAAAGAAGGCTTTGGTTTATTTCTACTATTCTACAGAAGAAAGAACGAACATCATCTCTAGAAAGCCTCCTTTTATAAGCTCTCCAGCTCTTCAGTGTCATTCTGTAAATGCAGCAGTTCAGGTGCCTGTATTGTTGACCTCAGAGAGCAGGGTTGAGAGGCTATACCTGTAGTCGGGTCCACATCGCGCTCGATCAGGTGCTGATCCTGGTGAACCCATTCACCGTTGCACTTGAAGTAGATCTGCGTGGCAGGTGTCGACTGGCATGTGAGGGTCACTGGCTTATTCTTAACGATATAAACATCATCAGGCTCCACCAGGAAGTGGGGCAGCAGGTCAGAGAAGGCCGCAGGAAGTGGATGCGTTACGGTGGCCACATGCTCTCCACCTGTGAAAGGAAGTACAATACGATTTTATTTATTTTTTCATACCGTTTAGCAATGCAAAAGGATAATGAGTGTATCTGATTTAATTTCATACTTCGAACACCACGAGAGGACAGATTGCTTTTGACACACACCTGAGTGTGATACTAATCTTACGTATCCATATTCTGGGTGAATGCACAGACCTGTTGTAGTGGAGATGTTTTGTCAGCTAAGACATGCTAATGATGGGGTGTTTGAAATGCTTCCTCTTTCAAAAGACAAAGACGAGTATTTCAAGAAGTTGGGTCCTATTTTCTTTTTAAATAAATGTACAATGGGGTGCCAAAGTCTGAGACCAAATTGAAAATCTAATATTATTATTTTTTTTATTTTATTTTTTTATTATTATTATTTTAAACTGGACATGGGATTTCGATAAGTGTAAAACTAAGAGATGGCAGAAAACAAAGATTCAGCACTTTTTATGTAAGCAAATTTGTGACCCTGGCCATATTAATTCCTTTTTACAAAAGGTCACATTTCTTTGCTTTAACTGAAGCACACAAGACGCTCTTTGGAACATTATGAGATCACGCTGGGGTAACATGGATCATCAGGTTTTACGCAAACGTGTGGTTTTTTATTATTTTTCTTTTTACACACTCTCCTATCTCAGCTCAATTTGTAGTAACAGCTATACATACACCATTTGTTATTGGATTTCCCAGAAAAGTGTAAACACTGCAGCTCTGTGGCACTTTCAAAACATGAGTATGTTTGTTGGAGCATCTTGATCATCAAGACACAGCAATATTGGCTCAACCAAGAATTTGAGTTGGGGGCGGGACTATCTGTTTGACAACCAATGACAGATGGTAGAGCGTTTGGGAAATTTGAATGCTGTTATTTGGGGTCCAAGTACCGAAAGTCTTCGCAACCAAGGCTAGAATCAAAATTCTTTTTTTCCTTGGATTCCCGAAGTCATCTCTCTTTCATTTCTGTATTTTTCTGACATCGAGTTTGAGAAAAACCTACTTTTTCGAATGGTCTGTTGATCCAATTCGCTGTTGATCCAAAAAAAACCTACTTTTTCGAACGGTTTGTTGATCCAGTTTGCACATCATCTAAAGACCCTCATGAAAAAAAAAAAAAAAAAAAAAAAAGAAAAAACATTTTATCAAAAGAATTTGTACTTGTTAAATCATTCAGAAGATATAGGTTGATAAGTGAATTTGGGCCACAGCCAAACAAAAATAAATAATAAAACAAATAATTGGCTCTCATCTTCTAAATGATTTGACAAATCACAATTCTTCGATAACTTCTTATAATGAAGGTCTTTAGATGATGCATTGTATCTTGATTGTTAATCACAAGATTAGTTCACCATCACTTAAAACATGACTGTATATAAAAATAAAGGTTCTTTATTGGCTTATATGGTTCCATGAAGAACTTTTAACATCCATGGAACCTTCCTATTGCACAAAAGGTTCTTTGTAGTGGAAAAAAAAAGGTTATTTAGACTAAAAAATAGTTCTTCTAAAATGGTTCTTTTAGAAACCTTTCACTGAAAGGAAACAGTTTTTCTCTGGTATCAGAAAAAAAGAGCACATTTTTGGAACCTTTATTTTACATGTAGTACTTTTGGGAACATGGCATGTCCTGTGGTGTGCACGCAAAATGTCACGCACATCAGACCAAAAGTCTAAAAGGAGTTAAAAAAGAGAGTTTTCAGTATAATTAAATTACTTTGCCCCTGTCAGATCTGTGATTTTCTCCAATTTTCCAAACTGCTTGGACACCCAAAAGGGGAACACATCATATTTATAAAGAAAAAAAAAGAAAAAAAAATGGAATTCATGTACGTTTTTTTCAATTCAACTTTGCCTTCAATAAAAATTTTAATGAGGAACTTTGTATTTAATTAGAAAGAGATGCAGTATAAGCAGACATTTCTCAAGTCTCTGACTTTCAGACCCCACTGCATGCTACCACGCATACATACACAAACAACGTTTGTGAGAGATAGAGAGAGAGAGAGAGAGAGAGAGAGAGAAAATGAGTCCCCTTGTTAACAGTCTGAGTAAAAAGCTTGTGAGTGGTATGGCCTTGTGAGGGTTTGCCTGCAGCAGTGTTGAAGCCCATCTAAACTCTCTTTGCTGTTAATCACAGCCTTTTAAGATCAGCGCTGATGGACCGCAGGCAATAAATCCCTCTTGCTGAATGACCACAGCACTTCAAAACACGCTCGGCGGGCCCTGTATCCAGGGCTTTAACTCAACTCTTTATTACGCCCGCGCCCAACGCTGTGACGTGACTGGCAGCCATTGACTGACTGAAGGCGGCTGTCACAAATAAGCTGCATTAAGCATGGGATGAACTGACTCTTTATTTTGGCTCATGTCTGAGCCCTGCTCACCCTGTGCAGGTTTATTAAAACTTTGAATTTTTTTATTTAGTTTTTATTTCTATAAAAACATTTGTTTGTCCTTTCGAATTTGTTTCATTTTTGTTAGTTTTCACTCTGTGAGTGATAGTTTTATTTGTATCTTAATTTTAGTATTTTAAGGTTATTTAGGTTAATGTGTTAACTGATTTCATTTAAATATGTTTAACAGCATAAACAAATTCTTGGACCCATTTTATATTAGGTGCCTTTAACTGCTATGTACTTAAGCATTTGATACAATATGTTTATTATGTACATAATTATTGTTGCATTGCACTTACATTTAAAGTACCTGCACTTAATTACATCTGTTACAACCCTAAACATAAACCTACCCTTACCCAACCCCTACCCTAACCCAACCCTTAAACCTGCCTGTACCTCAACCTCGGTAGCAGCAAATGTGAATCTTGTAAGATTTTTGCATAACAACATGCAAGTTACAAGTTACACAATTAGTACATTGTATTTTAATGTTAGTACACATAGGTTAAAGACCCCTAATTTAATTGGGAGCAATTTATCAGGCCTGTCTGGTGTTATTGCCTTCTTGTGGCATTCTCAATTTTAATGAAGGTGGGTTTAAAGGTTTATTTTTATATATATATATTCTGTGCTAAAAATAAATAATGAAATAATCCTAAAATCATTTTCTATCTATTTTAGTTTAGTTTTTTCTCATTAAATTTGTTTGTTTTTATTTCAGGTAATGAAATAAAAGGTTTTCATTTAGTCTTCATTAACTATAATAACACTGGTATTGCGGTGAGATTAGTTGTTGTGCGTGTCCTGCTGTTCTGCATGACTCAGTGGACGGAAATGTTTCTCCTGCATGTGGATTTATGGAAGGAAGGCCAGGGCGGTTAGATCCGCAATGTTTGGAGAGATTCAATGAGAAATCACCATTAATCAGAGACTGGCCCTGTAATTTGCGAAAGAGTGATTCGTCTGTGCGGTGTGGAAATGCAGTGTGCCTTATCAGTAATTTGGTTGCTTCATTTGTTAGCTGAAATGTTTTTCTTGTCTTTGTAATTAAGAATGAATTGCTAATTTATCCTTTTCCGCCCACAATCCAGAGCAATCAAGAAGCTTTGGCTCGCGGTTTATTCCCTCCTCACACCATTGTTCATCATACACAAATAACTGTATGATCTGAATAACACACACACATCCACATTTTAAAGTGATATCAGTTTAGCTAATTAGTTATTCCCTCTGCACCATTTTTCTGTACAGTGTATCTGTGGAGTCAACTATATATTATAATTCAATATGGCTGTAAGACTAGCTGTTAATGCCGTTCTGCACAACTGTGGGTCTGTGGTACCTCACACATGGAACAAATCTCTACTAGCAATGCTAGCCCTGACCTTTTCAGACACCTTCCTCATCTCACCCTCACAGAAAACCTTAGTCTGGGTCACGCAGATAGCATTAGCCCAGGTCATAAACGTCAGCCTCCAAGCCAAGACATTAGCTAGCCCTGCAACACGTCACATTAATGCCTTTCTGCTCATTTCCTTTTGTCATTTTACGTGGTGTGCTGAGTTGCTAATTCATCAGAGTGAAATACAGTGAGGGGCGAAGCTACAGCTATTGAACCTCCACTAATGTATTGTGTATGTGTTTAACTCTTAATGAAAACTAAATGTTCTGTGTCCAATGAAGGACATACATCACTTTCCAGTTTCCTGTCTTTTAGCCCCGTTCAGTTTCATTACATTTTGTGCTACAAGAGACAAGCAATTTATCTTACAGGGACATTCATTTATTAAAAACATGCTCAGATGGATTGGGAATTCAAGCTTTTTCCATTTCAAAGAGGTCTAGCAGAGGATGGTGCAATCAAGGCAGTTATTGCAGGTCAGAATGGCTTTCTTTGTGCTGATGCAAGGCTGGGTGCCCACGGGATGTGGTCCTTCTAATGAGCCTTAATTTGGCACCGTGATGATGGCCATTAGCTCTCCATGGTGACCTTTTCTACAGCCGAGAGATTTAAACATGAGCGCTCGGTAAGCCAGCAGGCTGGCCTGGCCGAATCTGTCCAGGTGGACTCTATGAAGTGATGAGATATTACAAACATAAATGAGGTTTCAGACTGTTCATGACTGTTTGCATTTTTTATTATTTTTTTTAATTTTTTTTCTAGCCCCGGTGGATGCAGGCAGATGTGGGTGGAAAAGTGCTGATAAAAATAAATAAAAAAATAATAAATAAAAAAGACAAAAAATAAGAACGGACATTTGTAGTTAAATTTTTCATATTAATATTTTGGGGAAAAAGATACAACACTAAGAGCAAGTCTGTAGTCATGTTTCCAAAGTTACTAATTTAATTTCAATCAAAAAAACAATTTGCAAATAAAGCAGTGTTTCCATTCTATTTGTTTAAGAGAACAAAATCGTTACTCCTGCGGAAACTGATGCAAGCGTAAGGATCTGAGTGACTTTGACAAGGGCCAAATTGACAACTGGGTCAAAACATCTCCAAAATGGCAGGTTATGCAGTGGTTAGTCAAAAGAGGTCCAAAAAAGTATCAAAATTGGTCCAAGGAAGGACAAGTGGTGAACCGGCGTCAGGGTCATGGGCGCTCAAGGCTCACTGATGTGCGTGGGGAGCGAAGGCTAGCCTGCCTGGTCCAATCCCACAGAAGAGCTACTGTAGCACAAATCGCTGAAAAACTTAATGCTGGCCATGATAGAAAGGTGTCAGAACACACAGTGCATCCCAGCTTGCAGCATATGGGGCTGCGTAGCATCTGACCGGTCAGAGTGCCCATGCTGACCCCTGTCCACCGCCGAAAGCGCCCACAATGGTCATGTGAGTGTCTGAACTGAACCATAGAGCAATGGAAGAAGATGGCCTGGTCTGATGAATCACATTTTCTTTTAGATCATGTGGACAGCTGGGTGCGTGTACGTCGTTTAGCTGGGGATGGTGTGGCAGCAAAATGCACTATAGGAAAAAGACAGGCCGGCGGAGGCAGTGTGATTCTCTGGGCAATGTTCTGCTTGGAAACCTTGGGTCCTGGCATTCATGTGGATGTTACTTTGACACGTACCACTTACCTAAAGATTGTTGCAGACCATGTACACCCTTTCATGGCAATGGTATTCCCTGATGGCAGTGGCCTCTTTCAGTAGGATAATGCACCCTGCATCACTGCAAAAATTGTTCAGGAATGGTTTGAGGAACATGACAAAGAGTTCAAGGTGTGGACTTGGCCTCCAAATTCCTCAGATCTCAATCCAATTGAGCATCAATGGTTTTAATGCACAACAACTCAATTCAGTCTGTTCCTCACAAAAAGCTGATTTGGAATATAGCGCACGAGTCATCCAGATCACTTTTATGATATTTTTATGCTGCTTTTGCATCCTTATTGGAGCTTAACAACTCTGATCTACATTTACTGAATTGCATGTAAAAAAGTGGTCATAACGTTCTTTAAAATTGCATTCATGTGTTCCATGAAACAATGCCAAACTATTTTGAAATTACATGAGGGTGAGTAAATGACAGAATTTTCAATTTGGGTGAACTGCTCTCACAACGGCCAATCAGAACTAGCCGTCAAAGCACAATTGCATTCAATTAGACCCAGAAGATCAGGACCCAGCTGGGACTTCACTAACACATAGTGCCCAGAGAACATCAGCCAATGAACATCACCCCTCAACCACAACTACAGACTCAAACACCCCTTCTCTCATCTGATCCATTGCTCAGTGCTGGCATTTGACTTCAAAAGGCAAAAGCTGCTGATAACTGGGGCCAAACATGAAGGCTCTATCAGATAATTTGGAATAAATCAGAGAAAAACTGTAAATGTGGTCTGGCAGCCATTTGTATACCATACAACGTTGCAGACAAAGGCAAAGAAGGTCACATTAGGTTTCTCATGTTTCGTCTGCCCTTTCCAAGTCAATTAAAGTCCTTTATCAAGAAGAATAAGAAGTTTATTTTATATAGCGCCTTTCCCAAGCTCAAGGTCCCTTTACAATTTGCATATTTCATAATTTATCAGTTGTTTGTCCCTTAAACAAGGCATCATTGAGCAATCACCAGGCATAATTTAAAATCACAATGATGAACAGCAGCTGTAATATGTTTTATGATGTCATCACCTCTTTAAAATGTCTTTAGAAATTAATTTGATCCAAATTACTATACAGACTATTTCATGTGCCAGTAAGTTAACAACAACCACAGCAACGATGATAGTTACCAAGTGCTGGTCCGTTGTGGAGTCCAAAAGTACACCAGTAAAAATGCTTCTATTTTGTACTTTTCTAATGTAATACAATTGTTTTTGCTACAAAATACATTATATTATTTATTCCCAAATTAATTTGGAATTTGAATCCCAGATTCTCAATGTGGTCTCAGGCATTTGGATCCCATTGAATATTTGCAAATAAATGATTTTTCTCAAATGCATTTATCATCTATGGTGCCATTTAGTTCATGAATCTTGTTGTATTCGCAATAATAAATGCTTTTTGAAAACCTTGTAGTGAAAAGTGTTTTTCTTTTTCTTTTTTTTTCTTTTTTTTTTTATGAAAGGTTTTGGTAAACAGGCTGCACAGACTAGACAGGAAATACAATGTCTTGTTTGACGCACATAAAAAGCCTCAGTCTGACTGATGCCTGTGTACCACCAGACAACAAATATTTGCTCTGCCATGAGTCCAGGTTTAGTGGAAATTTTTCCAGCCCAGTCTCACTTCACTAGAAGAATTGATGATTCATACCGGAGGCTACACACATCTCGGCTAGATGCCACATTGACAATATACTACATTTTCATCAAGCACAAGCTATAGTTCATGTCAAATGAGTGTCACCACACCAAAATATAGCACTTTCACTAAAACAAAAGCCTAACATCTCACGGGTAGTGTTCCTGGGTTAAGCTGTCGCCGGTTTTTAGAATGTCAAATATAAATCACCGCTATATGAGTCAAGCCTCTAAGCTGCCAATGCATAATGAACATCCATATTGTGATTGGATCTATCTTTAGTGTTAAGTGTGTAATTTCTGCACCAAATGGAATTACATAAATAATGACTTTTCAAATAGGTTTTCCAAACACTTTCCCAACTTTCACTGGTCGAACAAACAGAATGTCCCGCCCAAAACTCATGCCATTAACTGAGCCAGGCTGTTGGGCTGGTTGGATGTTTAAACAAATAGAACATTGCTTTAAAGCACCACAGAGTATGCACTTTTCAGGGAAATGAAAATATGTTTAAATCAGCTATTTAGCCTTTTCGAGATTGTCAGCACCAAGTCCGCTTAGTCATATACTGTAGATGATGCACATTATCAATTTTCAAATATTTAAGTGAATTGAGAAAATATTGTGCAAATGGACTATAACATATTTACAGGGTTAGGAAGGTTACTTTTGAAATGTATTCCACTACAGATTACATGCTGTAAAATGTAATTTGTAATGTATTCCACTACAGATTACAGAATACATGCTGTAAAATGTAATTTGTAACATATTTCATTAGATTACTCAAGGTCAGTAACGTATTCTAAATACTTTGGATTACTTCTTCAGCACTGGTAGATTTTTTCACTTGTTTTGACTATAAAAACTCTGCCAGTACAGTAAGACAAAATACACATGTTAAAAATACATTCTCTGAAAACCTAAATGTCTTATGCAGTGTTGTTTCTAAAACAAGATAATCAAACTGATCTTTTTTTTATTTAAGGATGTTTAGATATTTTTAAAGGAAAACAATACAAAAATTATTATCAAGAATACGATTTTTGCCCTAATATCAAAGGTCTTACCTTTTCTTGACAAAAAAATATGATCGTGTCTGGTAACGTGCATGTAAAATGGCTAGAAATAGCATTTTAGCTTAGCGTAAAGCTGACAATTTACACAAGGTTTATTTCTATTTCTTCTGCTCAAAACTTTCTTCAAACTTACTTCTCTGTGCTTGTATGAATGTAACACATCATAAGAAAGTGTTTCACCGCTGTTCAAATGCACTTTGGATCGTATCATTTATATGTATAAATGTTTTCCATCTGAAAGGACTAAATATTAAATGAAACAAATGACAATAAAATGCAAAGTAATCTCTTCAGTAATCAAAATACTTTTTGAATGTAACTGTATTCTATACCAATGATTTAAATTGAAAAAGTAGTGGAATACAATTACTTATATTTTGTATTTTAAATACGTAATCCCATTACATGTATTCCGTTACTCCCCAACCCTGCATATTTACCAGCAGTATTTCGGCCACCCTGCTCTCTAACTGGCAAAATCCATTGAAAAATATTGGTCGACCACTGTTTAAAAAAAAAACAACAACAACAAAACAAAAACAAGCAAACAATTAATTACATAGCGTTAAATGCTTTCAGGAAGGATTCTGGAGTAACATGAATACTAAAGATTAAAATCTACAAACTATTTGCTGCACATTTGTGCACTTACTGGGTCTCTCTCTTTCTCTCTCTCTCTCTCTCTCTCTCTCTCTCTCTCTAAAGCAGTGTAGAACCATTATGTTAAGGAATGGTTTTCATTTACCCATAAAAACCTGTCCACTCATTAAGTCCATTTGAATCTGTTCTAGGCACAATCTGTAATTACCAAAACAGTGTCGCCAGGTATTAGACTGTTCAAAATACAAATCAGGTATTAATTTCATATTTGTAAACAATGGAAGGGGTAACTATAATATAGCATCATTTATATGTGTTACAGCATTGATATTGATTAAAGATATCTATTGTACAACCTGGTCTCATAGAATCATGCTACTATAATAACTTTTTTCAAAATAATTCTTACATGCCTCGCTCTACAACAATGCATTTTTTTCACTTTCACACAAATCGCAAGGAAAACGGCAGATTTACACCTCATAAACACTTTTGCTCTATGACTCACCCAATGCTATATTATGTCAAAAAAGACTTTTTTTATAACGCAGGATTTAAAAGATGATACATTTTAAAAATTGCATTACTTAATCAACTACATTAACAATCTTATTCCAATGAGACAAAGTTGCGCGGTAGCTCAACTGATAAAGCGTTGGACTTTGAACGCGCAAGAACGAGTCCAGCAAAGCACACGAGTCAACACGTGAGCCGAAAATGTCATAGAAGCCTGATGAAATTATGTGATTACTTCAGCTATTGCGTCTTTCATCTCACATTTGCTTTTAATGACACTGTCAGTTGGGTTAAAATGTAGGGTTTAGGGTAGAGACTTTGGTTTTTAGGTAAAAAGTAGAAAAACAGATGTTTTAACATACCAAAATAATGCTTTGACAGTTATGCACTTACATGGAAGTCCGTGGGGCAAGTGTACAATGGTTTATTGACTTCATTGTATGTGCATTTCTGTACCTGAACGTTCCTTAAAAGAGCACTACGAAGTCGAAATACTTAGCTCAAATTCAATGGTGATTGTAAACAGTCTACAAAACTCCAAAAAAATTAATAAAAAAATTACGTGCCCAAAGATAAGTCCATTTTATGAGCCTTCACACCTTTTAACTGTCACTTAAAGTACAATATCACACTAAATTTACACTAACCCTGTGAAATATCCCAAAATACAATTGCAGTCTTCATTTAAACCAATTTAACACCTCCAAGACCCCTAACTGGTGACTTGCCCCCAACCTTCTCCACAAAAGAACTGTGAATCTGAAAGATCACCTTTATAACAATGTCAGTAGTGATTTAGGGTTTAAATGTTAAACAACTGCTGGAGTGAGCGCCGTACATTTAAAGTGTGAAGCCCTTAATGAGTATTCCTGTGCTGCGAAACAGATGTCTCAAAATTTCAGATTTAATTTGCTTTTTATCTTCCATCATCTCATTTTGCAGTCTCCTGCCTCCTTGCAAAAGGTCTGGAAGAGGCTGCCAGGTGTCGAACAAATCAAGTCAAACAAGCCTCTAGTATCTGCAGACGCAACGCAACACAATGCTTGTTTCTGTAATATGTAAAGACACCACTACAGAGGTTATTGGAAAATATTTCTCTTTTTAGTTCAAACTCTCTACAGCATACAGACACAAAAACAAGAGCAATAAATGGAAAAACACAAGAAAAAAAAAGGACATATTTTAAAGGAATAGTTTACCAAAAATGAACATTCTGTCATTTACCACATAATGCCTCTCCAAAACCATATGACTGTCTTCCATGGAACACAAAAGTAGAAATTTGAAAAGTCTTTACAGAATTCATTTGACATAATGAAAGTGAATAGTGACCTCCAAAAGGACAAAAAACAAAACAAAAAAAACAACGCCTTAAACCCACATTAAATGTATCGATACAACATAAGGCAAAAACTTCTGGAGCATTAAAAACTCTGTAAATCAATCATGGCAGCTACATCAACAGCATCCAACCTCAGTGGATCTTGAGACATTGTGTCAAATAGCTTCAGAAGACATATTTTTCGGGGGGCTTTTTCCCTCAAGTCACTATTCACTTTCATTGTATTGTAAATAAACACTGTGTAGGCTTTTTACATTTCTACTGTTTTGTTCAAGAAAGTCAAAACATTTTGGAGCAACGTTTGGGTGAGTACATAATGGAAGAAAATTCATAGAAAAGATTTAGTGTTCAACTAAAAAAAAAAAGACTAGAAGGTCTGAGCCCATCTATTCTCCTTACACTGAGACAGAAACCTATACATTTTTATCTAGTTTCTTGTCTAGATATGTCTAATCAATATCCAGGGTCTCTCAAATGCTCCTTGAAAGGAACAAAGTCTTATTTTCCATTGATTCAACACCCAACATTAACCCTAAAAATGGTACAAAGCTAACCCGTTTGATTATACAGTTTGGTAATGGACGTTTCCAACAAGGGCTTGTTGCTGAGTGGCAATGATTATCATTTTTAGCTACCTGCACTGGTAATTGCCAGTTGCGCAATATGCACTTTGCCAGAAAAGTGCATGCGGTGAACATAAATGTAAATTATTTATTTTCTTGTGCTTGTCATTAGCACACCAGCTTTCCTTCAGACTAACTTTAAAACGAGACAGGGAAACAATACAGGTAATTTGCCTAACTGCGAAGATCACAGGCTGCCCTCTTAAGGCTTTGAGAATGAAAGACCAATCTAGTCCATGCTGCTTGTGACTTAAAAACTCTGAACTTCATCTGATACAAAGTGCTAATAAAGCATGGCATTTCATTTAGCTTGGGTCTTTAGGTTCATCCTGTGAATGGAGATGTTTAATGTATAGGTAGTGCGGCATTTTACGTGAGTCAATTACATGTCCCACAGTCAACAAAATAACAACGCAGCATCTCTTGACCCTGACGGGCGTTGCGCCTAAAAACTATTGGAAAAAGCTGCATATATACTCACATTGATATAATTGATGTGATATGCATTTTTGTCTCCTGTTTGACAGAGATTGAAATTGATTTGTAATAGCCAATCAGAACTGTTAACTACCATGATGTTCAGTTAAAGGATCAATTCACCCAAAAATTAAAATTCTCTCTCAGTTACTCGCCCTCATACCATCCCACATGTGTATGACTTTCTTTCTTCTGCAGCACACAAATTAAAATATTTAGAAGGCTATTTCAGCTCTGTAGGTCCATACAAAGCAAGTGAATGGGTGCCAAAATTTTGACACTCCAAAAATCACAAAGGCAGCATAAAAGTAATCCATACGACTCCAGTGGTTAAATCCATATCTTCAGAAGTGATATGACAGGTGTGGATGAGAAAAAGATCAATATTTAAGCCTATTTTGCTTAAAATTCTTCCGCATGCCCAGTTGGGGGCATATACATTTAGAATGTGAATCACCAAAAACACAAGAAGGATGTGAAAGTGAAAGTTGAAAGTGCACTGAGCTGAGCAGGGAGGAGAATTTATAGAAAAAATGGACTTAAATATTTATCTGTTTCTCACCCACACCAATCACATTTCTTCTGAAGACATTGATTTAACCACTGGAGTCAAAAGGATTACTTTTATGCTGACTTATGTGATATTTTGTGCTTCAAAATTTTGGCACCCATTCATTTGCATTGTATGGACCAAAAGAGAAATTCATCAAAAAAATCTTTATTTGTGTAAATCCCTGATTTCATTACACTAAACTAATGTTTACCCCTTTAATGTTTATGTTTTGTGGCTATATATTGGAAACAGTGTTATGGACTGGCCCTTATTCCCATTAAGGGCCCCATTACAGAAAGGTCCTATTGTAAGTGCCTTACTGAGATCACAATTTTAGTTTTTTCTTTAAATAAATGAGCGAAAAGTCCAAATTATTTGTTTGTGGTAATCAACATTATGCCACAAATGCTGCTGATTGAGGTTAAGTTGTATTAAACCTGTAACATTCCTTTAAGGGAGTCACTTCAGTTAAAAAAAATCGGTTATCTTTTTGTTTTTGCCTTGTTTTTCATCAGAGTGTGTGAGTGTATATATATGTATCTAATAAGTATGTATATGTGTAGGTATGGATGTACATATATATGCATATACTGTAGATACATTGTATATTTACTGCTTTTTCTATCATTTTAATTGTTTTTAAGTGTTCTCTCCCCCCTAGACATAATTATATCTGCATGGAATCTTAGTTGGTTTTTTGTTTTTCTGTGTAGCTGTTTGTCTTTGTTGTGTCTTGTTTCATTTTTTTTTTTTTTGTGTGTTTTCCTTTTTTTGTAATTGAAAACCAATAAAAAGTTATTCGCAAAAAAATAAAAAAATAAAAATACATTTAAAAAATGCAGTAATCAGTCTCTTTCATAACAGAACTGTGTATGAACCCAACAGTATTTATTACTCCAAACAGTATTATTCTGCTGTTGTGAGAACCTTGCCTTATAGTACAGTATACACCATTTAAGCTCAAACAAGTTGAACACAGCTCTCTCTAGCTCTGCAAAAAAACTAAAAAACTAAAGAAATGAATAGCAATCCTTCAACTCTTTGGAATGGATGTGAAAAAGATGAGTAGGGGAAAAAAAGGAAAGGCTCTGTGGAAAAAGAGGAAAGTTGTGAAACAGTTTAGATTAACATTTTAATCCCTTATCTAATTACCCAGCTTCCCCAGAGATAAAAATAAATAAATAAATTCAGCCGAATGCACACATGCAGCTTTTTCAGTCTTCAGATTCCTTCAAATGCCTCAAATGACACGTACATCTGCAGAAATTTGTATAATCACAAGTGGCAAATGTTTTTCCTGTGGCTCAACTGGTACAGAGTGGTGCTAGCAACAGTAAGATCATGGGTTTAAATCCCCCAGCATGTACTGATACAGTAAACATAAGCATGATTTTGGCTAATTTTTGCTAAGATGCATTTATAAAAATGTGCCTGTGAGCATGTGAGAAAATGATCACAATAATCAGCTAATGCACCATCTGGTGAATCTTATTTACACTTTCCTTGCGAATAGTTGACACCAAACAAAATGTAGAGGGCCCCTCTTTTGACTTGTCAACTTGTTCACCTGAAATTTGCATCCTCCTCCACATGCAGGCCTGGCTGAGTTTTGAAGAGTCTGACTTCAGCAGTTTAATTAGTGTGACAAAGAAGCAAGGGAAAGTGCACCAGAGATTCCCTTGAAAAAAGCACATAATATAATACTTAACAAGAACGAGACAAAGAGGCACCTGAGCACCTGCTCAGGCCTAATTATAGCCAAGCTATGCTAATGTGCAACAATAGACTGCCACAGTACTCTGCTTGCACAGTGAATTAAAAAAGTAACTGAACTTTTTGAAGGAAAAAAAAGGCACTAAAACATTAACCAGCTCTAAAATGTAGAACCTGACAAGGCACAAGTTTCCTTTAACGTGAGTTAACAAACTTTAAAACGTTTAAGCTTTTAGGCATTCTAGACTCATTTCTACAATTAAACTACAGAAGATGAAATTCCATGCTGATCCAGGCTGGATTATGCCAGTTAGAGCTGGTTTCCTATCTGTCACTCACTCGAAGTTGTGTCGAAGTAGTGACACTAGGGGTCACTCTTGGGAGCCCCAAACACCTCTGCTTTTTTGAAAAAAGGCCAATGAGAATTAGCAAGTGGAATTTGCATGCCACTCCCCCGGACATACGGGTATAAAAGGAGCTGGTATGCAACCACTCATTCAGATTTTCTCTTCGGAGCCGAGCGGTTGTATTCAGTGCACTGAATTCAATTACCTCCAAAGACGCACCTCAAAACTGCTGGATTTACGGCACATTTCAGCGGCTTCTCCCCCTCTACACCCGTGGAGTACTGAGAATGCCCCTGGGAGCTTTGGCAGAGTAAAAATAAGAGAGTATATTCTAAAAGAGTATATTTTCATTCACAAAAAGAGCGGCACACACGGAATGTCTTTTTAAAAATGTCATTCCGTTTGTGCGTTATTCCTGATTGCGGTCGTTATCTCTCCACTTCTGACAGCCATGATCGCTGTCTTACGTGTCTGGGCACTGCCCACACGGAGACATCGTTCGTGGATGAGTCATGTCCTCATTGCGAGAACATGACCATGGAAATGTTGCGGTCGTGGCTTGCTTTCGTAAGAAGCCACCCCAGCGGTTCCCCGCACTGGTCCTTCTACCTACAGGTTTGAGGCCGCAGATTTGGGGACATCAATGGGACCACCTCCGCCGGGTATCCCCCCACGGACCTCCCATTCCCCAGCACGCTCGCTTGCCCTGGTCAGGCTCCCGGACGAGACTGCCGGCTCGTCTCAGCATGAGTTGGACTTCTCGTTTGGAGCTCGGGAAGACGATGAGTTATTGAGCGCAGCATCAGAGAGCGGGCTCATCCAGTCTGACGCAGAGGCTTTGGCTGGGCTTCCTCCTTCCGGAACGGTCGCCCAGCCTCAGGCCAATGCGTAAATGATGGACATGCTTTCCCGGGCGGCCACGAACGTTGGGCTAGAGTGGAACCCTCCACACTCCTCTGAACCCTCACGGCTCGACGATTGGTTCCTAGGCTCAGGGCGCCGCCCACGGCCAGGCCCCGCCCCCTTTCTTTCCGGAAGTGCATGAGGAGCTGACAAGATCGTGGGAGGCACCTTTTACTGCCCGGTCCCGGTTTTTCAGCTCCCCTGCTCTCACTACCCTCGATGGTGGAGTGGCCAGGGGGTATTCGGTGATCCCCAGGTTCCCAGGTTGGCCTGTTTGGCGACGCCATCGAGGACTTTGCCCAGCAGTTCTCGGCAGTGAAGAAGCAGATGGAGGCCTTACAACATATCCTGCCCCGGCGCGGCTTAAGACCCCGCACCCTGTCTGCTCATCACCAAGGGCGTCCTCCTGCAGCAACAACACCGGCTCCGCCGCAGCCCGCCACCGTGGCCCGGCTCCGGCGTGGAGCCCTCCACAGGAAGCAGACGCCACCTGTCTCGCGGCCGGCCGCTAAGAACCCGAGGAAGACTTTGAAGACCCCCCCGAGTCGGGCGACCCAGGGGAGAGGAGACCCGCTTCTCTGGAGTTGGTCAACAGACCACTCCATCCCCCAGTGGAGGGCCGGGAGGAGAATCTTTTGTCGCCGCATGCCCAAGAGGCATGTCCGGTGTGCACGGCCATCGTCACGACCACCATCCACCATCCCATTTTGGCAGGTATGATGCTCCAGCGGCGGACCCCCCACCCCTGCGCGCCCAGCTGTGGCACAAACACGCCCACACGGGATTGGTTCCAGTGGACTACGGGGACGAGATTCCTCCTCCCCCCTCCTCGGCCAATCTTATGGTGGGCGGCAGGAGCCAGGTAAGTGCTTCGATGTCCCTGGACTCAGCACGGCCACAGTGCTCGAGTCCCCTTGACGTGGCATCTCGAGCTCCGCCCTGCCGCGAGACCCCACCCGCCGGTACATCTGACGAGATCATTCCCTTGGTCCCCCTCGCTCGGAGTTTGGGCGCGTGGCTCGCACTTTCCAACTCCTTGCGATGGCTGACCCGGACTGTCCGACTCAGCTACGCAACTCAGTTCGCCAGGCACCCGCCCAGGTTCAGCGGTGTCCGCTTCACCTCGGTGAAGGGCGAGAACTTATGTAACAACACCTGCACAGGATCGGTACATCCGAATATCACACCTGCGGGACAGGTACAGGATAGCAACAACAAATGCCCGAGTTACACCAGGAACGCACAATCCCTCCATCAATGCTCAGACTGTCCGCAATAGGCTGAGAGAGGCTGGACTGAGGGCTTGTAGGCCTGTTGTAAGGCAGGTCCTTACCAGACATCACGGGCAACAATGTTGCCTATGGGCACAAACCCACCTTCGCTGGACCAGACAGGACTGGCAAACAGTGCTCTTCACTGACGAGACGCAGTTTTGTCTCACCAGGGGTGATGGTCGGACTCGTGTTTATCGTCGAAGGAATTAGCGTTACACGGAGGCCTGTACTCTGGAGTGGGATTGATTTGGAGGTGGAGGGTTCGTCATGGTCTGGGGCTGTGTGTAAAAGCATCATTGGATATATATATATATATATATATATATATATATATATATATATATATATATATATATAGAGAGAGAGAGAGAGAGAGAGAGAGAGAGAGAGAGAGAGAGAGAGAGAGAGTGTACTGTGCAAAAGTTTTTTCTTTAAAAAACTTTCTTTCTTTTCTTTCTTAAAAAAAATAATGACAAATAGTTTTCATTAATCAATTAACGTCATACAAAGTCCAGTAAACAGAAAAAGAGCTAAATCAATATTTAGTGTGAACACGTTTGCCTTCAAAACAGCACCAATTCTCCTACTTACACCTGGACACAGTTTTTCTTGGTTGTTGGCAGATAGGATGTTCCAAGCTTCTTGGAGAATTCGCCACAGTTCTTTTATTTATTTAGGCTGTCTCAATTACTTCCGTCTCTTCGTATAATCCCAGACTGACCCGATGTTCAAATCAAATCAAATCAAATCACTTTATTATCACTCAACTAAATACACAAGTGCAACAGTGGGTGAAAGTCTTTGGTGCAGTTTTATGCAACACTACAGTCATGACAGTGATGAGACATACCAATCTACAATAGTCCTGATGCTGCGATACCACCTGCCTGATGGTAGAAGTGAGAGCAGCCCATGGCTCAGGTGGCTGGAGTCTCTGATGATCCTCCGAGCTTTTTTCACACACCACCTGGTATATATGTCCTGGAGGTAGGGCAGCTCACCTCCGATGATGTGTCTGGCAGTTCGAACCACCCTTCGCAGGCCTTTGCGTTTGAGGGTGGTGCTGTTGCCGTACAAGGCAGTGATGCAGCCAGTCAGGATGCTCTCTGCAGTGCTGGTGTAGAACCGTGTGAGGATGCGGTGGTTCATTCCAAACTTCCTCAGCCATCTCAGGAAGAAGAGGTGCTGGTGAGCCTTCTTCACAACGGCCTCAGTGTGGACGGACCATATGAGTTCCTCAGTGATGTGGACACCGAGGAACTTGAAGTTGCTGATTCTCTCCACCGGTGCTCCATTGATGGTGATGGGGCTGTGTTCTCTGTCCTTTCTCCTGAAGTCCACCACAAGCTTCAGTGGGGGGCTCTGTGAGGGCCATGCCATCTGTTGCAGGGCTCCCTGTTCTTCTATTCTATTCTATTCTATTCTATTTGCAAAAGGAATGTTTGGGAGTATAACATTTATATTTCCTATTGACACGTAGCACGACACAAGTAGCAGTTATAAATAACCATCTTAAGACAAATGTTTTTGTGAAAATTCTTATGTGCCTAAGACTTTTGCACAGTACTGTATACATACATACACACACACACACACACACACACACACACACACACACACATATATATATATATATATATATATATATATATATATATATATACACACACACACACACACACACACACACACACACACACACACACACACACACACACACACTGGCAGCCAAAAGTTTAGAATAATGTACAGATTTTGCTGTTTTGGAAGGAAATTGGTACTTTAATTCACCAAAGTCACATTCAACTGATCACAAAATATAGTTAGGACATTACTGATGTAAAAAACAGCACCATCACTGTTTGAAAAAAGTAATTTTTGATCAAATCTAGACAGACCCCATTTCCAGCAGCCATCACTCCAACACCTTATCCTTGAGTAATCATGCTAAATTGCTAATTTGGTACTAGAAAATCACTTGCCATTATATCAAACACAGCTGAAAGCTATTTTGTTCGTTAAATGAAGCTTAACATTGTCTTTTTGTTTGTTTTTGAGTTGCCACAGTATGCAATCGTCTGGCATGTCTTAAGGTCAAAATTAGGTCAAAAATGGCAAAAAAGAAACAGCTTTCTCTAGAAACTCAATTGTATTATTACAAATGCAAACATATCTTTGAATTTTTTTTTTATAATTGTAATAATGCAATAATTTCAATGTAATAATTGTTCTTGTGTGTAAGTACACTTATAAAGTCATTACCAAAATATTGTTTTGTAAATAATTAATAACTTTAATATGTGTACTTTCACCCTTTTGATTTAAGAATATAACATTAAGCCCATTCACTGTAGTGCTGTAAAGTGGGAACACCAACACACCAGCACAACATAGACTGGTCTTTACAGCAGGGAAGACAGACAGTTACAGCATTCATATTACTTACGTCCTTATATGAAATCTGCAATATGTCCTAATATCAGTATGTAATGGATTAATGGACCTTTTCAAGAAGATAAGCCTGCAGTTACGTATTTGAGAAATGAAGGACGTGGAAATCAACTTTGCCACTCTAAGTTTCATAATGGTTCAATAATGATCATATGTGGTGATTAGGAAGGTCATTAAAGGTGTTTGACTCCAACCTTGTGTTCATGAAATCACCCTTGAATCTATTTAGCAGCGTGCATGGTCAGATTATCATCCTGGAATATAAGAATATCACTCGGGAAGAGTGTTTGCACCATAGGGGGCACTTGATGCTGTGAAATGGACTCTTATTACTGGTCATTTTAGGACCATACAGTACAATCATTGCACCTAATGACTCCCATGTGATGGCTGGCCACACCATTATAGATAACCTACAATGCTTAATGATAGCTGAAAATATAGTTTGTGGAAGGCAGTTTTAGAAATGATCTTTTTATTATTATTTAGGGATGATATTTGGCCCCTGAAATTGTTTTTTGGGGCATTTTTTACCTTCACGTCGGCAGACTGTTTCTCTAACCATAAAAAAAAACAAAAAAACAACAACAACAAAAAAAACACGGGATACAGCATATGTCAAATAGTTCAATTGAATCATCAAATTGAAATAAATGTTCAATGTGAACACTTCTGGCTGTTACCCTTTTAAATCACTCCAACACCAAATACAAAAGTGGCTGCAGATAATGCACAATATATCATAACACAATACAGGCTTTAATAGAATATGTTGGTCAGGCACTGAGTTAAATTATACAGCTCTACATGTATAACTTCTGCTGTTTATTTGCACAAATGTTAGAGTTGTTGGGATATTTTTTACTTCACATTCAGTGTTTGCATTGCTGATATTAATATTAGTACAATTACTAAATAGTAGCAACACATTAAAAAACACTCAACTCTGAGACAGTGAATACAGCTATCTGACAGCTACAGATCACTACACTGTCCACAGAGGCACTGGAACTATCACTAGACAGACCTATGATAGAATGAAACATATAAAATGTTTGAACAGATACTGTAAATTCATTACAGTGGCCCCTAATTTGAAATATCTGGGGCAATTGTGTCACTTTCATTGTCCCTGGTTAATTTCTGACCCTGGTGGCCAGTAGCAGTTCTAGCTTGTATGGCGCCCTGGGCAAAACCTGCTTCATCCCGCCCCCAAAGTTGTTGACGGGGGGTGGGGGGCCTCATGCCTCCCCCCCACAAGATGCTGCCCTGGGCAACTGCCCATGTCGCCCATGCCTAAATCCGCCCCTGCTGGTGGCAGGTATCCCTTGTTTTTCTCCAAACATAAACCCCTTTGGACATAGATGATAGGGTGAAGGATGACTCACCAGGCAATATTATTATTATTATTTTCCCATTGCTCTGGGGACCTGGTTTTGTGCTCTATACTAATGACAATGCATCTTTGTGAGTTGCCTTGGATTGAAGTGGTTTCTGAATGGCAGCATTCCTATAAATTCTAGCATGGTGAAACTCACAACATATCGTTTTTGTTGAGACTTGGTGACAGAGGGGCTCACTTATTTTTTAGGTATTTTCGAACACTATACTGCCGTTTACCAACCATCCTGTGAAATGTCTGACAACACCTGCCAGCAAGCTTCAACTTGCGACCACTGTTCTTCTTTGCCAATGGCGTTTGTCCTAGTTTGGTATTCTGTCATTATTTTTGAGACTACTCCACTTTACATGTTAAATATTAAAAGATACAAATATTTAGTTTTTGCTAAAAATATGTCTGCAAATAAGGCACCAACTACATTGCTTTTTGAAATCTCACATACTGAAGTGTTAATCATCAGACTTCTGTTATAAATGCCACATTTTTAATTGGCAGCACATCAAATGGTACTAATTTTGCAGATGCATTTGTATTTCATGCATATGTGTAAATTGGCTTAGCTTTTAAAAGGGTACTATTTCAGATTGTGTGACATTAAAGTCCCAATGTAATCAACATTGGAGTTGTGTCGATTTGAGTCCATGTCTATTGGCTTAAAAAAACATATACTGTATGTAGTTTACACCTCAACTGACAAAATCAAATTTTTGCAGATACACAAATTTAAAATTAACAGTATTTCTCTTCTGGAAAGGCAGACCAAAAATATTGATGGCTCATCCTGCACTACACAGATTTTTGTCCAATCAAATAGCTCTCTAGAATGAGAATGTCCACCTCCAACTGACTAGATAGTAGCAAATAATTGTTACTTGCTGTGATATAAAGTTTACAGACTATTTATAAAAGGGGAGGAGCACTTTAAATGCCCCATACAAAAAGGGGAGGAGCACTTTAAATGTCCTGCACAAATGTACTTTTTCAATAGGAATTTCACCAACACAGGACAGACAACTGCATTCGGAAAGTTCAATATCATGGGGTTTTCAAAGTTCACACTGCAAACCTTTTTTAATCAAGAGAGAGAGAGAGAAGAGAGAGAGAGAGAGAGAGAGAGAGAGAGAGAACAGATATACACATGAAAGTAAAAGGGAAATGGGGACTTCATGTGATAAGAGTAAAGCCTTTCTAGAAATAAAAGACATGACACAGCACAAAATCTGATCTGAGTTTTCCTCTGAGTCAAACAGAGGGGATCAGACTTGCATGCATGTTTAGGATATCAGCCTTCAACAGCAGAGGAAACTCAAGCTCCCCTCAAATGCCATTCTGATCAATTCTATTCATTTCCCGCTGCAAACTTCCAGACGGATTGCTCTGATTTCACAAGCGACAGACATATCGTGTCCTCTGACTCCCACCACGTATGAATACAAATATCATGGAAAGTACATCTTTTATGACTGGAGACCACGTCTGGAGCATCCTGCCCAATGCCAGAGAGATCAAAGATAACCCAGTACGTGTAGTACCCCATGAAGCTGCTTTGTTACGACGTGAATAATCACATAAAAGAAATCCACGCATGTAAAGGCCTCTGCTGCAACATCCCATCCCTGATTGATGGTCTCTGGGTGTAATATGATCGTATTATCCAAGAATTTTCTTTGTCATTTATTACATGCTCATGTTTCTTTGTTCTGTTTGACAGCACGTGGCATGATTTATTTTGCACAATTTATAATATTAAGTTATTGAAGGACAAGGGTGCCTTGCAGTTAATAAATTACTAGCCCACAGTCAATAAATTCTGGAGATTATTGATGACATTTCATTAGCTTATCTTCTCATGAGCTCTGGGAAATTCGAGTGATCTAAAAAGTAACTTCCTTTTTGGACAGCTCAGACGAGTAATTGGTTTAAATAGGGGCGAGTAGGGTAAGCTGTGATACTTCGTTCTGTAGTTGTCCCATAGGCAAGGAGGAATTAGATAGAGGTAAAACTAAAAAACCTAATTATATTTCGGGATGTCTGCTTAATCAACTTAAACTAGAAGAAAGTGTCTATAACAGAGGGGCATAGAAATTACTTTTTATAAATAATGGTAGTGTGACAACTTGCACCTGTAAGTTGTCTCACTGAGGAATATATGAGAAAGATTTATATTTCAGAAAAAAAAGAAAAAAAAGAAAGAAAAAAATTGAAATGTTTTTTTTTTTACAAATTTATGATATACTAATGCACAATACCATTCCAAAGTTTTATTTTGCTGTAAATTTCGTAAATGAACCAGGAAGAGGTTTCATATTCAGGATATTTCAATGTAATTAAACCTTTTTCAACATTTTGTAATAGTAATAGTAATATATTAAAATCGGAGACTATATTCCACAGCTAATATTTTGGGGAAAATACTTTAATAATATTTAAAGGTGCTGTAAGTGATTTTTTTTCATGGAAAAGTATGCAAATCATTTTCCCCCTCCCTTAAAGATATTAATTAAATAAGTATCCTGAGATATCTCACTGGTCTCTGTGACAGCTTTAGACTTTGTAAACACCAAACAAAAATATGTCTGCCGACATTGACGCTTTTCACCTGTCAGTCATTTTACTCGTTCTCATAGAGCTGTATATGAATTGGATCACTGAGGCTATGATTCAAAATGTTTGTCAGTTGAGGGCACTATGGTGCCACCGTTAAATTTGACAGCCACAGGAACAAACAATGCTGCTCTTTAGCTTGGTTTTGGTCTCAAAATTATCTTTGGAGGACGGGGTTTTGGAATGCGGGGGCATGGCTAATTCAACGGCTCATTCAATTCAAATGCTTCAGAATGCTAAAATCGCTTACAGCACCTTTAATATTATAATATTTCAGTCATGACAACTCCCGGAAAGATTTAGTATGTTAATGTGGATATGACTTATTGATAGAATATTGGTCTTGGTGGACTAGATCTGCTATGCTGCTGCTGCTGCAGAGCAAGTACCGAGACTTGCTACTGCTAGAACATACACAGATACAGTCCATTCAGGAATTATTCAGACCCCTTCATTTTTTCACATTTTGTTATGTTGCAGCCTTATGCTAAAATGCTTTAAATTAATTTTTCACATCAATCTACACTCCATACCCATAATGACAAAGCAAAAACCAGATTATTTATAACTTTGCAAATTTATTAAAAAGAAATAACTTAAAATATTACATTGACATAAGTATTCAGACCCTTTGCTATGACAGTTGAAATTTAGCTCAGGTGCATCCCATTTCTCTGGATCATCTTTGAGATGCTTCTACACTTTAATTGGAGTCCACCTGTGGCAAATTAAATTAAATGAACATGATTTGGAAAGGGACACACTTGTCTATATAAGGTCTCACAGCTGAAAATGCATATCAGAGCAAAAACCAATCCATGAGGTCAAAGGAACTGCCTGCAGAGCTCAGAGACAGGACTGTGTCTAGGCACAGATCTGGGGAAGGATACAAAAAAATTCCGGCTGCATTGAAGGTTCCCAAGTGTACAGTGGCCTCGATAATTCTTAAATGGAAGAAGTTTAGAACAACCAGGACTCTTTCTAGAGCTAGCCGCCCAGCCAAACTAAGCAATCGGTGGAGAAGGGCCTTGGTAAGAGAAGTGACCAAGAACCCAATGGTCACTCTGTTTGAGCTCCAGAGACCATGTGTGGATATGGGAGAAACTTGCAGCAGGACAACCATCACTGCAACACTCCACCGATTTGGGCTTTAAGGTAGAGTGGCCAGACGGAAGCCTCTCCTCATTGCAAGACACAAAAAAAGCACCTAAAGACTCTCAGACTGTGAGAAACAAGATTCTCTGGTCTGATGAAATGAAGATTTAAAGGTTTGGCCTCAATTCCAAGCAGCATGTCTGGAGGAATCCAGGCTCCGCTCATCACCTGCGCAATACCATCCCAACGATGAAGCATGGTGGTGGTAGAATCATGCTCTGGGGGTGTTTTTCAGTGGCAGGGACTGGGGGACTGGTCAGGGTTGAAGGAACAATGAACGCAGCAAAATACAGAGATATTCTTAATGAAAACCTGGTGCAGAGAACTCAGGTTTTCATTAAGAACCCTTCCAACAGGACAATGACCCTAAGCACGCAGCCAAGACAACACAAGAGTGGCTTAGAGTGGCCCAGCCAGAGCCCGGACCTGAACCTAATCAAACATCTATGGAGATGGCAGAAAATCTCCAAATCCAGGTGTGCAAGGCTTGTCACATTATACCAAAAAAGACTTGAGGCTGTAATCGCTGCCAAAGGTGCTTCAACTAAGTACTGAGTTAAGGGTCTGAATACTTATGTCAGTGTGATAGTTCAGTTTTTTCTTTTTAATAAATTTGCAAAGTTATCAAAAATCTGGTTTTTGCTTTGTCATTATGGGGTATGGAGTGTAGATTGATGTGAAAAAATAAATAAAAAATTATGCCAGTGTTTCCCACATGAGTTTGTGAGACTGTGGTGGGTTGACCTTGGATCCTCAATCTGGTGCACTTTGAGAGCAAAATTAAGAGGCTAGATCTATGAAGAACTTTGTGCTCTTGTAAACAATTTTTGCTCTAGTAGTAATTTAATCATTAACATATTGGTTGCAGGGCTCGAAATTAAGCATTGTCATATGCTTGTCCTCCTGACAAATAAATTGGTCATTCACTTGTCTGAGTAAAAAAGGTACTTGTACGGAGAGAAAAAAAGGACATTTAAGTTACATGCTCAAGTAACATGTCAAAGTTTATATTGTATGTTTTTCTAAAATTATGACAGATGCCCAACCTAATAGTGTACCTATGCAATCAACTAAATTCTCTGCGACAGAAATGTAAACTGCACTGAGTAGGAGAGGAGGCTATTGTCATATGATCATTATTTTATGTTAGGTATGGTAGTCAAATAAAGAAAAGCCTCCATCGCCATCATTTACAGCAGGGTTGCTCACACTTCTATGGAATGCGATCTGCTTTTTCATCATGTTATTGCAGTGAGATCTACCATGTACAATAAAGGCTATACATTATCACAATACCAAAATTGTAGAAGTCTGTAGTGAAATTTGACGATTGTCAATACCAGCTTCAAAACCACAGTAAATAATAACACTTAACTAATTTGTTAATTATGGAAGAATGGTTTCAAGTTCTTAAATAATTATTCAAGACTAGTAAACAGTCAGTAATAAAATAACAATAAAAAAAGCAATGAATAGAAATAGATAGAACAAAAAACACCAATAAGAAAATTCTGTGCTTTTTTAAAATTCAGGATGAAATATAACATAAAACTACTACTGATCTTAACTGTATGATTATAATACACTAATACTTTTTAAAGCTACTAAAGTTACCCAGTCAAGAGCAGTGAGCGTTTTCTAGTTTTCTTTGTTTGATTTTTATAATGACACACTAGACAGCAGCAGGTCTATTAGCTGACATTTATACTTACATTTTATACAAATCCACTTTTTTCTGTGCTGCTTACGATCACTCTGTGTTTACATGAATACCTCACCAAGATGGGCATTTTGGCGGAATGTATTTGACCGATCAGGTGCGCATTAGCGCGAGCATGTTCAGCACACACACATATGCCACCTGTCAATCAAACAGGGTGCAGCTGTTACTAGATCACTAGCAAATTATAAAATTACGTGCTCTGGGGGGCCTGGGTAGCTCAGCGAGTAAAGACGCTGACTACCACACCTGGAGTTCACGAGCTCGAATCCCAGGGCATGCTGAGTGACTCCAGCCAGGTCTCCTAAGCAACCAAATTGGCCTGGTTGCTAGGGAGGGTAGAGTCACCTGGAGTAACCTCCTAGTGGTTGCTATAATGTGGTTTGCTCTCGGTGGGGCGTGTGATGAGTTGTGTGTGGATGCCGCAGTGTCCCCGCGGTAACGCGCTCAACAAGCCATGTGATAAGATGTGCGGGTTGACGGTCTCAGACGTGGAGGCAACTGAGATTTGTCCTCCACCTACCGGATTGAGGCGAATCACTATGCCACCATGAGGACTTAGAGTGCATTGGGAATTGGGCATTCCAAATTGGGGGGAACATTTTTTTTTTACGTACTCTGGATTGCTTTCAACAGCAGAATAAGAATATGAACTTTCTAATAAGTGACACAGGCCTAGGCAATCATAAATATAGCCAGTTATTTTTTTGTTATTGACATTTTATACAGTCTGCTTGTCCGGTCAGGCAAGTAATATTCTCTTTCACTTGCCCCTTCAAAAATCCTGGACAAGCGTTAATGTCAAGCCCTGAGTTGTATAGATATGTATGGTGATGACACAGTAAAAAAAAACACACCCACAAAACATGGTAAACGAGATGGAGTTTAACTGACTGACTGGGAGTGAGAGATGATTTGCTGAAGCAATAGTGCAAAACACAACGTAAGAAATCTTTTATGTTATTATGAGAAGTGTAAAAATATTTTCAGTTCATTATGAAACTGTGGCGGGATAAATTAGTGGGCCGCCACAGTCTAGGTAATTAATGGGAAACGCTGAAAGCATTTTAGCATAAGGTTGCAAAAAAAAAAAAAAAATTTGAAAAAAATGAAGGGGTCTGAATACTTTCTGAATGCACTGTATACTGTGTTAAGCATGTGGACACGCTGCTGCACAATTAGAAAAACACAAGATATGCTGCATCAAGCACGTGTGACATTCTGCTGCACAATTAGACAAATACAATCCCCATGTTACAGATCTAGCCCTGTGAAGCTGGGGTGGAGGAGGGTCTCAGAGAAAACTCTCACAGCGCACTGCAGTGAAACCGGCTTACTTGCAATCTGAGCAAATTGAAAATGTTAGGCAACGAGAGAGTACACAAGTTGATTGGGTACCCAATTTCACATCAAATGACTTATTAGCTTACACTATGTGTGCCGACTGGCTTGACTTATCACATGTGAACGAGCTGAACTGCAAACAGATAACAAGTTCAAATAACCAATCAGCTTGTGCCATCCTGAGTTTCAAGCCTAAACTTTGTCAATTCACATCTAATATTTAGCCAAATAATTTAGATGATTTCATACATAGGTGTTTTTACCAACATGAATGATATATACAGTATTTGAAAACCTGGATAAGTTTGCTTTGACAAAATTCATTTTACCTGCCATGTAGAAAAGTAAAAAAAAAAAAATAATAATAATAATAAAAATAAAAATATTTAAGTTTTTTTATTTCACCTATAAATCTACTTTCACTTTTTTTTTTTTTTTTTTGACAATTCAAATTCTTCATGCATATTGCCACTTACTGGGCAGGGAGGAGAATATATAGTGAAAAGGACTTAAATATATATCTCTTTCTCACTCATATCACTTCTGAAGATATGGATTTAACCACTGGAGTCATATGGATTAATTTTATACTGAATTAATGTGCATTTTGGAGCTTCAGAGTTTTGGTAACCATTCACTTGCATTGTGAGAACCAACAGAGCTGAGATATTCTTCTAAAAATCCTGGTTTGTGTTCATCAGAAGAAAGAAAGTCATACATATTTGGGATGGCATGAGGGTTAGTAAATGATGAGAGAGATTTCATTTTTGGGTGAACTTTAAGGAGACTTTGTTCTTGTATGACACGCTAGTCTTATTCCTAGCAACCACACGAATGTTAACTTCATGTCAAAAGTAACGTCTGCTTTCATTGTTGAAAATGCCATTTAAAATGGGAACTGCCATTTACTTAGAGACATACAAGAAATAAGACATACCAGCTCAAAAAGTAGACAAACTACTTTCTAACAAAAGATTTGGACTGCAAATGTGGTTGATATAATGAATCAGAAAATGTCAAAATGAATATTGCAAAAAAAAAAAAAAAAAAAAAAAAAAAAAAAAAAAAATCAAAAAATAAGGACTGGTGTGCATGTGTGTGTGTGAGTGGTAGCTATCTATGGATGTGAATGATCACTCACATCATGTGGTTAGTGGGGAGAGGTGTGTTGATACTTTTAAAAGTGATGGGACTTACAATTTCAGCCTGGTAGTTGATAAAATAGTAAAAAAAAAAAAAAAAATCCTTAGATTTTAGACCCAAGCATACACCGATCAGCCACAACATTAAAACCACCTGCCTAAAATTGTGTAGGTCCTCCTCGTGCTGCCAAAACAGCAGCAACCCACATCTCAAAATAGCATTCTGAGATGATATTCTTCTTATCACAATTGTACAGAGTGGTTATCTGAGTTATTGTAGACTTGTCAGTTCGAACCAGCCTGGCCATTCTCTGTTGACCTCTCTCATCAACAAAGCATTTCCATCCACAGAACTGTCGCTCACTGGATGTTTTTTGTTTATAGCACCATTCTGAGTAAATTCTAGAGACTGTTGTGTGTGAAAATCCCAGGAGATCAGCAGTTACAGAAATACTCAAACCAACCCATCTGGCACCAACAATTATCCATGCGATTATCTAAACAGACAACAGTGTGGCAGCAGTGCAGTGCATAAAATCATGCATATATAGGTCAGTTAATGCTCACATCATCCATCAGAATGGGGAAAAAAATGTGATCTCAGTGATTTGGACTGTGGCATGATTGTTGGTGCCAGTGCCATAAACAAAAAACATCTAGTAAGCAGCAGTTTCTGTGGATGGAAACGCCTTTTTGATGAGAGTGGTCAACAGAGAATGGCCAGACTGGTTCGAACTGACAAAGTCTACGGTAACTCAGATAACCGCTCTGTTCAATTGTGGTGAGAAGAATAGTATCTCAGAATGCTATTCTGAGATGCGGGTTGGTGCTGTTTTGGCGGCACGAGGGGGACCTACACAATATTAGGCAGGTGGTTTTAATGTTGTGGTTGATCAGTGTATTTAGGGGCCAGATTATCATAGAGACTTAAGGGTGGGCTCTTTTGACTTGGACCATAAAGTAACCACCTAGCAACCACCTAGAACACCCTAGCAACCACAAACAAACCCAAGCATTATGCTAATGAGTTTTTTCTAGTCAAGTACCATTTAGTTTCTTCAAATAATGGTAAAAATCTAGTTTTATGAAGAGCAGTGGCAAACACACACACACACACAAAAAAGATGTTAATAGGTTCAAGTGTGTTGCGAGTATCCGTTGATTGCTATAATGCAGAATTCATTGAGAATTGTCGCAGTAACAGCACACAATGAATAATGGAAATTTAAAGTAGACACTATAGACTTGATTACATGGTAGAGATGTCCATGAGCGCTACTTCAGATCGGAAAGAGAGATGCATACACCAAGACACAAGGCTGCATGGGAAAATGTACAAATGAAAGAAGAGGGTAAGAAAAAAAAAAACTGGCAAATGGCTCAGAATGTTTGGAATGAAGCTTACTTACTGAATAATGTGCAGTGAACACTGTATACTACCTACTACAGTATTTTGACAAAATAGTATGTGAAAAGATAAATGTTTCAAAAAGTAGTATGCTACATTTTTGTCACATGACCTCATTACATAATAACGTTGCATGTGAGCAGTGTTGAGTAAGTTACTCAGCACCAGACATTTTTCCCTACGATGACTTGTAAGGGAATTATACTTAATTCATATTATTTAAGAAATATGTGTAACCCAAGTAATGTACTTAAAAGTAATTAACTTGATTGAAAGTCAGTAACGAATCTAATTTTCAGCAATTGTCAGTAATTGTAATCTGAATAATAATTGTGGTGTTTCACTACTTTTTGACCAAAAAAGTAATTTGATTGTAGTAACATTTATTTGTAATCAGATTCTCTCAATACTGCTACTTTTGATATAAAAAGTAATTTTATTACAGTAACTAATAAAAAAAAAAAAAACAAGAACAAAAATCAGCACGTTCTTTCGGTTCATACATCACAACTGAAATGGACGGTCTAGTTGAGCGCATTGTGAGATAATTTTTTTTTTTCACACAGTGTGCTCCTCTGTTGCATACTACACATTTTGCCATATATAAGTTATCCGTGTGCATACTGTGCACAGTATACTAAAAACAATGTACTGCAGCAATAGAGTATATGTTTGTATGCCATTCCACATATAGCCAGAGTGTGTGCATGTTCTCACTTTTCGGGGCTGCTGATTCTTTGACAGGTATCAGGATGGGGTGGGATAGCGTAGGCCATTAATGCACCTTTCCACAAATTGGAGAGAGAGGACAAGCTCTGTCAGATAACAAGGGACCAGGTCTTCGCACGTCTGGAAATTTCTTTATCTCCCAATATTACCTCTCTTTCTCAGTCTCATGCTTTCTTCCTCTCTGTCCATCTCTCTCTCACACACTCAGTCCCTCTGGGACATGCTTATCTCTCTGCTCAGCACAGAAAGAGATGTTTCTTAGTGCTGAAGCAAAAATTATTTATCTTTATGTCACACAGCTGTCATGCCAATGATGGGTAATTTATGGCAACTGTGCAGGCTAACTCTCCCAATAAGTTGATTTCTCACCCAAAATAAAATAATATGAATAATAGCTTCACCCTTTGGGGGTACAGACACCAAAGTGAGGCTCAAATGAGTGATGTTAAGCTTTAGATTGTAGAATTAAACAAAATAGTTCACTCAAAAATTAAAACTGTCAACATGTACTCACTCTCATGTTATTACAGCTAATAAATTACATTTCGGTTTGTTCCTCACAAAAAAAAAAAAAAAAAAAACCTTTAGAAGACTTGAAATATAGCACACACGTCACATTAGCTATTTTTGATACTTTTATGATGCTTTTTTAGCTCAACAGCCTGAGTTTAAATGAAGCTACAAATGCTCTTTGCTCAACATTAACTTCTTGTCTTGATAGTGTCTGCCCTCTTACCTCCAGGCCAGCATGTGCCACACCCTCCAGCTCCTGGCTGTCAGAGACACTTCGTAAACACCACACCGAGCTGAGGGCTGTGGAGAGAAAGTGGCGCAAGTCAAATGACCCTGCGGACCTGAGCAAGTATCAGTCACTTCTCTTTTTACGCCAGTGTTTCTAATGCTAAAATGGATTATTACCAGAATAAGATCAGTAACACTTCAGATTCACATAAACTATTTTCAACTTTCTCATCTCTTATCTATCCTCCTCCACCACATCCTACTACTTCTCTGACTGCTGATGACTTTGCCACATTTTTTACTGACAAAGTAGCGAGCATCAGCAGCCAGTTCTCTACACCTAACACCCACAGCCACTCTCTTCCAAGATCCCATCCTCTGTTCTCCTCTTTCTCCCCTTTCTCCGAGACTGAGGTCTCCAAAATGCTTATTTATAACCATCCTACCACCTGTCCAATTGACCCTATCCCCTCACATCTTATGCAAGTTGCCTCTCCATCAATCTTACCCACACTCACACACATTATCAACGCATCTCTCACAACAGGAAACTTTCCCAATACATTAAAGCAGGCTCGAGTAACCCCAATGCTCAAAAAACCAACACATAACCCAATAGTAGTCGACAACTACAGACCAGTCTCTCTCCTACCTTTCCTGTCTAAAACTATTAAGAGGGTTGTATTCAACCAGTTGTCTTCTTTTCTCACACAGAACAACCTACTCGACAGAAATCAGTCTGGCTTCAAAAAAGGACACTCAACAGAGACTGCCCTCTTGTCAGTAGCTGAAACCCTGCGACTGGCAAGAGCTAACTCCAAATCATCCATCCTCATCCTCCTTGACTTGTCTGCTGCTTTTGACACAGTGAACAACAAGATTCTCCTGTCCACCCTCTCTGATCTAGGCATCACAGGAACTGCGCTTGGATGGGCTGAATCGTACCTCACTGGCAGATCTTTCAAGGTCTCCTGGAGAGGAGAGGTTTCCAAGTCACACCAGCTGACCACTGGTGTTCCTCAAAATATACAAAATCAATCAGACCGATCATTGAGGCACATGGCTTTTCCTACCAATGCTACGCAGATGACACACAGCTCTACCTGTCGTTCCAGCCTGATGACCCTACTGTCTCGCTTGTATCTTTGCCTGCCTCTCGGACATTTCGGCCTGGATGAAGAAACGCCACCTTCAGCTCAACCTTGCCAAGACAAAACTCCTTGTGATCCCAGCAACCCATCTGTTGACCACAACCTCACTATTCATCTTAATTCAACTACACTAACACCAACCAGAACAGCTCAGAACCTGGGAGCGGTGGTAGATGACTAGCTTAATTTTACCGCTCACATCTCATTAAGCACCCGGTCTTGCAGATTCACACTATACAACATCAGGAAAATCAGACCTTTTCTGTCTGAATATGCTGAATATGCTGCATAGCTCCTGTTCCAAGCTCTGGGAATTTCAAGACTGGACTACTGTAATGCTTTGTTGGCTGGCCTCCCAGCTTACACAATTAAGCCACTGCAGATGGTCCAGAATGCAGTAGTGCATCTGGTCTTCAATCAGCCAAAAAGGGCTCATGTCACCCCACTCTTGATTTCACTTCACTGGCTACCTGTAGCTGCCCACATCAAATTCAAGGCTTTGACTCTCTGCGATCAATGAACAAGCGACGCCTGGTGGTCCCATCACAAAGAGGCTCAAAGACAATTTCACGGTCTTTCACGTTCTCTGTTCCACTGTGGTGGAATAAGATTCCAACATCCACACAATCTGCTGATACCATCACAACATTCAAAAACCAGCTGAAAATACATCAAAACAAACAAAAACTACCCCGAAGGGGAAAACTCCAAGGTCCAAGGCAGAACACTGCAGAACAGACTAGGTTCGATGCTCCAGGCTGAAACAGACATGTCAGGGCAAGACAGGAACTGAACACGGGAGAAGCTAACAGGGTCAACAACCACAATGAACTGGCACAAGGCAAAAAACACAATGTAGCTAAATAGGAAAGAAAACGAGGAGGGTAATAAGGAAAGCAGGTGAAGCAAATGAACTAATAATGAGGTAACAAGGGGAGGGGTCAGGACGAGAGACAGGAGAGCATATGGCAAACAACTTAACAAGAACCATGTGTTCACAAAAAACACAACAGACCGGACAGGAAGAGCACATGGTAATGAAGCCGTCATTGGCCATGTGCTCAAACAAACACAAAGACGAGACAATAAAGGACATGGCAATAAAGCCATCATCAGCCATGTGCTCAAACAAAAAGACAAGACCAGACAAGAGTGCATGGCAAGAGACCAAAAACTGAACACAAATCCATGCGCTCACAAATACAAGACATGGAGCATGAGTGTCTGGATCCCGACTCAGAAACAAGACCGAACCAGACAGAAGAGTCAGGATCCAGACATCATGCTCTGAACATGAAACACAGACTAGACAGAAGAGCACATGGCAAGGAAAGGAAAACAACCAAAGCCGTGCGTTCACACAGAGACATAGAATAAACGTGTCAGGATCCTGTCACCACAATAAACCTGACTGACAAAAGTGACAGGATACTGACAGTTTCATTATATACATTCTCCAACATTTCTCCTTTTATGTTCCACAGAAGTCATAAAAGTTTGGAATAGTGCAGAAAGTCTTCAAATCTCCATTGTTATGTTTACTACAGTGTGGGGGTCAGAGTTGGTCTCTATTAAACAGTTAAGACTAAACACTTTTGATAAGGAATCAATTTCACTTTGCCTTTCATATTAACAAGCCTATTGCAGTGAATGAATTTGCATTTATGAGTCAAGCCGAAGTCTTTGCCAAGTAGGTTTGACAAACCTAAGTTTTTCAAGAAATGTTACATCCGCTTGCTATTTAAAAACTCCTCCAACTTTCCACCCTCTGTTTCCAACATTTTATGCAAGTGTTGTGAAGTCAACGCTGGACCTCCTGTGGCTGTGCAGGCGAACTCTCTGTGTCACCGCCTGCAGCACAGATTTCTTACAGCCATCCCGGTCAGTAGGGGGCCTCGCTCGCACCACTTACACGCTGTCCTCTTTTCCTCCTCATCTGAATTTTGCACTACACCACAGACGACTCATGCTTAGCACAATTTGTTCCTTCACAAAATGCTGTTCTTAAAATAACACATGGCAGACTACACTCAATATGTAGTGGAATGGAACGCAGATGTGGTTTTGGAAATTTTCCAAAAAGAGTTTAAACTAAGGAAGGGAACTGAAAGCAATTTAGCTATATACTAACTGTACTAAACTAAATATAACAGAAATGAAAGTATTACTGGTTGTATATTTGAATGTTGTTTTAATGAAAGTAACCTAAACAAATGACCAAACTGTTCTGAATGTGTATCTTTAGCTACATTACTGAATTGTCTCACATGCCTCAAGTACACATTACAACGTAACACATTATCATTTCATTTTGAGTTGGACATTACATAAATGCAACCTCTCTTGCCTATTCAGTAATTTTTTAATGGATTCTAACCGAAAACCTTCGAGTTTGAGACCGAGTCTCAGTCACCATTCACAATCATTGTGTCTTTTTCCATACAATGAAAGTGAATAATATTAGAAGAAAGTCTCACTAAATATGTTAACCTAAAGATGTGATTCACCTAAATTAACTGTTTTTATTTGAGTCAAAAATATTATTTAACATCACTGAATCAACCTAAATACATTTTGTTACACAAGCATCTCATTTAAGGGTTTAATCAGGTAGAAATAGATCCTTAAAATCAAATTTGACAATTGGAGGCTACCACGTTTTACAGTGCAGGTTTGGAGCAGCATAAGGATCCGTAAATGGTTTTTCGGTGAACTCTTTTACGGAACCAAATATCATGAAATTAATTCGCTCCTGTATTTTCAAATTGAATCAAATAAAACCAGATTTGGAAATAATTCCTAACCCTCGCACTGATGCAGATGTCTAATTTCCTTGTGACCAATTTCAGCCATTGCAAAAAGCAATCAAGAGCAAGAGAAGAAATGAAGAATATTGACTTTGTCTATATCAATATGAATGACACTCAAAGACTGAGACCAAATGACTCATGGATTGCCGTGACTGTGTAAACAGGTTTCACATTTGTATAGATTATAAAGCAATAATGGATAGTCCAGGGTGGACAACGGCATAAAACATCATAAAAAAGTGGCAATCATTTTTTTTACAAGGACAAAGAACATCCCAAACAGACTGAGCACCAACGTAAGAATTATAGTGTGCCACCGACAAAGTGGTCAACCAAGAGCCTTAACAACATCAAGGCATTAGGGCATTCCATATAAATATTTGAAAAGCTCTCTAAACAAGAGAAAAGAACCTCTGATTGAGGGTTGCCAGGGTTGAGGCCTATGAGAGCACAAAAAATGCAGCTACCGCCTTGGCATAATCCCTAAACAGATTTGGTGTAGGGGAGCAGGGTACACAGGAAGAATACAAATTGTTTGTGTTGGCATGATGAACAGTGCTTGCCCACTGACTCAGAAAAAGCTAATTGTTAAAGGGGCAGTTCACCAAAAATGAAAGTTCTCCCATTATTTACAACCACTCATTTCAAATCAAACACATATGACTTTTTTATTTGTTTATTTTGGTCCGTAAAACACAAATTTGAAGAAACTTCTTTACCAGACAATGAAAGTACATAGTGTCCATGGCTGTTAAACTCTAAAATCCTTAAATAAAGCTATCTTATGTCTTTAGAAGACTTGGAAAATAGCACACACATCAAATGGACTACTTTTAATTGTGCTTTTTTTTATATATAATTCATAAACTAATATGTATTTTTATTCGGTTCTTTTCAACAAACTGGGTCATAAATCAGACTCAATTATTCATTCACAAATCTGACAGATCACACTGTGAAGTTGGAGACAGTAGCTCGAAAGTTCTACTGCTGAAATCAGTCTGTACTCACTGATATTTTAACCACTGCCCCCAGTGCTTTAAGCTGTAAGGTTTGTTGAGGTTAAATGTCCACAGAGTGGTGCCAAAAGCGAGTTGTAAAGCGAGTAGTATTTTTAGTTGTATATGATGTAATACAGTCAACAGGAATTAATCATTTATTAACCCTACAACCAAACCCCAACACTAAATCTAACCATCAGAGGATAAATATATATATAAAAAATGAGCGAATATGCAACCAACGAGTCCCACTTACGACTGTTTATGTGAACGTGATTACTTCCTGGAGGATAAGATAATAAACGAATAATGACTTAAATTTTGGTCAGTTTCTCACACAAAGTTGTCGTATGGCTTCCAAAGACTTGGAATATAGCACACGACTCATATGGACTACTCTTAAGGTGATTCTTTGTAATTATTTAGAGTTTAACAGACATAGCCACTATAAACTGTCATTGTTTGAAGAAGACCTGCATGAAGATTATTTAAAATATCTAATGTTGTGTTACACTGAAGAACGTTATACAGGTTCGGAACAACATAAGGGTGAGTAAATAATGACAGAAACACAAAATGAAATCCACAATTTCTCTCTTCGTTCAACCTGTCATCATCTGTTAGACTCTGAGCTAATGGCACACCGGAAAAAACAAAAGAATCAGCCGTTTTGCTTTCAAATATAGAATGGTGAATCCATCACTGAATGTCTGAGTATGAAGGTCTAAGACCACAGAAAAAATGGTTGGTGCCTGTGCTGAAATGTGCTACTGTGACAAATCTGAGTCCTTGAGGAGCCAATGAACACATGAAGCCCCTAATGCTAGCACTGACAGCAACTTACAGCACGGTAGCATGACAGCGACTCCCTGGCCATTTACTGCAGCTCTCTAATGTGCTCATAAATACATTTTACAATCTCTTAGACTAGAGTGAACCTCTGACCTGACAAACATCTTGATTTCAGAGGCAAGACTAGGTCTAATGAGCTTTAAGATATGCTACAGATAGCACCTAGCATTAGCACTGTATGGCAGAGGGAACCTGTATTTACATATTATCCATTCATTTTTTTCTTTTTTTTTTTTTTTATAAACGTCAGTAGGCACAAAAATAATGGAGATATATAAAAGAGTGTTTATAAATTAAAAAAACAAAAGGCTGAACAACATCCATTTACATAGATATATTTTGCATAATGCGTCAAAAACATGCCCAGTGTAACATTTTCTTGGAAACTTCTTTATTAAAATGCTAAACTGCTCTGTGAAAATATCAAAAAGTCAAAATGTCTCAGAATGTGAGTCATAATATACCTTCTGTTGCAATATTTACTAATCTCAATGAATAATGGATTTAGACTATACGTTTCTGTTTCATATCTGGTATTAAATTCACATCTGTCTTGAATTAGCCATGGCTATCTTCTGTAGTGATATCACAAAATTGCATAATTTCTCAGGGGCAACGTTGTAATGATTTATGAGTGATTTTTTTTTTTTTTTTTGCCAGTATATTTCAGACCATTCTGCACAAAGCACAGCAGAAAACTGGAAATGAATTGCATGCCCTTTAAGTGTTTATTTCCTCATTACTACTGTTTTAATTAATTTATTAGTGACTCAGTGCAGAACATTGCACAATCAATGAATCTTCTGCATAGTGACAGGCTTTGTTTTTATTTATTTCATTAGCTATTTATTAGCCTATTTATTGATTTATTCATCAAGTGATTTGTGTTTTCGTGAGCCAGTTTGGCAGATTCAGCATAAACGCAGGCACGGATTAATCAGATGATTTATACACTCATGCACACTATGTGGGTTTTTTTTTTTTTTTGTCTCAGATGCACAAACAGATTTGGAGCACAACTGACGAGTTTGTTTATATATCAAATCCACACAAACCAAGCAGTCCACAGAGAACAACAGAGTCTTACGACTGTATACAAAAGCTTTTGAAATGCCTATCATTTGGCAAAGGGAAAGATGCGTTCGAGAATAAGGGACTTTTTTATGGCTCTCGCTTGCTCTCTCCCACTCTGAATCATTCTTTGGCGAGATGGGCGATTTGTTTTACAGATGCTTCCGTCCGACACCTGGGTGAATAGTGCAGCACAGAGTGCTCTCCTTGGCTGACGTATGGCCCTGCTGATGCGGTGTGACTGAACCGCGCTGATAGCATCCAGCACACATTAGCTTCAACCACATGGCCTAATCAGTCTCCATACATCCCCAATATCCACTGACAGCCAGGGCATCAGGCTTTTTCGTGCCCTTTAAATGCATCTGGTTTCACAAACTCACTGCAAGCCTAATTTGCCTTCTTATCTAAATTAAAGTAAAAGCAGTCTGTTAATTGAGTTGCAAGACCTATCAGGAAAAGGTTCATTATACAGTATTTACGATCCTTATTAGATAGCTAGATAGCTTCCTTCAGGCAAATAATGTGTATAATTTTGCTGGTACACAGACCATTAACAGTTTCTTTAAGGCAAATATTGAAAGTATACAAAAGGGGTGAATTCGGAAAACAGCAGCAGCATTTTTATTATTTGAGCGCCAAAACCTACATCTTGTTTACTAACAGTGTTGGGTAAATTACTCCAAAAACAGGGTATCTGCAGGTTCGAAGGAATGAAATTTAAGACTTTTTAAGGCCAAATAAAAGAAAAATTTAAGACCACTTTCACAAAAAAAAAAAAAAAAAAAAAAAAACGCATTAATTCATTAGCTGGTAAATGCAAAACCACAAGTTTTTCTTTATATTTTATTGTGCATTTATGTGTTAATAAGTTAATACAACATTAAAACTCTAAATTAAATCATTAAGAAAACACGAAAGTAGTGGCAAAAACCACACGCGAAAAAAAAAACTTTTATTGGATTACGTTGTTGAAAAATTATTCAGAGGACTCTCGTTGACTGCTGTGGCTTCAAGATCATCAACAGAGCTTACTGGACTGAGATCATTTCAACTTACAACTTTGCAGCATAAATTTATAGCGAACATGATTACATGTTTGTTATTAACTCGTTTTATTATAGTAATTGTATCGCTAAGAATAGGTTTGTGTCATACTTTCGTTTAATCCTCTAATCTGTCAAATCTAACACAACAGTCAGCGGGCTTTCTGCCACCACTTACTGCGCATGCGCTGACATTTTTGTAAATAAGAGGATTGGTCTATAGACCTTATTCACAGTAGCACCATGTTTGATTTTTAATGGGAATGGAAACGAGGCTGTGAGGGATAGACTTACCATCTCTTCAATGGCATGCACGGTATAAATCTGTAAAAAGCTCCAATATCCCATCTGATTTTCCACAACTCATGTTGTCTGGAGTTTTTTGTTTACTGAGTGTCCTTGAAAAGATATTTATCCAATTTATCCAATGTTTTGTACACGGAACGATCCAAAAACACTTTAAACTGCAGTACATCTCATCGAAGAGACTGTACGTCTATCCTGCACAGCCTTGTTGTCATTCCCATTAAAAATCAAAGATACCACTGCTGTGAATAAGGTCTAGCATGTGCTGAATAACATTTATATTGTTTTTCTTGGCAGGTACCTTTAACAAATACTTTAACAGGTAGTTAAAGGGCAGTTCATTTAAAAATGAAATTTCTGTCATCACTGGTCACCCTTAAGTCTGAATGAATTTTTCTCTGCCATGGAACAAAAAAGGAGATGTTAAGCAAAACGTTTAGTCTCATTTACTGTCACTGCATCTTTTTTATCATTCAATGTAAGTGAATGATGACTGAAACTCCCTAAAATCTCCTTTTGATATCCACTGAAATAAGAAAGTCATACAGGTTTGCAACAGCATGAACGTAAGTGATGACAATTAAAATTTTTGAGTGAAATATCTAAAATAAAAACTCATCAGTTACCTTAAAAATGGCCATTTAAAGTTAACAAGATTAAATTATGAAAGAGAAAGAGAGGGAGAGATGCTGTGCTGCTGCTGCTTTCCCCCTGATTGGTCTGAATAACTTGCAGCATCATGCAGGCTGCTCTGTCTTGTCTGATCCTTGCACTGTCAGTGTCCTCTTTGCTCCGCGACGTTATCACTGCGTGAGAAAAGGGACGTGTGGCGTGAGAGCATGAGAACAGTGTCAATTACGTTGGCAGCCCTAAATCTAGAGAGAGATGGAGATGAGAGATATAACAGGTGTAACTCTGCAGCTGAGTAGTTCTGTTAGCTTTACAATTATTGTCAAAGGTAATGTGAAATAAGGAAGCACCACGATTTGAAAGGTGTCAAAAGATCGCTCCAACCGTGTGCGCTTGCAAATTGTCACGTTGACCACTTTGTCGATTGTAAGCAGGAGTGACGTGTTAGAGACGCAAAATAATGCCATTTGCATTTCAGATTAACGGGTTTATTAAGGTTTATACATGTGTAACATCGTAAGTTCAGTAAAAATGCACTTCCCTGCACGCGCTCACACTAAAACCAAGCGTCAGCAGCTAAATGAAGGATCCACGAGAGAGAGATGATTTTGACTCGCACAGATTCTGCTGTTTTAAGCGTCTCCTCTATTCACGCCCCAAAATTTAAGACCTCAGCAAATGAAATTTAAGACTTCTTGTAATTTATTTAAGATATTTAAGACTTTTTATGGTCTTAAATTTTAAAAAGTAAATGTAAGACTTTTTAAGACTTTTTAAGGACCCGCGGATACCCTGAAAAAAGGTAATCCACTTCAAATTAATTACTTTTTTTTACATTTTAATAAGATTACTAAAATGATTATTTAGTAGTTGGAAAAGTAATCACATTACTATTTTTAAGTTACTCTTCTGTTCAGCTAATTCAAATTCTAAAGTCTTCTACAATATATGTATTCTAAATATTATTAGAAATATGTGTAATGCTAATAATGTAATGTACTTAAAAGTAATCAAATTAATTGAAAGTCAGTAACTGTAATCTGATAACAAGAATTTAAAAAGTGATGTGTTGCTTTAAAAGTAGTTACTTTGTAATCGGATTACACCTAACACAGTTTACAAACCACCTATAATCCAGTTGAACCAGGTACCAACACGCCAAAATATTGTGCCGTGCATATTTTCATTAAGGCTACATTCATAATAATCTGTTTTCGTTTGAAAATTCAGTTTTCAGTGTCATAACTTATAGTTTTCCAAAGTATGCATAATACAGTATAATTTCGAAAATCTCGAAGATGGGGTGAGAAACAGAATAATATTTAAGTCCTTTTTTTTACTCTAAATCTCCACTTTAACTTTCACTTTCAGATGTGAAAGTGAAACTAAACAGGCATCACATTTGGAAAAAAGAACTTAGATTTAAAGTAAAAAAGGACTTAAATATTGTTCTGTTTCTCACCTACACCTTTTATATCGCTTCTGAAGATATGTATTTAACCACTGGAGTCGTATGGATTACTTCTGTTTCCTTTATGTGATTTTTGGCACTACAAAGGTCTGGTCACCATTCACTTGCATTGTATGGACCTACAGATCTGAGATATTCTTCTAAAAATCTTTGTGTTCTGCTGAAGAAAGAAAGTCATACACATCTGGGATCACGTGGGTGTGAGTAAATGATAAGAGTATTTTTATTTTTGGATGACCTATCCCTTTAAGTAATTTTCCTTCTTTTACTTATAAATTAGGCATACTATAGATTGCAGTTTATTAAAAAAACTCAGTGCTATTTGCCCCACACAATTAAAGCCACGGTCACACTACACTTCGTGCTCCATTCTCTCCCACTCAAACGCATCTGAATGCAAGAGACCAGAAACGCAATCTCGTTTGAAAAAATACTGCATTCCACTGCATACTGTACTAAAGTTCAAGTTTGGTGAACTCTGACCTGTGTATCTGGATGAAGAAAAGAGGTGTGACCAATATAAGATTGAAGCGTCACACACTTAGCTCAATGCAAATGCATTTTATAGAGCTAATAAAGCTGCATATCAATAGTTTGCTGTATCCTCAACAACCAAGCCTCTCTTATAACCAACTCGCAAGATTGGTAATTGTGCCATGCTGATTGCATTCAGCACAAAAGTTTAATCATGTTTGCACAGTTACTTTACCTGCATAATTCCATTTAGTGTATTAATGCAAGGTGCTAAAACAATGCAGATTGTATGTGGACATAAACCAGAATTCAATTCTTAGTGAATTCACCCCAAAGTTCTACTGCAGATAGAGGTGTAGAGGTCAGTAGAAGACCATGCTGGTCTTGCATATTACCCTTGTGCAGTGAACTTCAATGTGTGTGTGTACAGTAAATGGAGGGGCAAAGATTTAAAAAAGTTCCAGTCTCTGTCCTGGGAAAAGGTCAAGGTATGGTTTCGCCTGGAGCGATGAATTCTGCTTTCATCCCTCATCCGTAATGTGCTGCAAATGATGTATGGAGTCATATTTATTACAGACCACCTGGCTGCTCAGTGGCAGCAGTAAAATTAAAGGAGCCGGTGTGGAGCCATGGGCCCGTGTTTCTGCAGAGACAAGGAATATGAATTCAGCAGGATGGTGTTACAGAGCTTCAGTGCATAATTGGAGCAAACTGGAAAGGTGCCGTGTTCTGCTGCATTTTCTGTAGGCCTGTTAGTCCTACAGATGTACTTGTACACAGCCTGGCATTATTTAGTCTCTTTTTCATACCCCTGCATAAAAGTACGCACTTGCTGACATCTATCAAGTTATTACTCATCAAGGTCTTTAAATCCGGTTGGGAAAATGCTACATTATGATGCACTACCAGTCCATACAATGATGAAATCCTGCAAATCATTCCTGTTATGAAATGCATCTTGAGCTCTGAAACTTTCACATACTTTTGTTGCAATTTATGGAAGTATTTCTATAAAAGGATAAACATGACTTTCAGAAATATGTTCTGGTCAAGCTAAGGCACACACACACACACACACACACATGTTGGTGCATGTCCCTATGAGGACTCCACAGACATTTTCATTTCATTTTACATTTAAAAAAAAACATAATTTTGTATGTTTTTTTTTAGCGTTTTGAATTATGGAGACACTAGAAATGTCCTCATAAACCACATTTATAGGAAAATACCATTGTAATTACCAGTTTGTAACCTAAAAGAATTTCTTCGTAAACTGCCCGCACACATACACACAAATTGTAACCTGCCTATTGGTTAAAGGCTTATATAAAAAAATTTATAAAAAAAAAAAATACTAATGGAAAGGAAAGTGATATCTAAAACTTTAACATTGTTAAATGTTAACATAAAAATGTACATGTTTTGTTTGAAACATTTTACCTAGCAAAAAAATAAAAATAAATAAAATCTAAAATATTTCTTAATAAATTGCCACATGGCAAAAATGGCACATAATCACTTAATTGTGATACTGTTATAAAAGAACACAAACGTACATGATTTTCATCTTTGAAGATTGTGAGTTTGATATTTTATCCAATATATAAAGAGATATATGATGGGGGTATGAAGATGTACTGAATAACAGGAAAGACCTTTGCTCATCATTGTGTTATGGATTGTTTCTACTGACAATATATCAGTAACATCTGCTACAATACTGGGATAGTCTAGCAGGGAATTATATATCCAAGATTGCACCTTTTCACAAGCAAAATATATCTTCATTTTACATAATTCTTTTTCTGGATTACATTCATGTAACGTGAGCCAAATCCCCCAGCTATGGACTGGAAGGTTGGATTAAAGTGCCATTACATCAAAGCCTTTATCTGGCAAACAGCCTCTCGGTCAATGCTAAGTGGCATTTAGACATCCACATCCGATAGCAAGTCAGAAATCACATCATAATTGACATTCATTCTCAATCACACACTATTAGAAATCAGTAAGAACCTAAATACATCTTGAACGATCTGTGTTCCAAATTGCTGGTCTAAGCCATAATTGTCAAATCAAGAAAAGATGTTAAAGAGAAAGGTTTAAGAAAAGAACAATGATTAAAATTACTCATTCTGATACCTCAAATTTCAAGATTTGGGAGTTAAAACACTTTACAAAACACGAATCCCATGTTTCCAAATCAGTGGCTCTTGTGAGCAGCCAAATGAGGCAACATTGCAAGGCATCATAGGTGCAATCCTAATATAAAGGCTGTTCTAAAAGGTAGATAGTGTCATTATGCTGCCTTCTAAGATACCTTGTTTTGACTTAATTAGAAGGGAGCATTGCATGTATCCTTCACAGAGAAGGCAATCACAGAATGCATTGTGGAAAGCTTAGTGAAAAATGAAATCTAAGATGGTGGATGGGCAACAAAAATATCAATAAACCTATATCTTATACTGGAAAGTACAGATAAAAAAACAGCTCAGTGTAATAAGAAATTGATCATTTTACCCGATATTCATGTGTGGGCTTTGCATTTTAGAGTATTGCGGTAGTAGCTTAGAAACATGCTAATGCTAAAGTCTCTTGTTTGCTTCATATGAGGAGTGGTATTTGTATAACGCATGGAGTAGCTACCTATGTAGGGCATTCCAAATCAGTCACCAATAAGGTTTCATTCAGATACGATGCAGCCATAAAAGGCAGCTACCTATGTTGGCAGTAGATAGCAAGGCAGTTCACTGTTTTGGAACAGAGCTGTTGTGTTCAATCTGATTATTCAAGGCTTCATTGACTGAGACCAGATGGAACTAATCTTAATAAAAGACTGTCTATAACCAATAAAATTTGCTTCAAATCAATAAAAGAAAAGCAAACATTGATATTCCTGTGCATTAGTGAGTCCTAATCAAGACACAAACACAAATGTCAAAAGCAACAGTCACATAACTTAAAAGTCACCACTATGGAAATTACTCCTCGAATGGGATTTTTGGACAATCTAAAACAAAAACAAACTCTGTGGCAAGTCAATGTCTTAGGAGAGCAAATAACACCATAAGGTACCCTACAACTGTCTCTGTGACTAAGCCATTGCCTATGTGGGACAAACAAGACTAGAATGATTTCTGGAAGAGCTGGTTACACTGATCCATTTGGGCCCATTTGGACCTTAAAGAAATGACTAATTTATTCAATCTTCTGCCGAGTGCTGTGTGGCATTCTGAGCAACTCACCTATTCACCTTATGCTCATTTCAAAAAAGCTGCTATTTGCAAAAAAACTAATCTGCACAGCTTCTTATTACACCAGAAAATCTGTGATTTTTCCACAGGAAATCACAAAGGCAAATTGAAGATAAATGAAAGATGCAATGTGAAGAGTGGCAAGTACATTCAGCACTGACACACAGGGCAGAAACACTTAGCTGGCTGCTATTTTGGGGCAAATTTAATGCTACGTTTGCAAGGTTACGAGTGCAAAAGCTTCTCTATAGCAGCGTTTGACTCAGGGGCTTTGTCCCAAAACGAATAATTTATAAAACGGAATTCAAATTTGCTATGGTAGAAACACCGATATGATGGCGTTATGGAGCTTTTAGCTTTTAAAGGATTAAAGAAAGGGAGATAAATGGGAGAAAAAAGTTACGTTGCTAACTGCATACAGCAGATTGTGCCATTCATTGATGCTGTTTGGCTAATTCAAGTTATAGTTCAGCCAAAAATGAAAATTCTCTCATTATTCACTTACCCTGATGCCATCCCAGATGTGTATGACTGTCTTTCTTCAGAAGAACACAAATGAAGATTTTTAGAAGAAGATAGATCTCTGTCAGTTCCTTATAATGGAAGTACATGGGTGCCAGCACTTTGATGGTCCAAAAGTCACATTTAGGCAGCACAAAAGCAATCCACACAACTCCAGTTGATCAGTTAATGCCTTCTGAACCGAATCTATATGTTTGTGTAAAAAATAAATAGATACTTTATTAACTTTTAAAAATCGCTTCCTGTCAGCAGTCGACATATCACGTTAACGTCACGTGCAATAGCGCATTCACACGAGAAGTCGGAAGCGCACACTTTGTTTACAACAGAGGAACGAACGTCAAGCGCGAGCTAGGTCATTTCAAACAGAAATACAGCGTTGGGTGGAAGCAACAATTTAAAGTTAAAAACTTTTTAATGATCAATTTGTTTCTTACACAAATCTATCAATTTGCTTCAGAAGACATTAACTGCTTGACTGGACTCATGTAGATTATTTTAAGCTGCCTAAATATGCCTTTTGGACCATCAAACAGCCAGCAGCCTGACTGCACCAGTTTACTTGCATTGTATGGACAAACAGAGCTGGAATGGGCATATACAATTCTTAATTTCGGTTCCACTGAAGAAGGAAAGACATACATATCTGGGATGGCTCACAGGTAAGTAAATCATGAGAGAATTTTCATTTTTGGGTGAACTGACCCCTTAAAGTTCGTATTATTAACTTTAAACTATCACAGTTTACTATGGAATAAAGGTACAGAACAAGATCTCTACCATTTCGTTTTGCAGACTCACTCCCACACATGCTCTGGTTCAAGGTGGCTTTGTTGAGAAGTCTTGTGGTACCTGGGTGAATGTTTGTGTTTGGATCTCAGCAAAGACGTCTTTAATGAACACCTCATAAATATTTTAACAATTGAAATGCATCTGCAAATGTGCTGCGAGATTCCCCACCCTGGGAATTAAAGCATTCAAATATGGCTTTTGCAGCAAATGAGGCCCCAGACTGCATCTTTACACCGATTCTTTGTGAAGTGATGATAGCCTTGTTATGGAAATTCTCTCCTCTGTGTTTAAAACAAAATGTCTCTCATGGTTTAAATGTAATTTAAAATGTAATTGCGATGCGATAAACATGGCTTTGTCTAAAAGTATGGGTGAGAATGCAGGTGGAAAGCAGATATATATTCTAATTACCGAAGACATTTAGAAATAAATAAAAAAAACAAATGCTGCCATTATGTCGGTACTTTCGACTACCACATGATGGGCACCTCTGACACGTGGTAAATGGTGACTGTATAATGTTGTCACAGTCAAGTAAAAACACAGCTGCACTTTCTCGCCGACGTGCTGCGTTCGTATGAGACAGCAACAGCTCTTTGATCTGTGTTCCACTTTCTTTTCATTCCCTCAAGTACTCGCCGTTGTCTTTTTTTATTTTCCAAAAGAAAAAATGCAAAGTGCAAGGAGAGAAGAAAATGCATACTATGAGCAACCATCAACCTTCTCACTCAGCTTCTTATCAACCAAGCATTCTCATTCGTTCACAATACAGAGCTTATCGTCAAAATCACACTAACTGTGACAGAAGCCAAAGAGAACAGCCTGTCTGTTTAAAGTTTGTCAGTCTGTGTTCAACTAGTCTATACAGCTAATCCTTGCTGTGTAAATATGGACAGACAACAGTGTCCACCGACTTATCTGAGGACTAACATATGGGCAGAGATTCCAATTCAACTTTTATCCATTAAAAATAAAACACCAAAACAAATCTAAACAGTTGGTATACAAGTAATGTGGATTTGGAAGTCAACATGAAATTAAAATGTACCCTTTTTTCTTCATACACAACAAGGCTGTGGTGTGCTCAATAGTGAGCATAATCATTTATCTAAATGTAATAACTTGCTACGCATCAGAAACAAATTTCCTTTTTAACTGAATTTTATTAGTCAAATACATTTCTTATTATTATAGCTATAACTATTATTATAGCATAATAATTAGTATCATTACTATTATTATTATTATTAATCATATTAAATTGAATGTTACATTATTGTTGCTATTATTATTCTAAGTATCACTACTACTGCATTGAATATTACATTTTCAGTAGTAATATATTTTGGACATGATGTCTTTAAAGGTATAGTTCACCCAAAAATGAAGATTCTCTCATTATTTACTCACCCTCATGACATCCCAGGTGTGTATGACTTTCTTTCTTCAGCAGAACACATTTGAAGAAAAATAGAAAAATATCTTAGCTCAGTAGGTCCTTAAAATGTAAGTGGATGGTGATCAGTCCTTTGAAGCTCCAAAAATCACAGTCAGCACAAACGTTATCCATACGACTCCAGCAGTTAAACAAATGTATTCTAAAGCAACACGATCGCTTTTGTTGTGAAAAATATCTACATTTAAGTACTTTTTAATTATAAATCATCACTTCCGGTCAGCAGCGGTGATGGTAATCACTATCCCTTTATCCCTTTAATGTCATGCACTCAGTAGAATCAATCTTTTAGTTTTGGTGGAATACTGAGTGAAGACCTTTGAGTTCCTTTGTGAATTTTATGGTAGGTTTTAATACGCTTCCCATTTAATTCCCATTCCAAATGAAATGCTGAAATGATCACAAGCTGAACTCCAAGAACTCCATCACAGGTGAAGCAGTTTGTGCGGATTGTTCACAACCACTCATATGCTTACAGCAATGCAGTAGTTTTATTCGTTTCATCCCAAATTTGTCAAATTCTGTGAAACTGCGTAATTTACTCTTAATTATATTTTTATGACTGAATTCCATGTTTCTGTCCGCTTTTTCTGCATTGTGAAATTTCTTAGGGCCCTATATAGAGACCACTTTTTATGACCCAATCAATTGACTATGAAACAAATATATTGCCTCCCTTTATTTTTCTTTATTAAAATACAGTAGCTGTACAAAAGAAAAAAATGAATTTGAAAAATTCTAATTTTGTATGAATTTTGAAACATAAGCATAAAATCATGAGCACTCACATGAGATGAAGACTCCAGTCATATCAGTAAGCTTATAAAAAACATTTTATTCAACATGGAGAGGGTCCCCTAATGGGGGCTGCTATGCTATGATCACATGATCAGTCAAATACCACTCGCTTAATCTCAGTAACCGTCCTGTTATTGGACACTTATATGAAATTAAATCATAACTGACTGTGAACAGTGAATTTCTACACTGACATTGGTAACAGAAAACTATTGTGTTTGAAGATGACTTGCATTAAAAATTACTGAGTGCACCTTTAAATATCTTGTTTCACTTGGAAATATGTCACATTATGGAAGTAAAATGGGTTGATTACACTGTCTCATGTTGACTTTAAACAACATTAAGCCATGTGAATACTTGTTTACTGTTTTTCGTATTGCAAGGATAAAACCCAATGAGCAATTACTGGTTGTTTACAGAGAAAGACGGAAAATCCTCTGCAATACTGGTAGACATTCACGTCAACCATCAAAACATAAAGCACATTTTCACCAGAGTAATACAATTTCAAAAAGTCAAAAGCTTTCCCACAGATTGTGAGCTCGCAGCAAAACAATATATCAAGTTAAATTCCGCAAACAGAATAGCTGTCAAGTAAACGCATGGTGGACGTTCCTTTGGGCAGGCCCATTTTGAGATTTCACACCTTGTTGAGTTAGCAGGCCCAAGGTAACTTGTTAGCGCGCTAGGAAGGAGCCGGGCCAATTTCTGTTAAAGGATTTCAGAAACATCTGCCGTTTATCGCCTCCCATAAAGCTCACACACAGCACTGGATCAATGTGATATGCAAATCTAAGCTTATTATGCATGACATCACCTCTCCATGCAATGGAAGACAGAGGATTGAATAAACATTTTAGCCCATGATTTGTGCAATTGCATGCCATCCTGACTTGGTATCCTGTGGTTTCACGTGGCAGGTGTGGGAGAAGCCTTCTTCTTCAAAGCTCCTTAAGTGACAGTGATGAGCAGGAGTAGAGGAGACTCGTCTCTTCATCAACTGCCTCTACTTGATCAGCAGGGAATTCATTGCTCCTTTTAACTGTCAAGAAGGTAGAGCTGGGGAAAGTGTACTTAAACCCCTTTGTGCTATTTGTTACACATCCAAAGCCAGGCAAAGTGCGGTTGGGTGTAATTGCGACCATACATCTCTGACCCATAGACAACAAATCAAGATGGATCCTTTCCTCTGCGCAAGATCGAGCAGCAGTGAATTTGGGTGAATTAGAGATGGGAGATTATTTAACACCCACCTGGACTCACATTAAGGTGCATTAGGTTCCAGAGTTGTTAAAGTGTTTGTCACCCTCTAAGGGTGTCCATCTGTGCAATGCTGGGCCTCAATCAATAAGTAAGTAATCTATCACAATGTGAACAAGTGTGGTGCATTACTCACCCATGCCCGAAAAGAGGCAGCCACCCGGGGACACGGCAGCCAATGAGCAGCCCTGTTTGTCGCAGTGAACACTTATCTATTACCTGCCCAGGACATTATCGACAACACAGGACTCCAGGCATGTTCTGTATTGAAGCTATATGGTCACTTCTCTCAGAGCGACAGACCTCTCATTGGATTTCATTGCTCCTGGCTGCCATTTTGTTTCATGGCTGCTGGGTGCTAGACAATACACTCAGACGAATCTTTGAACTTCAGCAATTTGCCCTTTTTTTGAGGACGACCCCAAATGCTAAATAGAAGCAGGACTACTGCACGCTGTCTTCCAAATGAAAAGCAAAAATGTCTGGCACTCTGAGGTACTGTATATAATTAGGAAGAAACTAAAAAAAACATACTTTGTTCGAGTTCACCATTAGTCCTGCTCAAATCTGACATGATCTTCTGCAGCTCTGGCAATGGAGTGAATGATTCTGTGCAAGTTGGAGTTTGCTCTCTTCAAAAAAAAAAAAAAAAAAAAAAAAAAAAAAAAAAAACTTCAACTATAGAAGTATTAGTTAGTATTAATGTGTTCCAAGTTTGTTGACTGTAAAAGGCCAAAATTATACCATATGTGAATTTGAGCATTTGGCCAAAACTTTGCCAATGGTTGGTATGCTTAAACATGCTTTGTGTGTTTTTTTTTGCTACTGTGGCGGTAACAAACCTCAGTACTCAAGGAGTACTTGATAAACTGGATGAGTTATTATTCAGGTAAGTTGCAATAAATATACTGACTTTAACTTACTTGCTCAGCAATGTTCTCTTCATACTGTTGCACCACCATGTCTTAAAAGAGAGAACTCACCATAGAAACAAACAGTTCAAACTACTGTCCACTATAGCACCCCTTGTGGCAACATTGAGAATGTAACAAGTACTTGCGTTGTGTTATGAATTTCATACTGACCTATTTTGGAACGCAATAACATACAAAGTCGAGCTTGCTAGCTAGAAGCACTTATGTCCATGCACTTGCGTAGAGTATGTTTCAGCCTTAAGGTTTTTTTTCACAGTTTTGCAATTTCTTATACTTTATGTGCTAGTTTTTGCTTCAGATGGCACATACTGGCTGATGCATATTGCACATGGAAATGAAAAGCACTTTCTCAATCAGGCAAGGTCTAATCTGATTGGCTGACTTCACATAAATTTCATCCACCTGATGCCAAAACAAAGTCATTTTTAGGTACCAAGTTGATAAAACAAGCACTTTTGAGGAAGAATTAATAACTGGATTTGCCAAAGCTTGTAAGGTAAGTGGCATCAAATCTTTGAAAGATACTTTGAGTTTTGAGGCACTTAGTAGCAAGTAAACTGAATATAGAACTGAAAAACTGACGAATTCTTCTTTGTGAGTTCAGTCTGTTAATCAATCTGTACTATACTTTCTACTTTTTATACATTACTTATTTATAATTGCTTATTTCAGTGGTGGACTGTTTTTGTCATATCAACAAATTCAGATAAACCCGCCCCTAAACAGCATGTAAATACAAAATGTATTGTGATTGGCTGCTTTACATTTCAGTCAGACAGACTCTTTGTGTGTATGTTAGGGCTGCAACGGTACACAAAATTCATGGCTCGGTACATACCTCGGTTTTGGGGTCACGGTGTGGTACAGTTTCGGTTCAGCAGGGAAAACAATGTTCTATGTTATTATTATATAATTATATGTTGTTTTAATATTGCTTTCATGCATGCTAAAGATATGCAATCATTCGTGTGATTCGTTCGGTTCGGCGTGGATTCATGTACCTTTGCAGCCCTGGTGTACGTGGGCATTTTTTGGCCAAAATATACCTCAATGTGGATCCAACTTCATGCCGATAGGTAAAAGTTTAGCTACAAAAACTTCATATGTCCCAACCAAAGATTCACATCATCAAGCCATTACAACGTTCATCAAAACATATATAAGATTGCTCTAGTTCAATGTATTTGGGGTAGGCAAGCAAAGTAATGATATCTGAACAGAACATCAGCTAAACTAAGATTTACAGCATCCCTCTGTAAACTTTTAAAAGATGTTTAACTTCAGATGTCTTGATCATCATAGTTCATGCAACATCCTCACAATTATTTATGACAAGGGCATGTATCGCTTGCTGGGAAGCAAGACATTTCCATCACAAGCTTTAAAAATAAACATTTGTAAAACCTCTGTTGCATTCATAGAAAAGCTTCCAGTGCTAGTATATAAGTGTGACATTGAGCACACCATGAACCAGAAGTTTTTTGTTTACACAGCACTTGTCTTTTACCACTTTTCATCACACTCTCAAATATCACCACATCCAAAAGTCATGGCCCCAGTAATCTACAGTCTACAGCTGACATTTTGAGTGAGGGACAAATAACCCAACGAAATCCCATAGAACATTCGGCCATGTCTCGACTCCATCTGCCACAGTAAATGATGATCCTCCATTTCCACTCAGTGTACTTTTTGATAGTATACTAATATGAACATTTCTGTAGTATATATGTGACAACTGGCCCTAGGATGGGTGATCTATAGAAAATGTACAATATATTCAAGGTTATTTTGTCTTTATGTAACTAAGCAACATTGTGAATATTCCAATGATTTTAATGTGCTTTCTATTTGGCCAGACTAGTTCACAGCCAAACCTTGTGTCAGAATGTGCACGTATGAGAACGTTAAGACAGATATTATAATATTGTCTCTCATGTAAACCTCAGTAGCAAACATGCAGATAGTGCTTGATTCATTTCCACAAATAACTTCTTGCGAACTGTCCATTTCAATAGATCAGTTCAAAACACTAATTCAAATATTTGTTTTGTGTCATGTCTTGTTTGTTTTCAACTACACTGAAAAAAATGTTAACCCAAAAAGTGCTTCAAGTGGTAACATCTAAATTAATTGGTTTTATTCAATTCAAAAATTCCATTTAACATCACTGAATCAATCTGAATACATTAGGTTACACCACCAAAACAAATTTTAAAGGTTAGATCAGGGAGAAATAGCACCTTAAAGTAGCAACTGCAGGTTACCACTTGATACATTGTAGATTTCTACTGTATTTGACTTTGTTGTCATGTAGATTCAAAATGTTTATAGTACAAAGACAGACTACATTATGATTATGGTTTCATAGGAAATGCATAAAGATTGAGTTATATTATCTCAATATTTTTCAGCCTTTTGGTGATATTCTATATGCAAGGGATAACGAACAGTCAGCCGGTTGTTATCGCAAAATAAACCCAGACAGAATGACCAGGGGCCGGTTGCACCAGCTATACGTACGTTACAAATTAGCCTAGTTGTTGCGTAAATGGGCACTAAGTCACAATTTATGCACTACTAAATATTTGAGCATTGCACCATTAAATTTAGGTAGGACATAACCCTACATATAAACTAATTATTTATGGCAGCCTCCGACCAGGAGCAACTGATGGAATAAAAAAGCAGACTCATGTAATGACATCAATGAGCTCATGTTTTGAGTGACAGGCTTCAATCCTTTCGACATATAAGATGATGTTGACATTTACGAGAGAGAAAATAAAATGTGCTTTTAAGCAGCTCTTCAGCATGAAACCGATCTAACGGTGCAGTTTTCATGGTACGTCGCCCGGTGTCAAGTGTCAACATATACGAAATATATAAGATATTAAAATGAATAAATGTCTATTTTTTCCAGCCTGTTGTATTAGTATTTATTTATCACCCCTTATTTATTTTAGATACAGTTCCTATATATTGTTATTTACACAAGGCAAATATACTACTTATCAAATCTACTTTTATTACGTATCGTATTTTAATGGGGATATAATTTATTACAGCTGACAGTTCCGTGAGCAAACAAGGTTTGAACATCAACCATAACGAGATAAAACTGAAATTCACAGCTTTTTAACACTTCTGTGTACAAATTTGAAGGCTGCTTATTGGATCAATACAGGTAAACGTCATATTATGCGACTACACATTACTTTACGGAGAGCTTACGACCTACTAGTTAAGTCTTACCTTAAGAACAGGTGGTGCAACCGAATTAAGCACTGACTTAGTTACAAACTAAATGGTAGTTACTAAGCCCTTAGTGTGAACTTTATGTCCTAACTTACATGAGAACTTACGCACAGCTGGTGCAACCCTGCCCAGGATCCCGACACAAAGCGGAGAGTACTTTTATCAGTCTGAAGGGGTTTATTTTGCAATAAAAAATGGCTGATTGTACATTATCCTGCTTATTACATGGTTACTAACAAAATAAATAAATACATGTACATAAAATATTGATTTGCATTGAAATTATGTAATTCTGTGAAAAGAAAGAAATTACTGAACAGCTGAAATCCACCTCCGGTTTGCGTCAGAGATCTGTTGGGGTTTATTTTGTAATTTGTCTGACTGCTCATGGTGCATCTTATTACAAAACATCTTGCCAAGTAAATCAATAAAAGCATATGAAACACTGATTTGTGTAGAAATTATTTTATTAGCTTGTAGAGAATGCTCTGTGATCTGAGTAGCAGGAAAGATGGCTCGCAAATACTCAGATGAGCGGTCTGATACGTCGATGTGCGGTTGTTACTTAGAAATATCAGACCACTAGATGGCGCCATTGACCAATCAGAATCAAGTATTCCAGAGAGCTGTGTAATAATGTTCTATATCGCCCAGCCCTAACTGGCCCAAAACACAAGCAGTTCCTGATATCTAGATTACACACACTTCTTCATTATTGTTTCAGTCTCTGAAGTAATCATAAATGGCACCGTAAAGGGGGGGGGGGGGGGGTCCTTTGTACAAGTCTGGATAGAGTGACAAGTCTAGATAAAATGACAGCACTTCAATGAGCAACCAAATACAGTGTAAATGGCCTTTCTGTTGGATAATGTCTTTATCTTAGCCAAGCAGAAATACAAATGGACAAATCAAAGTTGTATAACAAGTGAATTTCAAATTGCTGTCTAGATTTGTTCTCTTTGGTCTTCTCAATAGATGAGCATCATTCACCTGCTAATCATTGTTATTGATTTTCAGTCCACAGAATTCACTTAATAACATTGATGTGCATTTATTTTTGTAAGGCAGCAAAGCTTTCACAGATGCCAGCTTAATATGCAGAGACAACTGTAAGTATGCCCTTTGTAGGCTTACTTATAGATATGTAGGCTTAGAAAGTCATGTAAATGATGACATCATTTTTAATTATTTGAGTGAACTATTCATTTTACAGATCTGGTTCAAAACATTGTTGACAACATTAGCTGAAACAAGGACAACTTGTATACTCTGAGTGCTTTTACAATTTCTTCTTATTCTAAAACAATGACACACGCTATGAATTAAATGTTATAATGGCTCACGGTTTCATACATTGGAGAAATTCAATTACGCTCTTCTTTCCACACCATTAATGGGAGACTATGCTGCACTCAGAACTAATGTGCCCAGAATGATGTGTGTGACACATTACAGGCCTCACTGACAGTTCCTTTATACTTGATTCGGTCAAAAACGACTGGCTTTCAGAGCACCTGCACAGACGCAAGTGCGTTTATATGAAAAATAGCGACTGATTCCATTCTGCGTAAGTGACTGATAAACAGAAATTTCTGAAAGCAAGATGATGCACTAAACTAGTTCTGCCTAACACTGATTATTTAAACCAAAGATCGTATTCATCCTAACATTGAAATTATAATGGCTCTTGATGTAGCATCTGTCACAAACAAAGGTCTGTAAATAAGCTTGCATTCCACTGATGGCTTTTCATGTCAAATCTATGAGCATTCATCACCAACAGATGCCGGTCAGCTTCATTGGTGATAGGATTGCATTCATGTCCGATATTGGGAAATTAATGTCATTTGTAAAGCGTGTGTAATCAAGGCTTAGAGAAATAGGTAATCCATCAATAGGTATTTTAAGAGACACACTACTCACCGTTCTATACAACTGTCTTCAATAACCTTTAAAAAAAAAAAAAAAAATGAAATTATGCAGCACTTTCAGTGATTTTTAGTCAGCTGTTTATGAGTTGAAGCTTATGGAAATAAACAAGATTTCTGGTTCTGAGAGAAAATACACCAGGATTATTTCTGACAAGAAAAGGGAAAGGCTTAATAATTCATACAGAATTAGCTGAAGACTAAACTGATGCATTGACAATTTAGTCAATTATTATTGAGGGTATTAAAAAGAATAAGAAAGGGGGACATCAAAAACATATAATATCTGTAACAAGAGGTCCCACTCTTTCCTTGGGATAGGAATCATAAGGAATTTCAGCCTTTTGATGATATTCTATATGTCAGGGATAATGAACAGTCAGCCGGTTGTTATCGCAAAATAAATCCCAACAGGGTGACCGATTTATTTTGCAATAACAACTGGCTGACTGTACATTATCCAGCTTATTACAGGGTTACTAACCTAATAAATGAATGCATGGAGATAAAATATTGATTTGAGTTGAAATTATGTAATTATGTGACAAGAATGAAATTGCTGAACAGCTGAAAACGCTCTAAAATTAAAATTTTACTCCAGTGACGGTTAGGTTTGGGGTTGGAACTTGGAGTTCATAAAATATGTATTCATATTGACTGTTTTACATTATTTACGACTAAAAATACAACTCACTTTTGGCACCACCATGTGGACATTTCACCCAGAAAATGGAGCCCATACGTGCCCATATGTTCAACAATAATTCAGGCTTTGGCCACTGGTGTCATGTGTATTTTGTTGATTCATGTCTTTTATTTTGAAATGTTTAGTTCAAGTTTCCCTTGTCATGTGATTCCTGTTTCCCCTCCATGTTCATGTGTCATGTTTTCATTGGTTTATTGTTTAATTAGCTTGTTATGAGTTCTGTTTGTTCATTGGTTTATGTTCCCCCATGCCCATGTATTTAAGCCTCATGTTTTCCATTTTGTCTTTGTCAAGTATTGAATGTGAATGTATGTGTTTGGTACGCTGTTGTCAAGTCAAGTCAAGCCAAGCCATAGTCAAGTCTAGTCTATTCTAGTCTAGTCCATGTTCATGTTCATGTTTTGTTTTGTAGTCAGAGTTATTGGTTCTCACTTTGTAAATAAACTGCACTTGTGTTTTCTTCATCTTCACGTTATCGTCTTCGTCATTGCCATTGCCATTGCCAGCATACGTTACAGAATACTTGACCACTATGAACCCAGCAGTTCGACTCATACGGCAACGTCAGGGGAATCGTCCCCTGGAGGATTATGTTGAGGAATTCTGTGATTTGGCCAGCCAGGTGAACTTTAATGAGGTCACCCTCAAAGACATTTTTTGCTTTGGTCTGAGTGAGCCGATCTCCTCCTTGATGCCTGGCGGTCGCAGTTCCCTCAGCCTGGCTCAATATATCGACCTCGCACTACAGATCATTGGTTCCACGTTCACTGTGGGGGAGGCGGATGCCGAGCCAGAGTTCCACGACATGGCCGCCGCCGAGCCAGATTTCCACGTCATGGCCGCCAAGTCAGAGTTTCACATCATGGCCGCCAAACCAGAGTTCCTAGTCATGGTCGCTGAGCTAGCGCCATCTTTTGTCCCGAATCATCAGCCTGCTCCATGCCATGTCACAACTACGCCTCAGCCTGCTCCATTCCACGTCACAGCAACGCCTCAGCCTGCTCCATGCCACATCACAGCAACGCCTCAGCCTGCACCATGCCACGTCACAGCAACGCCTCAGCCTGCACCATGCCACGTCACAGCAACACCTCAGCCTGCTCCATGCCACGTCACAGCAACGTCTCAGCCTGCTCCATGCCACGTCACAGCCACACCTGAGCAGTTGGACCTGGAGATGGTTCCCACCCTTATACCCACCCTTAGTTCTCCTGAGCAGGCAAGGGGAACTTTCGGCCCTCCGACCCTGCCTGGACCCTCCGAGCCCTGGACTTCACCTTGGCCTGTCGGTCCCTCGACATTGCCTCAGCTCGGCGTTCCCTCAGCTCCACTGCGGTCCTTCAGCCTGTCGGCTTTGCTGGGGTCCCTTGTCCTCCTTGGTCTGTCGGTCACTTGGCTCCGCTTTGGCTCTCCAATCCTCTGGCTGCGCCTCGTCCCTCCGATCTGTCAGCTCCACCGGGGACCTCCATCCCTATGGCTCCACCTTGGTCCTCAGTTCCACTGGCTCCACCTCAGTCTTCCGATCCCCCAGCTCCGCCTTACTCCTCCAAGCCTCCAGCACCGCCTTGGTCCTCCCTGCCATCAGTTCCACCCTGGCCTTTCGAGTCTTCGGCTACTCTCTGGACACCAAGATCTATGGCTCCGCCCCTTGAGCCTCTCATAGCTCTGCCTTCCATGGCTCCGCCCCTCGAGCCTCTCATGGCTCCACCACCCATGGACTTTGCCCTGGTCCCATGCCTCTCGCCCTCTCTTGCCACGCCCCATGCCTCAAGACACCCCCCCCCAGCTCCCTACAGAACTTTGAATTTATGTTTATGTTTTACGTGTTCTGTTTATGTGTTGGTGTGTCGGGAGCCGCCCCTTAGTGGGGGGATATGTCGTGTATTTTGTTGATTCATGTCTTTTATTTTGAAATGTTAAGTTCCTGTTTCCCTTGTCATGTGATTCCTGTTTTCCCTCCATGTTCATGTGTCATGTTTTCATTGGTTTATTGTTTAATTAGCTTGTTATCATTTCTGTTTGTTCACTGGTTTATGTTCCCCCATGTCCATGTATTTAAGCCTCATGTTTTCTATTGTGTCTTTGTGAAGTATTGAATGTGAATGTATGTGTTTGGTACGCTGTTGTTAAGTCAAGTCAAGCCAAGCCATAGTCAAGTCTAGTCTAATCTAGTCCATGTTCATGTTTTGTTTTGTAGTCAGGGTTATTGGTTCTCACTTTGTAAATAAACTGCACTTGGGTTCTCTTCATCTTCACGTTATTGTCTTCATCATTGCCATTGCCAGCAGCCAGCATATGTTACAACTGGTGGGCAGTGATTTGAATTTCAGTAAGCATAGACCGATTTCAGCAGCAAACCTTTCAAACTACTGTTGCCATAATTCACAGTTCAGATCAGTCTGGCTCTGAATGTTCTGATTCTTAGGTTCATTAAAAGTAACCGGTTCATAAGAGTAATTTACTTGAGAATTGAAACTGTTCTGTCCACATTAAAGAAAAAAACGTATCTTGGGTTCCAGATTTTTTTTTTCCAGGTCTTGATTCCCACCCCTTCTTTATCCTTTCCCCAACTGCATGTTGCGAAATCGTTCTTGTGTCAAGATGAACACAGCAGATCTTTGCAACACTCATTTGCAAATTTAATTACACAGATGGACTCCAAAGCTGTTTACTCAAACGGGAGCAGTCTGACTGTCAAGAGCACAGAGGAAGCGCCTTTCGTCTGTGTGAAAAGGTTATACAGCATACACAGTAACTTTTAAAATGGAGCAACAGACTTTACAATTGTATTCCTTTGTGCCATGGCATCCTTTCTTACCTCCGTATCATATGGCACATGGGGGTCTACCACATCAAAACAAAAGAACACTCATGGCCTCTTCAATAGTCATAATCACAGCTGAACGTGAAAATAGGTCAGTATGATGGGCGTGAAGCCAGCCTGTGCTAGCTGCCAGCTTTTACAGACCCCCTCTTCACACCATTCGCAAATACTCAATGATGACTGACATGCGGTAGCTGCTAGGGTGAGCCAGAATCACAATTCGCACACCCAAGCGTTGTCCTGTTTAATAGATTGTAAACACTGGGTCTGATTAGTGGTTTGGAGTTTGGTGAATTGTAAAGTTCCCGGCAGTTAAAAGACTGATTTATAAGTGCGTACCTGATGAATGATAATAGCTATTAAATACCAAGAGAAATAATTATAGCTTATTATGCTGCATAGCTGATAATTACAGATAAATATTTCAGCTTATTGTGATCTCAATGGGGTACAAACAGCAATGCAGTGCTTAATCACACCCTTTGTATAATCAGATCTACTTGTATACTCTACGACCATACTCAACCAAAAAACACCCTCCTAACTTCGCTAGGACAAAGTCAGTTCAGGTTGTAAAGATAACTTTTTGCTTACAAACTGTAAAATACAGTCTACTGCAACACATTTTCTTGCTTGGAAAATAAATGATAAATAGAGTGAGCGATTTCAGGTTCAAGTCAAGTTCGGCTTAAAAATTTGACTACCATTGAGTTGAATCACACAGTTTTGGGATTCAACTTAATGCCCATGCAGGCCTGTAGACCAGCCAAACACAGCAACATTTGCAACCAATGGCATGACTTTGGGACGGAACTATCTATTTGAGACAATGGGAGTGCTCAGGAAACTTGTTTACCATTACCATTTCGAAAATGGAACACATATTGCACACTTCACTTTTTAAAGGGACTTTGACTAGGCTCAGCCTTTACACAAGCCTTAAAAAAACAATTGAGTGCTTTGAAGATATTTCCCAGAGTTTAATGAAAGGAGCGACAAGAGCCGCCAATTGAGGAGAAGAGGGTGAACATGAGTTACGCTGTAGAACTCTAGATTCACCCAGTCTGCTCTCAGCCAAACCAAATGGGTTTGGCAAGTACGTCGAGTTCCTCCGAGAGCGAGAGAGGGAGTTGAGAGCAAACGAATGAACGATGAGAGAGGTGGAGGTGGTGTTGCTAAGAGATCAGGGAAGTTGAGAGGGAGTGACGGTGGCATTAGGGACCTCATGCTGGTCTCTGCAGCACTCAGAGCCTGATGGGCCATAAAGTGACCTCTGGGAGGGGGTGATAAGCGGGGGGAGGAATCCACAACAGCAACGTTCAGTCACCTTCTTTGGGAGACACAAGCTGTGAGAAAAGCCCTCGGGATGAAGAAGAGGTCGTAAATGCAGTCACCGTTCCTCATACATATCGGATCAGATGCTCCCACACTATCTAGCTTTATTCTCAACCGATGAAACCATGAACCAATTATTAGTCTGCAGTGTGGTCCAGCCCAATGCACATGAGTCTGTTAATGTATCCTAAGCTGGGTATTTTTATATGACTTCTCCTTTGGCTGATGCTTTTGAATAAAGGAACTTGGGAACCTGATCCATTTAAAAAAATAAAAATAAAAAATAAAAATACAGGAACCAATTGATGTCCATGTCATTTGGTTCTGTTAAAATATACTGATAAATACTGTTTCTTGCATTGCTGCTTAATCAGTGCCAAAGCACAAGAAATAATACTTAAGCAGAGAGAGTTTGCTGTCTGGACTGAATGTGATGGGAGAGAAAGACTGGGCACTGTAAAATAATACAGAGAAAATAAATAGACTATACATCTTTTTATTACATTGTCCTCACTGGTTGCACACATAAACAAACATAAACTGTGACCAGTGTAGTCTGATTATTGAACGAATGACTATTATGAGCTGGTTCTTTTTGATGAATTGGTCAAAAAGACTCACAACGACTAATTTGTTCAACAGATAGGTTGTATATATGGTGTTATGAGAACTTGAAGGGATTGTTTAACCAAAAATGAGTAGGCCTACTTAAAAGGAACTGTAAACCCAAAATCGAGTATTTAAAGGAATGGTTCACCCAAAAATGTGTATAGTTCATGCACAAATGTGTACACTTCACCCAAAAATGAGTCCTTAAATACTAAATTTTAGTAACTGGTCAAAATGATGACTAACTCATTCACCAAATTGTTTGCGGGTACTGTGTTATGAGTACTTAGGGAGAGTTCACCCAAAAAATAATAATTAAAGGTACAGTTAATCTGAAAATGAGTATTGCTAACCCGAAAATGAGTACAGGTCACCCCAAAATGAGTACTTAAAGGGATAGTGCACTTTAAAATCAGTACAGTTCACCTCAAAAAATGAAAATTCTGTCATTTACTTATCCTCATATTATTTCAAACCAGTAAGACTTTTTTTTCCCCCATCGAACGCAAATATATATATATATATTGGTTCTGTTGCAGAAGGCCACAATGGTTATTGAGCACGACTGCCATCCAAGTACCTCTCCAGCTCCTGGGTCACCCCTACTTGAGCATGAACTTGCGGTCTTGATTCATGAATATTAGGTTAACACAACCACCCCCCCCCCACCCCGCTTAAATGAAATGCTATGCAGAATCTATGCTGCTTAATTAAAGAACCTCCATGACAAAGTCTGCAATATTGTTTTTATGATGTTGATGTAACATAGTACGTAAGGGATTAAAAATAGCACAATCATGTAGTCCTTCTCCTGAGAACATCTAATACGATTATTTCCTTTATTATGCTGTAATTGCTATTTTCTCTAAGTACATTGTGGCCTGTCTTAATTTTAAAAGCTCTTCGTTACTGTACCTGTAATTAGAGTCTATTATACCGTCCCTCAAAACACATTTTCAGACATGCTGACAGGGGACTAATGCGATCTTACAACTGTTTTCGGTTTGATGTATGGGTGATTTTAACACAACACTTGTTACTCTAGGACTGTCATCTTTTAGATTTGAAACTCCCCAATCGATGATGCTAAAAGCTCTAATCTGATTGTTAAAACAGCTGATTTGTCAAAGCTGTTATCAAACTGATTTAAGCATCAATCAATATCACATTACAGCAGGGCCTTTTTCTCTCGCCAAGCTGACGCAACAATTCCAAGGACTCTGCAGTCCTTACATCTGACCTTTCATGCAGAAACACACAAAAACACGCAAGCATGTTTGTGTGTGGACAAGCACAAATTAATTGCTCTGTTCACGTACAAAGCATACATTAGCAAAATAAGACTGAGGTAATTTAATGGAAGCACATGAAGGCTGCTGAAGCCAGTGGATTCCTGCATTTATTTCTGCACTGTTTACAGTATATCTGGCTGGCTATACTTCAAAACATCAAAGCAATCAAGACTGGGTATTAATTTACTTGGTCATATAGTCAAATAGAGAATGAATTAGCTCTTTATACTTCATTAATATCGACAAAGTTGTGCTCCAACAAAATTGAGAAAAAATATCCATATTCATAAATACATTTATAAATCCAGACCACAAACATTCTAAATAGCCAAGTCATTTTCTTTCTTAAGCCGCATCCACACAACTACGAAAACTCTGTTTTCCTTTTTTCTATTGTCATAGTTTTCCAAAGTATGCAGTACTAGAGAGCGTTTTCAGAAATCTCGGTGGAGTAAACTAAGCAAAATCAATGCATTTTTATCCGAAAACTTGTAACGTGGATGTGGCAAATTGCACAACAGCCTTCTTTATTTTATGTTATTTTGTTATCTTTATACATTTAGCAGACGCTCTGTAGCGTCTGAGCGCATTCAAGGAATGCATTTTACAAGTATAGTGCTATGTTTGCAATGCATACTACCATGCTGCTCTAACTATTTCAGCATTATAAAATAATTTTTGTATGCATAGGATAAACAGATGACCTACTACATTTAAATGATATACCACATTTGCCAAAATGTGCACTACACAGCAGAGCACAATGTGTGGAACACTCATCAAACAATGCAATGCATTCGAATTGGACCTTCCATTTCCAGACTGAATCATAAAAATAAAAAAAAATCGTTTTAATTCTGGACTCAATATAACAAAATAACATCATGTGATAAAATTGTGGCATACTATTGTTTAAAATGTTCAATGTTGCATAGTGTTTCTTTTAAATTGTATGCATTTTTCAGTGCATACTGTGCAGTAGAGCCTGACCGATATGGGATTTTTGAGACCGATACCGATACCGATCTTAGAGAGGGAAAATTCACCGATTACCGATATGGTGGCAGATATATTTAATTTTTGAGCTGGAATGAAAACAGACCTTTTCTATGTGGATTTTTCATCAAATTTGCACCGATACGACTATGCAAAGGTATTCAGAAGGCTGCTTAAATATTTTTATCAAAGAATATTTGACATTATTATAATACATTGTCAACAAATTCAAGAAATGAACACTGAGAAAATAAAGAATAAATAAAAATAGAATAAATAGCTTAATAAACATAAGTACTCTATATGTTTAGTATCAGTCAAATGCTGACCATTAAAATAAAGAATAAATACAAATAAAATAGCTAAATAAACATCAGTATTACTGTTTAGTATCAGTCAAATGCTGACCATTAAAATAAAGAATAAATACAAATAAAATAAATAGCTAAATAAACATCATTACTGTTTAGTATCAGTCAAATGCTGACCATTTAAATAAAGAATAAATACAAATAAAATAAATAGCTAAATAAACATCATTACTGTTTAGTATCAGTCAAATTACTATATTAATACTGCCGAGTCAAGATAAACAGTGGCAGCCGTGTTACACCGTATTCTGCTATACAAGTTCAGGGGAAACTTTCAATGGTGGAAAACCAGACTTTTAAATATTACATTTTATAAATGACACAACTGGATTTGTTCGGTTGAAGGGGGTACCAAACTGTGAATCCTGAACAAAACAGTTTGGTGAATAAATGTTTACTCATTAGCTTCCACTCGGCTGACAACAATGAAAGTAGCTACATCATTAGCTACTTAGCTGTAAGCTCGTTGTCACGGAGAGTAAAAGACGGACGTTGTTTATTTTATTTTCCAGCATTGTGTCTCACCAACTAGGTAATAACATAGCATGAAATCAACACTCAACAGACAAAATCCACCACCGCACCGTTGCCTGCTGAACAGCAAAAAGATGCTCTGATGTTTACCTTTCAATCTGCTACATTACTGATTGCACTGACAAACTATAGCTGGCTAACAGCAAACAGACATGAGTGACATGGTTGTCAGGGACAAGGTTAACGTTATATTAGATATATTGAAAAGGGAAAATGATGGGGTCATTGTTTATTAATTTTCCAGTATGTATTCAACAGACTAGTTAACAACTTACCGTGATGACGCCGCTGAACTCCGCCCTGTCTGCAGAGCCACCGTCAGTTCAGCTCTGTAAACAATGGAGTAGAAGCATGCTCTGCTGGACAAACTACGCTATGACACCAATTCTAAAGCATTGTTTTCTGCATTATATGTTCTGAAAGAAAGTTTTCATATCGGCACATATCGGTAAAATATACGCCGGTACCGATATATCGGTGAAAGGCTGACCGATATTGTGCAGTATGTTTCTACAGCTGACTCATAAAGACATACGAGACAATGCACATACGTGTTTACATGCAACATGAAATCAGAGAAATAGGCGAACATCTACGTGTGTCGATCATGTCGATCGTTTTATGCTTAAAGGGATAGTTCACCCAAAAATGAAAATTCTCTCATCATTTACTCACCTTTGCATGATTTTATTTCTTTAGCAAAACACAAATGAAGATTTTTTTTTTTTTTTATATATATTTCAGCTCTGTAAATCCATACGATGCAAGTGAATAGTGATTAGACCTTTGTAGCTCCAAAAATCACATAAAGGAAACGTAAAAAGTAATCATTATGACTACAGTGGTTAAATCCATATCTTCAGAATCAATATAATAGGTGTGGGTGAGAAATAGAACAATATTTAAGTCTTTTTTTACTCTAAATATCTACTTTAACTTTCACTTTCAGACATGAAAGTGAAACTAAACAGGCAGCACATGTGACTTTCCGATGTAAAAGTTAAAGTTAAAGTGGAGATTTAGAGTAAAAAAAGGACTTAAATTTTGGATTTAACCACTGGAGTCTTATGAATTACTTCTATATTTCCTTCATGTGATTTTTGGAGCTACAAAAGTTTGATCACCATTCACTTGCATTGTATGGATCTACAGAGCTGACATATTCTTCTAAAAATCTTTCTTTGTTTTCTGCTGAAGAAAGAAAGTCATACACATTTGGGTGAATTATCCCTTTAAGCCCTTTATGACCTCACCCCAATAACATTAAACAATGTAAGGCGTTTACATGACCACAAACATTGTCTGCAAGTAAGCTTAATCGGTCTAAGAGCATGCATGTACACACACTCATTGATAAGGCATCAAAACCCTGAAATAGTTTGTTGAATTGAGTTCATTATGCACTGTAGCACAAATGAATGTGACTTTAAATAGTATATATTCTATTCTAGAGGAACAACTGATGGCGTTCTCGCCTTGTCCTGTGCCTGCATGGGCAGTGATGGCCAATTAGGCCCTCCGTGATGAGCAGTCCAGGGGCCCGGGTGGCAATTAGAGGAGCTGGGAGAGCCATCTCATTACAAGCAGAGGCCAGCTCTATTATACTGCTCCTGAAGTCTACACCGCTGCCTTCACATTCCAATAATGCTCATTAGAACTAGGCTTACTGTACCTGCGTCTGAATCAAATTCCTATCAATTGCTCTATAAAGTCGTTAAAGGCAGAATAAGAAAAAAATTCTTCACTTAGATGTTGTGGTTGTGGTTGTCTAATGAAAGTCAGGATAAACCAGACTAATCAATCAAGAGTGAATTATTTAACTTAACCAATCTGAATGCAAGCAAGTCCACAGTAGGGGACATCAAAATGTTGCTTTGAAGCTCTGCATTTCATGGACGTTTACCAAAATGTAATTAATTGAAAATGGATTAATAGTCTGGTCTTCGATCTTTTCAACACAAAGTTTCTCCACAAAGATAACCAATACTCACTTTACTGTAGCAGTGTGTCTAGCATGTGTCGCGGCTATAGTTCATCCAAAGCCCTTCTAATTGGGACACTCACCCTGCAGCACTCTGGAACTGAGCACCTTGCTCATGGGCACAATGCTCAGAAAGGACATCTGTGGTTTCAATACCTATATACCTATAGGACAGCTGCTAATTAGGTATCTATGTATGAATATCTATGCAGAGGAGGCTTACGTGCTTATGTCATGTGAGAGGCAGTTTGAACTCCACCCTCGTCAACGAGCTTCCCTGGAACGAACATTTTTAGAATGAAAAGTTTTAAATATTGATCTATTTCTTACACATACCTAGCATTTAGCTTCAGAAGACATTAATTAAATCGCTGGAGTTGTATGGATTAGTTTTATGATGGCTATATGTGCTTTTTGGAGCTTCAAATTTTATGGACCTACAGAGCTGAAATATTCTTCTAAAAATCTTCATTTGTGTTCTGCTGAAGAAAGAAAATCATACACATCTGGGATGGCATGAGTGTGAGTAAATGATGAGAACATTTTCATTTTTGGGTGAACTATTCCTTTAAATATGCTGTTCACTACTTTTTAATCTGTCTTCTGAAGAAAACTTGAGTGGTGCTAGTCTGTGCAAAACTCACGGCCATGTTTTTAGGGCACTTAGGATGGTTGCCAGAGTGTTACTATGTGGTTGCTAGGGTGTTCTGGTGTTGCTAGGTTGTTTCCAGGATGAAATAATGTCTGCATTCCAACAAACATTCATAACAACTCAAAACAAACCCCAAAATTCTTAAACTTAATTTATAAGCATCCTCATATCTGTTGCTTTAGTAGGTGGATTTGTGGATTTTGAATATTCTGCTAGAGAGGCAAGTTATATTTGAAAGAAAACTGCCCTTTGTGGTTGAGTGCAGGCATTGAAAGGTGGTTGGCAGATGATGAATCTGCATTGAACAGTGCAGTTATACTAAAGTTCTACATGCCTTGAAAAACGTTGGTTTCATAAATCATCCCCGGTTAGCACTGTATGAAATCTCAAGAAAGATTACTTCACTTTGCATGGTTGCTTTGAAAAAATAAAAAATAAAAAATAAAAAATAAAATGCTGTAACTCCGCATAGATGTTGCTAATAAGCTGCAAGCTGAAGTTGACAGACAGCATGTTGCCCACGCAATGAATAGATTTAGTTTGAAACAGTCCTTTAGGTACCATGAATACATATAACATTGTTTTTCACTGAAAAAATAACTAACTCCATCTGTTCTCCTTGGTGAATTCATGACAATCAGTGTTACAAAAAGAAGGGAAAAAATGGTGCCAAGCCAAAAAAAAAAAAAAAAAAAAAAAACTGAAGAACAAAAAATAAAGATGCAAGCATGTACTGCTCACCCTGTGTTAAATAAGCATGCGTACACACAGAACTCATGACTTTGAGATCTTTGTCAGCTCTAGAGCCAGTGAAACAGTTGAAGGGGCGCTGTGCTGAACTGCAGTGTAATAGAGGCATATCATATAGTATCATGGATTGTATCTTTTATTATTTTATTATTATGTGGTTATATAAACAGCAGCCTGTGGGAACCCTCACAAAAACACATGAGTATGGAAGTCAACATAAAGCCTTTGAGGAACTCAAATGCCAGCAGCATTGTTATTGACTATATTCAGATATTTGTACTTATAATGCAAAATGCACTCACAGAAAATGCACTGTAGAACTAACAACCAGCTTCACCTGAATTCCACAATGACAGAAAGCTGCATTCAGAATAGCAAACTACCATTCTACTTGCTGCAGTATATAGCATGTATACTGTGCACACTGTGCAAAAAAAGCTAGTATGTCATTCCGAACATAGCTAATGTACTGAATTGAAGTGCCTGAAAGAGTCAAATCTTGGCTTATCATGTGATACAGGAACAAAACCATTTGCCATCTTTTATGCAACAAGCAAAAATATTTGAAAACTCATAACGGAAGACTTCTAAGGTCAAGTGCTCTAAAAATTAGTATACTGATTTCTTTATTAAACAAATGCCATTCAGAGCCATTTCTCTTTGAATTCTCAGCCAGCAAAGGCAGGTAATTGCATTTCTATTGTAGGAGAATGCCAGTAAAAAAAAAAAAAAAAAGCTTTCAGCTTCTGCAATATTGCACAAAAACACATTTTTTCTTTTAACTCCAAATATTCTTCTTTCCATTAAGTGTTCATTTATGTTCCTTTATGATGATGTCTAAAATAACTGATATTCATCCTGCTGCTACAAAACAAAAAAAAAAAAAAAAAAAAAAAAAAAAAACAGATGCAAGTAGGGGCATTACAAATTATCAAGCATCATCGAGTTTTGTATCATGCATTAGATTATGCAAACATCTCTATAGAAAACGGATGAGCTGGCCTTTTTTTAAAGTGTCTCCTTCAATGAGTTTTTCCATAATATCCGGACAAAAAAAAACAAAAACAAAAAACAAAAAAAAAACTATTAATAAACAAGGCGAGCAAAGAGCATCCTGTAATAATATGAAAAGTCTAAGGTTTCCCTTAAGTGCGTCTAGCACATTAAAAGAGTGTAAATGGCTTTTTTCATAAATCAAATCTGTTTACGCTTATTTTATGAAGCTTACACCTGCTCCACCCTCAAGAGAAAAGCCATTTAAAGAAAGCGGATGTAGACGAGATATGAGACAAGCTCAATTCTGCTCGTTAGCTGATTCAGAGTGGCAAGCTGATGTTTCGAAGTCTTTGCCAAAATTGCCCCGCCACTCTACCTCACCTCCAAATCCAATAACAACACCCGCCCAAAGGCAGGTGGCATGAAACCCTCGCCATATGGCATCTGCCGAAAAAAACAACTGTGAGGAATTAGCCCAAAATGACTCAGAGCACTACGTAGATGGAGATCAATGATGGCTGCTTATCACCACAGGACATGACTCGGTTATTATTTATCTAACAAAGAGTAGCTGGAGTTTTATGAATTGGGGAAGAAATGGGTGTCCTCTCGCTGCATGTACTGTAAACTCTTTCGCCCCTTCCATTAAACCACATCAAGCTTGTTGCTCTAAATGTGCCTGTGCAACCCAGAACGCTGTTTTGAAGATATCAAGGTTTTGCTGTTTAGCAAGGGCTGTTAGCCTCTGCTTGTAGATGGCATAACACTATCATAATGCGGTCAAAAAGCATATTTCTCCATTGACAACCATAAAAATAAATAAAAAAATAGCCATCAGGGTTTCCATGCATTTTCACCAATGGATTTCCGTTACTTTTCCAGTTGTTTATGATTATGTTGGATTGACAAAGCTAACATACAGACTGGGTTTAGGGTTTTTCCACAGTCCCTAAATAAAGACCAAAATTATTAAATGCAAATCCTCCTACAGCTTTCAAGCTACATCCACCAAACTCGGCACAGACTTACAGACTGTCCTGACTTAAGTGTGTTATCTAATCTTTTGACTTACTCTAAGGTCTGTTAAGCATTCAAACTGCAAGCTTTTAATTTATTTATTTATTTATTTATTTTTTCTTTTAAACCAGGCTTTATCAAGCCAATATCAAAGTTTGTCTTGACAAAACTTTATCTATCTAGTAGGGGAGGGTAAAAATATAAATTTTCCGATGTATCGCGATTTTCATTTGAACAATCTCGATATCAATTCCTAAATCACAAGATCAATTTTTTACTCTATGCAATGAGAGGAAATCACTTGCATTAACAACCAAAATTTTCAACTAAATGTGACGAAAATGTATATCTTTGGCAACTGGCTGGTAAATGTTCATATTTCACTCACCAGTGACTGTGCAGTATAGTGGTGAAATATTCAGCAGCGAGATCCATTCACTGCATGTTGTGAGTAAAAGTTGTTCTGAGTAATGTGTGTCCAAAGATGAGATTCATGCGACCGATTTGTCATTGAATAATGACTCTTTTAATACCCTTTCTGTTCTCTACAGTCAGTTGTTGATCAAAAACAACCAAAATAAACATTTATTTCTTATCATGCATAGCAAAGATGAGATAAAGCCATTTGAGTCTCGTTAACATTCGCTCATCTACAGAAATGCCAGTTTTGTTAAAGAGACAGTACCGCACTTGTTCAACAAATCAATGTAAAAACCTCTAAATAGTACAAATTATGCAATTAAACAATAAACATGTAAATTATATATATATATATATATTTGAAATATCATTTATTACTTTTTGATTGAACACATGGATTAAAAAAAAAGAAGTGACCAAAATTATGAAAAACTAAAAATACATGTTTAGTAAAATTAATATTTTCATAAGGTCCCCTGTATAATTAACAGTATTAGCTGGAAATTCATTTATTTCATATGTAAGCAAATGGGGCATAACTGAAATCATATGAATCGATAACTAATCAAATAGAAATTGTAATCGAATTGAATTGAGAGCTTGTAAATCGGAACTGATTTGAATCTGGAAATCTGTTTCAGTATGCAGCCCTACTATCTAGTTGTTATTATGATTTCAACATTTTTTATGTGAAGCCAGTGGGAGCGCTAACATAAGGAGGAGAGCATGGGAGCCGGCATGACGCATCGGAAACACGCCCCCATGGTATTCATCCGACTGCAGGGCAAGGCTATATGCATGTGTACAAATGTTTCTATTTATATAACACAATTCAGTTATTTGCATTTATAAACTAAAATGCATTTAAGCAAAATGCAAAATGCAGCACTGTTTTGGTACACTACAAAAAACATTCTTAATTAGTATTTTGTCTAAATTCTCTAAACATCCTTAAAATAAGATGCATTTACAAATTATTTAGTTTATTAAAAACAAAATATATCTTGAATTAAGTAAAACAAGAAAGAAAAAAATAAACGTAATATTAGGGATTAGAGCTCGACCGATAGTGGATTTTGCCGATACGATATCTAAGGTGGTGGGAAAGGCTGATAACCGATTAACTGGATGATAGTTTTTAAAATCAATTAATAGAATGTCCAAAAAAATTACAAACATCTTAAACATTTTTGCTTCAAGTAAATGTATCTTGTTTAACAATTTCTAGATATTTTGTACTGAACAAAGACAAAAATACTGATTTAGAAATTGATTTTTAGCATTGTATAATCTGCAGCTGAACACAGACTGAACATGTTCTATTGTTGCTTGGGGGGGGGTGGCTAAATGTCCAAATGTCACCTGAATTGATCTGTTATTGAGGTGGGATGTGCTGTGTTTGTGAGAGTGAGAGAGATAGGGGTGTTCAGAGTGAATGCAATGCTTTCTGTTTGTCTCAGACATAATGTAAATGCATGTGTCAGTCAAAGCAATTGTACATATTAGTGCCGCAAACACTCCAACACCCAGAATGATAAACAATGCAGCTGTCATGCACAGGTAATTTCTCTGTCAAATAAGCAGAGGAAAGTCAAGGAAATTTGAGGAAAAACAGTGTGTGTCACTGAGATTCTTTGTCAGATTCTTTTTCTTTTTTTTTTTTTTTTAAGATTGTCCATCTTAAAATGCATTTCATCAATGCAATAATTGGCCTTTCTGACACTTTAGTGCATTCATAGAAAGTGATTTTGTTCTATAGCAATTGCAGATTACAATGAAAACATTCATCCTTGAAATGTCCTTACGAATTGTACATAATCCTTCAGTGCACCTGAGTGCAATCTGCCTCAATTCTCTTAACTGATTTGAATAACTTGTATTTGAGTATGTACAGTGTCCTAGAAAAGCATTTAGAAACATAAATCACTTAGATTAAAAATTTAACTGAATTAGATGTGGGGGAAAAAAGAGGTATTTATTTTAAAGCAAGCAAAAGCACACTTTTTAAGTTTAAGTTTAAAATATTTAAAACAATAGATATACTTCATACTGTACATCCATTAGAAATGACCTTGGGATCAGTTGGGTAAAGGTTATGGCAAAAAAGCATGAAAAAGTGAAGTTAGTTCTAAAAAAATATCTAGCATCATTTGTTTGCAGATCCCACTTGGTTTGATATTTTGTATGTACATGTAGTGCCATTACATAAAAGACTGCACGCTGTCATTGATGCTAAAGGGGGCAATACACAGTATTAAGAACTAAGGGTATGCAGACTTTTGAACAGGGGTCATTTAATTTTTTTGTTTGTTGCCATGTTTTGTTTTATGATTGTGCCATTCTGTTATAACCTACAGTTGAGTATGAATCCCATAAGAAATAAAAGAAATGTGTTTTGCCTGCTCACTTTCTGCATACCCTTGGAGAACTGGTAATATATGTACCATTTTTAAAGAAAACATGAGTGAGCAGGCAAAACACATTTCTTTTATTTCTTATAGTCTTTTAAATTTCTTAAAGTCTGCATACCCTTAGTTCTTAATACTGTGTATTGCCCCCTTTGGCATCAATGACAGCATGCAGTCTTTTGTAATAGTTGTCTATGAGGCCCCAAATTCTTGCAGGTGGTATAGCTGCCCATTCGTCTTAGAAAAATGCCTCCAGGTCATGCAAAGTCTTTGGTCGCCTTGCATGAACCGCATGTTTGAGATCTCCCCAGAGTGGCTCGATGATATTAAGGTCAGGAGACTGTGATGGCCACTCCAGAACCTTCACCTTTTCTGCTGTAACTACTGTAGGGTCAACTTGGCCTTGTGCTTAGGGTTATTGTCATGCTGGAAAGTCCAAGAGCATCCCATGTGCAGCTTTCGTGCAGAAGAATGCAAATTGTCTGCCAGTATTTTCTGACAACATGCTGCATTCATCTTGCCGTCAATTTTGGCTGAAATCTTTCTTAGTCTACCTGACCTTGGCTTGGTATCAAGAGATCCCCGAATTTTTCACTTCTTAATAAGTGACTGAACAGTACTGACTGGCATTTTCAAGGTTTTGGATATCTTTTTATATCCTTTACCATCTTTATAAAGTTCCATTACCTTGTTACGCAGGTCTTTTGACAGTTCTTTTCTGCTCCCCATGGCTCAGTATCTAGCCTGCTCAGTGCATCCGCGTGAGAGCTAACAAACTCATTGACTATTTATTCACAGGCACTAACTGCAATTTAAAAAGCCACAGGTGTGGGAAATTAACCTTTAATTGCCATTTATACCTGTGTGTGTCACCTTGTGAGTCTGTAACAAGGCCAAACATTCAAGGGTATGTAAACTTTTGATCAGGGCCATTTGGGTGATTTCTGTTATCATTATGATTTAAAAAAGGAGCCAGACAACTATGTGATGATAAATGGCTTCATATGATCACTATCCTTAAATAAAAGACAGTTTTTTGCATGATCAGTCATATTTTCAAAATCAATGCCAAAATTTCACAATTTCTGCCAGGGTATGCATTTTTTTTTTGCAACTTTTGAGCACAACTGCATATATATATACACAGTACTGTGCAAAAGTTTTAGGCACTTAAAAAATGTTGCATAGTGAGGATGTCTTCAAAAATAATGACATAAGTAGTTTTCATTTATCACCTAATGTCATACAAAGTCCAGTAAACATAAAAAGCTAAATCAATATTCGGTGTGACCACCTTTGCCTTCAAAAAAGCACCAGTTCTCCTAGGTACACCTGGACACTTGGTTGTTGGCAGATAGGATGTTCCAAGCTTCTTGGAGAATTTGCCACAGTTCTTCTATCTATTTCGGCTGTCTCAATTGCTTCTGTCTATTTATGTAATCTCAAACTGACACAATGTTCAGTGAGGGACTTTGTGGGGCCATGACATCTGTTGCAAGGCTCCCTGTTCTTCTATTCTAATATTTTCTATTTGCAAAATTAATGTTTTATATATATATATATATATATATATATATATATATATATATATATATATATATATATATTCTTAATGGAGTGTTTATCTCAAAAATATATGTCAAACAAAATAAATTTACTCAAAATAAATTTAAGCAAAATTGCACAAGATATTAATACTTTTTTAGAGAATACATATTGAATGAAGCTTATATGATTTAGCCCATTGGCAAATTGAGTTTTTTCCTCAAAAAAAAAAAAAAAAATATATATATATATATATATATATATATATATATTTTTATGAGGTGTATGCTCAATTTCCCAATAAGGTATGAAAAATAAACTTAATTTAAACCTTAATATCTAAACTAATTCTGTAAATGTATCTTGTTTAAAGGATGTTTTGTGGAAAACAAGATAAAAAATACATAAGAAAATGTTTGTTTTTGTTGTTGTTGTTTTTAATTAATTAATTTATTATTTGCAGTGAGTAACTTAAGTGTCCAAAACCTTTTTTGGGACACAGTATGTGTAAAGATGTGGCAAAATAACTGCGCTCCAAGATGAAAAATGGCAAAACACCTCAGGGTTGAGGTAGGAGCATGACTCACGCCACTGCATTGGCAAACCTCCAAGAGCAATTTAATCCAACCACATGCCAATGGAAAAGGTAATTACACATCACCACAAAGCTACAGCGTGAGGTCCAGCCCTTTGATCTCATGTTTGGAAGAGGCAAAAACGCAGGAGATTGGCTAAATCTCGCCAGGCAGAACGCTCTGAACTATAGCTCCTTTTCTCGCATCTCAAATGGCATCCCCCAATTCAATTGTTCAGGTTCTGCGTACAGATGTCACAACCCGTTGCCTCGGCACAAGGGTGTCATTTGACGAGCTCCTGCACACCGCATGCGCCGCCACTGCATTACAAAGCAGGATGTGTTGCCCTGCCCCGCACTGTCTCCGCCATTTATATTTGATTTAGCAGCTTGATTGGATTCACCTGGCCTATGCACCCTTCCTTACCTACATGCCAGCCATCTGTGGCGCCACATTGAGTACCACTGACTGAAAGTGCAAATGATGAACACGTCTCTGTACAGGCATTCACACTCCTACCAGTTTACTGTGATGCTATTTAATAGCTATGTTCAGAATGAAATCCTAGGGTACTAAATATTCTAGAACAGTTAGTTAGAAATAAACAAATTGACAAAAAAAAAAAAAAAAAAAAAACTGGCCAAGTTGTGTGTTAAACACAATTTATTTAGTATTATTTACTTATTTGTTAAAAACATAGATAATATACAGTATATAAGTTGGCAATTTTGGCACTTTTTTTTTTTTTTTTTTTTTTTTTAAATAGTATATGAAACTACTTATTATTCAATGATAGACAATTCAAACAGTAGAATGCTACAATGTCGTCACATGATCTTGTTATATACAGTTATCAAACTGTTAACAATTTTTATTTATTTTTTTTTATCCACGTTTGAGTAAAAACATGTTAACTTGTGCCAGCCCATTCAAATAAAGAGCCTAGACAAAAATGTTTAAAACCATGGCTTGTATTACTTCCCGTACATTTATCACACTCACACGCATTGCATTTTGCTGTGCTATCTACTGCATGCTTTGACAGATGTATTAGGCCATTATTGTAATCCATGCAGGAAATTTGCATACTATGCAAAGTATACTGACTGCATAGAGCAGAAACAGTTTGAGAACTAAAAAAAAAAAAACCTTCCCCCTTAAAAAACAAACTCCAGAACCAATTAAAAGTTACTAAAAGTAAAGATTGTCTAAAAGTAAGATTTCTCTAATATAAAATGTTGCATATTCATTTAGCAGCAAAATGTGGATCTTATGAAATGCCTTTGATAAAATAAAATAAGACAATCACAATACAGACAGGAAACAGAAGGCTGCTTGCTTGTGATTGACACTGTATATAACATCAATCATATCATTGCAAGCATTTCTACCTTTACTGTTGTTTCGCAGTATGTTCAAGATCATAATGACGTTATTTCATTTGAGACGTTACATTGCACTTATGTTTATATCGTATTTTCTGAATGGGCAGCAGTTTCCACTGCAGTACAACACAATGCATGCCAATTAGAGGATTATACTATCCATCTGTCAACAGCTTCTTAGACTTACGCGTGTCAGTCTCGTTGGCGGCAATTCCATCCTCCGCTTTCATTTCAGACAAATGTGTTTGCTAAAAATGCTTTGTGCTACCAAACTACCATCCAGTGAGACTACAGCAAGCACTCATATACACTGTAGCAATCTGGTAAATGGGGTGAAACGGTGTCCCATACTGGTTAATTGGGAGATTTAGTATTTAATTAGCAACATACCTCACTTTTATGCTTTAACAAGGTCGTAAACTCAATGTACCATGCCAACAAAAGTTTTGAAGGATAACATTCTGAATCTGTGGCTATGTTTGGAATGGAATACATACAGCACATTTTGGTACAATGTAGAAGGACATCCAGGTATTCTATGCATAAATAAAATGTGGATACTGCAGACTGCAAATTTTATATACAGTACTATAAACTGCAGACATTGTAAATATGCTTTTCTGAACCTAGCATGTGGTTCATTCAGCATTTATATCCATTACTGCCCCTTGCTCATCACTCAATTATTTTTGTATTTGGAGGCAGCAGACACCCAACAGATTTTCTTCCCACAGTTCTTTCTCCAAGAACATTATCATTGGGAAAACAGATGGTTACTTCAAAAATGGACAACTGCTCTCATTTTGGCTCATTTTAAAGGGACGAGTGAAAATAAGCAGATCAATTCTGAATTGCTTCATATATCAACCAATTTGTCAACAAATTAGGGCCATATCTCCAGCTTGAGGTGGTTCTAAAAGTTTAGCTGGTTTAAGCTGGTATAGCTGGACTTCCAGCCTAGGCTGCATTTCCCAAAAGCATTGCAAGCTTAAGTTGATCGTAGAGACCATTGGCGCCAGTGGTTTCCACAATCTACTTAGGCTTACAATGTTTTTGGAAAATTTAGCCCTGGCCAAGCTATTGTAAAGCTGGTTTAGCTGACCAACCATCTGGTCTCCCAGCCTGACAAGTAGCCAAAAACCCCTAAAACCAGGAAAAAAGACAAGTCTAACCAGCTTGGCCAGGTTGGGAGACCAACAAACCACCTTAGGCTGTTTTTCTTAGCAGGGGTGAAAGCAAGTGTTGGCTGTGTGTATAGTAGTCCATGTGCATACAGAGCTCTACCCTTTACCAACTCTTTAAACAATTTTAAACAAGTATTTTAACAAAGAAACAGCACTGAGGCTGATGAAACAATTCTGTTTTCTTGGTAGGCTGTCCCTATAGCATCGCTGCTAATGTTGTTCCACTACTGCTGCTAGCAGATGGTAATGAAGAATGCTCTAGTGAAACAGAACTTCAACTAATGATGCACAGCATCCAATACTGAAACACAAAGCCTGCAGTCCAGACTGCCTTCTGCTTTGAGATTTCAATAGCAACCTTACAAATATAGTATAGTATCTTTAAATGGATACATTTTACACTAATCACTTGATTATGATTGATCAGTTGCAGTATTCTGTGGTCAGATATTACACTGTATAATTGACCGTTGTCCCAGGCAAAAATTTCCTACACAGCTGTGCTAGTTTCATGTATCTCGTGTAACTCCACAGTCGCTTTGATCACACAATAAAACATTGTCTACTCAAATCAATATCTGGTGTGCATTTATTTATTTGGTAAGTAGCCACAAAATAAGAGGGATAATGTACAGTCAGCTGGTAATTATAGCAAAATAAACCCCAATTGGTTGATCAGGACCCGACATGAAGCAATGAATGACATTACACATCATTTTTTATATATACAGTATTTTTGTCATATATGAGAATGATTTCTGTGTGAGAAGATTTGCACACAAGTTCTATGCACAAATTTGTTCACGCATGATAAGTGAATGAAATCCATTGTCTGTATTCCCTCACTGCCACATGGAAGAGTACACGTTGGGTGACCCCAGTTGCCATGTTGATTCGCCCATATTAGAGTGTTTGCAGTTACCAATTACCCCTGCTAATGTTTAATATGATTAAATACAACAGCCATCGACGACTATTATTCATCAGAGGAAAATGATGAAAACAAGTTGGTAGATTAATTAAAGTGTCACATGCAACTCTCCAGTGGATAGTTTGAGCCATAATTAGATATCTTACATCATTAGTTAGCATTCCGTTTCTCTCTCCCTGTTTAGAAAAGGTTAATCTCACTTCACGTCTTTGATTGAGAGCTGTAACACTCATACTGTGTTGGGTCAGTGTAAGAATATCACTTCATAAATTAAGTGTGAGCCATCAGAGCTGAAAGACAGCCGTGAAACAGTGTTCAACAAGATTTTATATCACAAGTTTGTTTTACACCATGATGGTAATGCATCTTCTTTTCCATACTGATGCAATTGTGCAGCCAGACCAGTCACGTATGCTTATAGAAGTCAGAACAGCTAAATACAGGGTCCAGAATTCATACTCTCCAAGTGCCAAATAGGAGTAAAAATAAATATTTTATTTTTATAAAAAATATTGCCTATAATATAAAAATACAGGAGTTCCAAAACAACAGTGTAAATGTAAAATTGGCCAAAACCAAAGTTGACAAAAATGAGAGACTACTTTTTATATTTAAAACAATATTTTCATGTAATTCATACGTTTTTAAAGCCTTAAAAGAAAATCAAATATCCCTATTTTATTATTTGATTTATATCTTTGAAGTTAAATATGAAATATGACAATTTATATGACAATTAACTGTGAAAGCCCTAAAAGAGACAATTAATCGTCTTAACCCTAAAACAGACAATTAATCGTCATATCGCAATTATTTGTTTGACAATTAATTTCATATTCGTGACAGCCCTAATTTAAAAAAAAAAAAAAAGTAGTGTAGTGTAAGTAATTGTTGGTGTAAATTGCATTTCAATGCAAATTAATAGATCGGGACAAATTGACGGTCACACCATTGACCCATTTACATGAATATATTTAGATGAAAAAAAAAATAAATTTCATGGCAGATCAATTTTCTCACATGAACCACCATTTTCAGCTGTGTGCTGAAAAGTTAGATTTGGACCTTGCCTATGGGAACATGTTCTACACACACACTGTAGCCTGAATATACTTTAAAAATAAATACAAGTGTAAGGTTTTTGCAGCTAGTCGTGCAGAAATTGTGCACTTCATCTTATTATCTATCTATCTATCTATGTACCTATATACACACACTGCCAGACAAAAGTTTGGAATATTGTACAGATTTTGCTGTTTCGGAAGGAAATTGGTACTTTAATTCACCAAAGTGGCATTCAACTGATCTCAAAGTATAGTCAGGACATCACTGAAAACAGCACCATCACTGTTTGAAAAAAGTAATTTTTGATCAAATCTAGACAGGCCCCATTTCCAGCAGCCATCACTCCAACAACTTATCCTTGAGTAATCATGCTAAATTGCTAATTTGGTACTAGAAAATCACTTGCCATTATATCAAACAAAGTTGAAAGATATTTGGTTCGTTAAATTAAGTTTAACATTGTCTTTGTGTTTGTTTTTGATTTGCCACAGTATGCACTGGACTGGCATGTCTTAAGGTCAATATTAGGTCAAAAATGGCAAAAGAAAGAAGAAAAAAAACAGCTTTCTCTAGAAACTCATCAGTCAATCATTGTTTTGAGGAATGAAGGCTATACAATGCTTGAAACTGTCATAAAACTGAAGATTTCATACAAAATTGCACACTACAGTCTTCAAAGACAAAGGACAACTGGCTCTAACAAGGACAGAAAGAGATGTGGAAGGACTAAACAAGAGGATAAGTACATCAGAGTCTCTAGTTTGACAAAATAGATGTCTCACATATCCTCAACTGCCAGCTTCATTGAATTCTACCTGCTCAATACCAGTTTCATGTACAACAGTAAAGAGAAGACTCAGGGGTGCAGGCTTTATGGGAAGAGCTGCAAAGAGAAAGCCACTTTTGAAACAGAAAAACAAAAAGAAAAGGTTAGAGTGGGCAAAGAAACACAGACATTGGACAACAGATAATTGGAAAAGAGTGTTATGGAGCTTAACCCCATTGAGCTTTTGTGGGATCAGCTAGACTGTAAGGTGCATGAGAAGTGCCAGACAAGACAGCCACATCTGGTGAAATGTCAACTGAGTATCTGGACAAACTGACAGCTGGTGGTTCATCCTTGGGAGCAATTTCCAAATGCCTGAAGGTACCACGTTCACCTGTACAAACAATAGTATGCAAGTATAAACACCATGGGACCACGCAGCCATCACACCGCTCAGGAAGGAGAAGCATTCTGTCTCCTAGAGATGAACGTAGTTTGGTGCGAAAAGTGCAGATCAATCCCAGAACAAAAGCAAAGGACCTTGTGAAGATGCTGGAGGAAACAGGTAGACAAGTATCTATATCCATAGTAAAACTAGTCCTATATCGACATAACCTGAAAGGCCGCTCAGCAAGGAAGAAGCCACTGCTCCAAAACTGCCATAAAAAGGACAGACACATGGGGACAAAGATCTTACTTTTTGGAGAAATGTCCTCTGGTCTAATGAAACAAAAATTGAACTGTTTGGCCATAATGACCATCATTATATTTGGACGAAAAAGGGTGAGGCTTGCAAGCCAAAGAACACCATCTAAACTGTGAAAGATGGGGGTAGCAGCATCATGCTGTGGGGGTTCTTTGCTGCAGGAGGGACTGGTGCAATTCACAAAAAAGATGGCATCATAAGGAAGGAAAATTATGTGGATATATTGAAGCAACATTTCAAGACATCAGCCAGGAAGTTAAAGCTCAGTCACAAATGGGTCTTCCAAATGGACAATGACCCCAAGCATACCTCCAAATTTGTGGAAAAATGGCTTAAGGACAACAAAGTCAAGGTACTGGAGTGGCCATCACAAAGACCTCAATCCGACAGAAAATTTGTGGGCAGAACTGAAAAAGAGTGTGCGAGCAAGGAGTTACTCCAGTTCTGTCTAGAGGAATGGGCCAAAATTCCAGCAGCTTACTGTGAGAAGCTTGTAGAAGGCTACCCAAAATGTTTGACACAAGAAACAATTTAAAGGCAGTGATACCAAAAACTAACAGAGTGTTTGTTAACTTCTGGCCCACTGGGAATGTGATGAAAGAAATAAAAGCTGAAATGAATCTCTACTATTATTCTGACATTTCACATTCTTAAAATAAAGTAGTGATCCTAACTGACCTAAGACAGAGAATATTTTCTATGATTAAATGTCAGGAATTGTGAAAAACTGAGTTTCTGACTTCAACTGTACATTCTCTGAAAACAAGTCTTAATGTCTTATGCAATTTTGCTTTAAATGAAAGGTAAGTAAACTTAAATAAATTAAAGGAAGTTTAGCCAAACAAAACAAAAATACTGACTAAAATAATTATTTTTGTGTGTGTATTTCCTGTTGCTGTCTCCAGCACAGAATGCAAATAGAGGCAAGTAACGCATGTCCTCGCCAGACATCATTTCACCAATAAAAGCTAAAGACAGTCTGGTGGTTTGACCAGTGCACTTCAGATATTAAACAGCACTTATATCAGAACAATGAAGAGAGAGGAGCCTTGGCTTTGAACATTTTGCCTACTTCATGATTACGAAAGCACCTCTCAGGACGGTATATATTTCCTGTGGAAGCACGGAGCGAATCGCAGATAGATTAGATTTAGAGCCAGTGGGAGTGATAAATCTTTCTCCCGAGCTTTCCGTTCAGGGACACCCTCCTTTACTCACACCTCTGCACCTCCTCAATGTGGTATGTCCTCCTTTTGAGGCCTTGTTTGTACACGCTCTTGCTCTGTGTAATTGTGCTCAATAGGTAGCAAATGCATCGTCGTAAATCAGCATTCTCCTAAAGTGCACGGGTGAGGATATAGCTCGGCCTCTGTGCTCTGGCAGAGACAAACATTTACTCCCGATCTCAAAACCAAACCATTCACTTATCGGAGAGCCGGGGCCCTCGGATCAGGGACCCTTGCTGGTTCGGCCCCCCAGGCAATTGGAATCAGTTCAAGGATTTTTGAGCTAAATGTTATAATTAGCTCCAGAGATTTCTAGATGAATATTCTTCTCAGGATGCTTCATTTAGTTACAGAAGACCAGTGGGAACATACAGCGTTTTTATTTTTTATGCAGGCCTAATTGCCAACCCAAAGAGGCCATGGAAATAATAGCCACCAACAAGTGGACTTCTGGATGTTGTTATTCTGTTCTCTTCCTGAAGGAAATAGACCAGTTAAATTGTTGTCCTGCAAGGGTGCACCACTGCGAAAGCCTTCAAATTCCAATTCACTTCCAAAATTTGAACAAATGTAGCAAGCAGGATGCAGAAATGTAATTTGAATGTGCAACCTTGTCTCATAGAATCATGTTGCCTTACCTACACATTTGAAAAATTATTTGTACGTGCCTCGAATGCATTGCATCAGTTTCCTGGTGAAATTAACACTAAAGGCACTACAACACCAATTACTTTTATTCACTTTCACACATATCACAATTAAAAGGGCAGATTATAAATTAATAAACACTCTTCCCTCTGTTTAGATGTCATACGATAGCATTGTTTGAGAAACACTATTTTAATATAGCGCGTGACTTGTAAGGCAATACATTATATTTTCATTATATAATTATACAATCATACAATCATTTACAAGCTTGTTCAGGAGTGATTCAAATTTAAGGACCATGGTACGAGTCCTGAAGAGCATGTGAGTCGACACTCGAGCTGAATATGTCATAGGAGCATCACAAAATAGCACTGTTGCTTCCACAATTGTTTTTTATCTCATATTTGCTTTTTATGACACTATCATTTAGGTTTAAGGTTTAGGGTAGGGTGGCAGATTTTGTTGAATTAAAACTCAGTAATGCATTCGCTTTTAACACCACACAGTGGACATTTCACCTTGAAATTACTGTGATACAGAACAATGTTTTGAAAGAGCCACAAAATACTCTCTCTTCCAATGACTTACTTGAAGGCTTTGCATATTAAACTTGGATCAGAGAGAGAATTTTACCCCCCCAAAAATTAAAATGACACACTTTGCATTTAAGTGTGACTAAGATATGTGCCGAAGAGTATTTGATAAAAATTCTGAATATAATTTGAAGGAGGAGGTCCAGTTCTCCATCTTTAATGACTGTAATGTTCACTCATTAGTGGCTATTCAAAATGTGTGAATCAATTTGCATTGTAAAGAGAAATATCGACTCTGCCTTTCATGGTTCTTGCAAAATATCAGAGGGCGGGCTTTATTACTAAACCAAGACGGAGTGTGAGACAGACCCATTCACACAGGAATCAGCACAGAGGTATGCCGATTGGTGGGTAGAAGGTAGAGAAGTGGGAAAAAAAGGTGTTGGATATGCTAAATGTGTACAGACTAACAAAGATATATGCTTTTGGTGCTCAGTGAGGAAGATCAGCCTAAGTCTCCCTCATAAATTTTTGATTATTGCCAGAGGTACCAAAGCCCACTAAGAGTCCACTAAAGGCATTTAATACCTCCCACACAGATTTGACACCATCAAAAATTTCAACACATCATTATCAGTGTAAAAATTCCACACATTAAATATTTAGTGACAGTTCTTAAAGTGGTTGTTCACCAAAAATGGAAAATTATGTAATTTATTCACCTTCATGTAGTAAATTTTTTGGAAAATTACCCTTTTGAATTTCCATTATGTCTAATTAGAAGGTCTTTTTCATTGCAGGCTACATATGTAAGGGACGGCAAGGTTATAGACCTATAGTTGTTGCAAGTTTGACATTTCAGTAGATAATAAGATGCTAAGTTTTTGTCAGAGGTGGAAAGGGAGAGGTGATGGATTGGAGTCGTCTTAGATCTATTCAACTTCTCTCGCTCTCTATTCTGCTTTAAACGCACAGAGCCTTGATTTATTAAGAGTGGAGGTATAAAGTAGCAAGGGAAGCTTTTTGTTTCCATATAAGATGCGAACTGCCTGTCAAAATGTTCTTTGTATTCTTTGCATTTGAGAGACAGAGATTGAGAGAGAGAAAGAAAAGAGTTGGTATGAATTGTTAGAAGCAGCAGTTGCATTTAAGAGCTGTGCATCACAGTGTTTTTCCCCAACAGTGATTTCACACTAGCCTTTTTCACCTAATACCTTCATTATAACGGATTGTCAAAGGGCCCCATTTCCAATGCCACCAAAGCAAAGTTTTTCTAAGATAAAATGTGCAGATATGCGCTAAACAATACACATCAATAGATCACAGTGACTGCCCACTTTTCAATGGCCTTGGTTCTGCAAGTATTTTCACATTTATTTTCTCCATGGGGATTTCATAACATTCTTTAATAAAGAGTTTTAAGCCATGATCCAAGCCAGAGATGAATCACATCATCACAAACTTTGATTAGAAGCAAAAAGTACTGGAAAATCAGACATAATGACAAAAGGTACAAGCCTGTGTACTTATGCTATGCACTTTATTAAGCATTAATAATTATGCAATGGTATCCAAAACAATGGCATTTTAACTCTTTATAACATAATATGGACTATTGAATATATACTGTACAAATATTTAGGCAGTTTGACCAACTCAGTAACATAATTCACAATGCCTTATAGGCTTAAAGGCCACATCCGCATCAATTTGTTTTGTTCTAAAACACATCGATTTTGCTACATTATGCCTCTCACCAACACTAAAATAGTTTTATCCTTGATCAAAAATGGAGCGTTTCAAAAATGCCCTCAATAAACCCATTCTTTGGAAAACAATGATGTTATAAAACTGTAAACTGAGTTTTCAAACAATCAGATTTGTGGACATGACATAATGGTGTGTTCATATCATATCAGAATTACCATAACTAAGAGATTCCGACTTACATATTCGTAGAACTCGTAACTTGGAATTCTATGAAAGCTCCAACTTGAAAGCCACAACATCATGTAAAAAGAACCAAAATTATAATAAACTGAAAGGTATTTTACTTATATTTCTGTATGATATAACATTACATTAAAGTCAGTGTTACCTGGTGTGTGTGTTCTTTGTTCTTGAACATTATCAAGAAATGTTAAAATATTAAAAATATTGAAATATTAAAGTGATTAAATATTTGACTGTCATCAACAACACAGCCACACATGGACCTGTTATGGCGTTATGAGCGTTGATTGGTTGAGCTCTCTTCAGGACTATGGGTAGTGTAGCTCTTCACAGGGGATTTGGCAACTATGTTTACTTAAATCGACTTGCTGCTTTTATAGAAACATAATATCATTGCTTAAACTCTGAGCTCAAGCTACTGTAGGTGTCTTGAAAGGTTTATACATTAAAGTTATTAAGTTTCTCTATGGAGAACATTAATGGGATTTATTCTTCTGGAACTTGACTGTTACACTCTATAAAAGCATTTGTTTACAAATGAAGCATTTCATTAAGGCATCAGCACTTTGTTGTAATGAGGGTTTAAAATACATAAGAAGTGAGCGGCTGTCGAACAGTCAAAAAAACTCCACTAGTTTCTAACTGTTGTGATTTGTTTATCATTATTCTTGTGGTCATTTTATATTCTGTTATTTGATTAATTGGCCATTTAAAGTGAATAGGAAAATGGGAAAATCCTTTACTCCCCAACCCTCCCCCTCTCTCATTCTCTTTTAATTTATTTAATGCAGTCACTTAAAGATATCTCAGTCAAGTCATCCAATCAGTCTTGATGGAGGACACCATATAATCAGTCTGATAGTGGTCTGTAAATGTGAGCAGGGGGCGTCCCAAGGTTAAATGTGAGCAGTCAACTGAGTCATATTCAAAATGGTGACTGGTACTTCATACACTGATTAGAGGGTGGTAAACATGGAGGGATACGTGAGCATTAGCCTGATCGCTGCTTGAGCCCCCATCTTCAGACGTTAGTCAAGGGAGGCAGAAGCAGATGTTTGGAATTTAACAACCATGCGAAATATCCACGAAAGGTTTAGGAGACAGATACAGAGACTCTCTAACATACGTAGCTGGTTGCATTATTAAAGATGCATTTGAAGTAAAGTCATGCACTGTTCATGAGCAATGACACATAACATGTCCATAAACTTTTCTCAATATTTTAGGTTAAAATGTATATAAATATTATATTTAAAGAGAAAGTGTATATTTTAGATGCAGTGACTGGTAACCATCGCTCTATAAGTTTAAATTGGTCTTGCAGTAAATAGTAACAGAGACTTCTCTGATTGGGGGATCCCTCTTTAGGATTACGGGTACTGTAGTTCTTCTAACTGGAATTAAAGTGTCAAATGGATGGCCATAAAAGCAGCATGCATAATAATTACAAAAGAATAAGTAAAATACAGTTTAAAACAGTTTTAGACAGAGTATAGCATGCGACACCACAGGACAAGTCAACTTTACACAAGTGTTCCATGTCAACTAACATATGTATGGAAATGCACGCATAGAGATTTTTGCACATGCACATGAAATTAAGACAGCTATAGAATCAGACAAAAATGCACACACAAAATGCACTGAAGAACACACGCACACAGACCCAGACAATTAAAGAAATGCTTTCCAGACAGAAGGCTGATTGTTTATCTGTGTTGTAGCATAGAAAATTGAAATCTTTGGCTAAAGATAAGACATCAATCTCTCTCCGTGGGTTGCATAAATAAATCTGATTAGGAGCGGAATAATTTCCCCTTCAGGACAGTTTTATCTGTCTGCTCCATGCCTCGGCGGCAGATAACTCTGACGGAACTCACAGACAGAGGTTGATGTTCTTTGCTCACCACTGAGATGGCACACTGATCAAAATGATGTTATATTTGCCAAACAGGAATATGTTCATCAAACTGTGGCTGACTGCTGGTAAACTAATGCTGGGTTAGCTGGAGAGTATACGTTTTAATGCAGAGATTTTCCAAATTTTGACCATTTAAATAAAGACAAAAGTGTCATTGTTCATTTCTTAATTTGATTGAACATTACATTTCAAAAGCACATAATCAACATGCCACTCCACTGAAGATTGAATGCTTTTAAGGGGGGGGGGGGGGGGTGGTAGCACCAAGTTGTTGTTGTAGTCATCTAGATTTGTTTACATTTTCTCAAGAAAATGTGAGTTGTGCTTGCCTGTGCAAAAGTTGCCAACACAATGCGAGGGTGTCATGGGTGGTTGCCAAGGCGTTGTTATGCAGTTTTCTGAGTGGTTGTTTGTGCACTTCTATGCAGTTGCTAAGGTAATGTAGGTGGTTGCTATAGCATTGCTAGGTGGTTACTTACTGGCCCAAGCTAAAGGGGCCCACCCATTCTATGACATGCTCATCCCTAGATATGGCTTAGGTCCCTACTTTAATGTAAACATGGGACTTTTTTTCAGCCATTTTATTGTTTAATCCTCTGTCAGTTGAAAATTTTAGCTCTAATCAACAAGACACATGATTTGTGGTATGATTCATGTCCATACCACAAACAAAGTGTTACGATCAAAAGTTTAATTCTTAGGATAAGGGGTTTATTCAAATCAACAACCTTAAGTAGGAGCAATAGTAATGATGATGCTTGCCCCTTTAAGAAAAATACTAATACACTGACAAAAGAGCTTTTTGTGCTAAGTTTTCCATTTACATTTATGCATTTGGCAGATGCTTTTATCCAAAGCGACTTACAGTGCCCTTATTACAGGGACAATCCCCCTGGAGCAACCTGCAGTTAAGTGCCTTGCTCAAGGACACAATGGTGGTGGCTGTGGGGATTGAACCAACAACCTTTTGCTTACCAGTTCAGTGCTTTAGTCCACTACACCACCACCACTCCTTTCCCAGAGCTGATCTTTGAAATGTAAAAAAGGCTAGCATGGAAAAAAATGCACAAAATTGGAAAATACCTGGAAAAAGTCAATCTTAAGACCCTAATGAAAAAAAAGAAAAAAGAAAAAGAAAATCAAAGATAATGAAAATATGAGCAATGCCTCTGATCTGCAGTCCATACCCATTGCCATTTACCTCCTTCACACAGGATATAAATCATGTCAGTAAAGGGTCACAAATAACTGCTGAAAGCATAGATGGCTGAAAGCAATAGAACAGGAAGTTGAGCTTTTCGAAAACCTAGAGAGCTACCTTGCTGCATACTGCCTACTTAGACAGCATCAACCATCATGGAGAATCATAAGTGATGGATTTAGAATGCTCTACATAGGCAGCAAATCAACTTGCAAATAATTTCAATAGATTTTGACTTTAGCATGTTGCTAAGCTAACAGCGACCAGAGACTATTTAGCCTAAGACGGACCACTGGTATTAAAATGAATGGGAGAAATTGGAACAGCCAATGGATATAGAAAAGGAATTCCCATCTTACAGGCAAAAGAATCAATCACCTTTTAGACACAGACATCGCTTGTCATTCAACTCGAGAACACGCATGCACATTATCTGAACTAGCCTGAAAAATAGTGTTTTTTAGCGTGATGATCGGATCTGACCTAAACAACCACAATTTATGATACCATAGTTGTGAGCTTTGACTGCTGATTTTAAATATGTTGTTAATAAGCATATGTTAAGTATGCCTTCTAGATTTGCCCTCTCCGCAAAAGCTATATGCAATGCTGCCTTAGAATTTGGCTCATAATCGAGCCTTCGCGTTGAGAGCACCTCCATGATGACTAGAAATGCTGCCTCAGTAGGCAGCCTACAAGGTTTTGGAACAGAGCACGTAAATCAGTATGAGCATACCAAAACAAACCTTGAAATAGCATTGCATGTCTCGGACACAGCCTTCCACAATTATCCATCGAGTTATCAGTATTCATTTAAAAAAGGACAAAGATTTCTGTAATTGCAATGGGCAGTTTCATTCAGACCAGATGCATCAGGTTATTTCCAGAGGACAATGAGGTTTTGGCATAAAGCGATATGGATGAGCTAAAATAAGATGATTATGATGCATTGCTAACAGAGCTGCTCCCTCCAATTATATCACCAAGTTAAAATGACAGAGCACATTAAGTGCATTTCTTTCCCATCATGATGGAGGACATGGTTAGTCTGCTGCAATGGTCTGCATGGGAGTGCTCATAAACCATGCCACATCAAGACATGCTTTTTTTTTCTTCTGATTTAATTGTTCTGACATGAGGACAGCGAGATTGAATGACTATGATGGCAGTACAAATTCTCCACTCCATCCTGGGTGAATGAAGACACTTCAAATGATAAGAAAAGAAAATTGCATGAGGAAAATAATTATTCTTTTTTGTATCCAAGATCTATTTGATAAGGAAAGCACAAAGGTTATTTACTGAAAATGCGAAGCTTATTACTGAAGATGTGAAGCTTATTACTGAAGATGTGAAGCTTATTACTGAAGATGCGAAGCTTATTAATGCTAATGAATGCTGATGCTTTAATATCTAATTGGGGTCAAGTAAGGAATCAGTTTGTACATTTTCTATAGAAAGTGTTTTGAGTGTGTTGCTATGCAGTTGTTAGAGTGGTCTAAGCAGTTATAGGATGTTCTGGATAGTAACAAAGTGGTTTCTTACTGACCTAAGTTGGTCTAGGGGATTCTTTCACTGGTTTCATTTTCCGGCAGGCAAAACTCTTAAGTCATATTTTAGAAAAGGAAAAGTAAACCTCTTCTCAATAAACCGTAAAATTTGACCATGTTTACGCCTGTCCTGATGCATCCCAGACAGCATTGAAGCACCACCCTTACCTGTCAATCAACCAATGTGTTAAAACAAGAGTTTAAACTTTGGCAGTTACGAGTGGCTTTAACCTAGTGCAACCCCACATCCTCCTTCATGGACATTGTGTCTTGTCTTCGCTATACGCTATGCACAATTTCATTTAATTTAATCCAATTGATCTCAGTTCAGAACACTCTGGGCTTTCAATAAAAGATTAAACTTTTGACGCAAGGACTCATGTGACAAAACAATATGGCACCGTGGAGTTTGTCTTTGGGAGAAACACCAACAAAACCACATCTGGTAAGAAAACCATTACATTTTTACACTGAGACCTGTTTGAGTCAAAAGCTACAGTCTCTAATCCGATATGCCATTTAATTTATCGTGAAACGGCACACAATTAAACACAATGACTACTGACATGGACTATAGGCCTTTTTCCCCCTAGAAATCCGATATTTATTGTGCATTTTCACATTGCGAAAAAAAATGCTTTCAGAGGCTTTATATGGAGTTTGGATGAAACTTAGGTGCATTTCAAACTGTTCTGAGACCAGTACAGACATTACTAAATAGGGAGCAAGGGAGCAAAGTAGCATCCTATAGCTTCCCTATGCAGGGAAGTGCATTCACTCCAAAAATCCGACCAAAGTTCAGTTTCAGGCTGCAGATGATGTTTGGACCACTCAACACGTTTGACAGACATGGGACAATGGTAATCAGTACTTTGATTAAATTTTTTATCATGTATAATTTTATTGTAACATGGTTGGCAGTGATTGGACCATGCTGGCCAATAATTGTATCAGAATTAATTATGCTAATTTCTGATTAGTAAAATGTTTCAGCACTGGCTATCACATGTTTGTTTGACAGTGCAAAGAAAGAACACTGAGATTTTGTTTCCAAAAAAAAAAAAAAAACACATTGTAACATTAAAATCAAATAATTTTAATTTGTATAGTTTTTTGTGTGCTTTTCCCAATACACATTGTTCCAAAGCAGCTTCACAGAAAATCAGCTGCAATGTCTGTAATGTCTCAAAAAAAAAAAAAAAATAAAAAAAATAAAAGAACCATCAACACTCCTGGAAACATCATAAACAATAAAAAAAGAAAAAAAAAGAAAGAAAGAAAAAATATGACTTTCTACAGCTTGGTATTATTTGAAATTTAACTACTTAGTCCCGCTATCCCCATATGAGGACATACATTTTTAGGAAAAATATTTGCTCTAGTTTTATGCATGTTTATTAGGTGCTACTAATTACAAAAAAAAAGGGAAATGAAAAATTCACACAGCAGTTATGCTCGGTTCTCAGGGGTTAAAAGGAAATAACCATCCGATCAGCACATTTGAAAAAGCAGAAAAAAACGCAAGCATGAAAACTTCACAGATTCTCTTCAGTGTCTCTAAAATCAATATGGAAAGACACAGATAAGAAACACACACATCTGAAGCACCTTTAATACAGGTACTCCACTAAAATCATTCTACTCAACATGTTGCGTTTGTGCTTACACAAAATTTCAGGTGCATCTAGGTGAAACACTGCTTCGGTTTTGTTCACGCTTTCCTTGCCTTTTCTGACTTTTTCGCAGTTTATTATCATGCAGTAACACGCTGACATTGTGATTAATGTGTGTCATCATGAAATTAGAGACCCTCCCCTCGAAATCTGAACACAAGTGGTCACAGAAAATACACTGAAGTGACCAGGTGTAAACAGTGATGTGTCTCGCCTGACCACATGTGATCGGATCAATCGAGATGCATCTTAATAGCAGGTGTAAACGGGGACTTTGAGGGTACCATTCGTGTCTGTAGCACAAATGCTGGGGGTTGAGTTACACTTTTAATGCTTAAGATGAGTTTTGTATTTTTTTTTATCAATAAACCCAAGTATGAGGAATAATAATAGCGATGTTTGCTTTAGTAAACACCAACGATGAAATGAACAACATGGAACACACACTAGCATGGACTGCTTCTCGACAAACTAATAAGAAACTGCTAAAAACTGCACTGAAAAAGCTTTGGAATCAACTTATCAATAAATCAGTGTGCCAAAACACCTATTTTAAAACATCACACTTGCTTGTTCTTGTTCTTTATAAATCCAAAACATTTTTGAGAAGCTTTACTTCAGGATAAAAGTTTCATAAAAATCTTGTATATAACAGTTTTGAACAGCAGTTTCGAGAGCACTTGCACATAAAAAAAAGTCCTTTGAAAACAAAAGCCTAAACAAATCTTCTAAAAATTCTTTAACAAACTGGACAGCAGTCGGTGAGGGGAAAAGCAAGTAAAGTGGATTATTTCCTGATGCTGGAACTCATCTTGTCATTGAAGCACAAAGTGAAAGGATGGATAAAAGGAGAGGGGGATAGAAAGAGAGGAGTGGAATGGAACTTATAGTGCATCATTTATCCTCACGGCAGCCAGGGCCTTGTGAAGTATGAAAACATAATGCTGATGAAAATCCTATTGATTTCCGTCGATTCTGTTTACACAAATTGCACTCTGCCTCTGCGCTTGGGGCTGTTACGGGGTGAAATTGTTGCATCGCCTAGAAATAGCTTTACTGATGGTCAACGATGACAAGTGGCAGTATTGAGTGCAAACAGATGTGGTTTTTACAGCTCAACAAAGGTTTGACCTTGAGGGTACGTTACTGAACAGTTTTACTGGTTACATTATCTCTTTTCCTGTTCAATGTCAGATCATCTTTATATTTTATGCGAGGAAGGCCCAGTGCTACTAAGATTCAGTCTTTTTTGATTAATGAATGTACTCATACAAAGCCCTTTGTTTCAAAATGTAGGGCAGAATACTTTGCTACTTGCTTTGTGATAATATATTCATGAATGGAAAAAGTTCTGAAACATCATGTTGGTGTTTTTTTGTTTGTTTGTTTTTTCTGCCACATCTATTCCTGTTTTTATTATTATTATTATTATTATTATTATGATTATGTGCAAAAGTTCTGTATGTTTCATTATTTTTCAATAAAAAAAGGTACAGACAGCGTTTGATATGTTCCTGCAAGTTGTCGTATGAACAGGATAGTAAATGTGCAAGGTTGTTAATTCAAAAAACTGCCCATAACCTTTCAGTCTTTATTTATTTATCACCAATTCATTTTTGTTGTTTACAAGTCTTATTTGACCTTTAGCAATGGTGTCTATTAAATTATGTTGGCAGAGCTGTCTGTCCAAAATATTTAAGCAATTCCTATTAAGACTTCTAATCTCAAATCTCAAAAATCTCAAATGTTGTGTAGTTTCTTACACAAGTCCAATCAAGCTCTGCAAATAGATTCTTGAAGCATCTTAGGCTGATCCACCTATATACAGTTGAAGTCAGAAATTTACATACACTTAGGTTGAAGTCATTAAAACTCCACAGATTTCATATTAGCAAACTATAGTTTTGGCAAGTTGTTTAGGACATCTACTTTATGCATGACACTGCATTGTTTGCATACAGATTGTTTCACTTTTATCTGACTATATCAAAATTCTAGTGGGTCAGAACTTTACATACATGCAATTAGCCAATTAGCTTCTGATAGAATAATTGGCTAATTGGAGTCAACTGGAGGTGTACCTGTGAATGTATTTTAAGGCCTACCATCAAAGTTAGTGCCTCTTTGCTTGACATCATGGGAAAATAAACAGAAATCAGCCAAGACCTCAGAAAAAAAATTGTGGACCTCCACAAGTCTGGATCATCCTTGGGAGCAATTTCCAAATGCCTGAAGTACCACATTCATCTGTACAAACAACAGTACGCAAGTATAAACACCATGGGACCACGCAGCCATCATACCACTCAGGAAGAAGACACATTTTGTCTCCTAGAGATGAGCGTAGTTTGGTGCGAAAAGAGTAAATCAATCCCAGAACAACAGCACCTTGTGAAGATGCTAGAGGAAACAGGTAGATAAGTATCTATATCCACAGTAAAACAAGTCCTATTTCGACATAACCTGAAAGGCTGCTCAGCAAGGAAGAAGCCACTGCTCTAAAACCACTATAAAAAAGCCAGACTACAGTTTGCAAGTGCAAATAGGGACAAAGATCTTACTTTTTGGAGAAATGTCCTCTCGTCTGATTAAACTAAAATTTAACTATTTGGCCATAATGCCCATCGTTATGTTTGGTGGAAAAAGTGTGAGGCTTGCAAGCTGAAGATCACCATCCCAACCATTCACAATTTTATTTCTGAGGTCTTGGCTTATTTCTTTTGATTTTACCATGATGTCAAGCAAAGAGGCACTGAGTTTGAAGGTAGGCTTTAAAATAAACTCAGCAAAAAAAAGAAACATCCCTTTTTCAGGACGCTATATTTTAAAGATAATTTTGTAAAAATAAAAAAACCTTTACAGATCTTTATTGTAAAGGGTTTAAACAATGTTTTCCAAGCTTGTTCAATGAACCATAAACAATTAATGAACATGCACCTTTAGAACGGTCGTTAAGACACTAACAGCTTACAGACGGTAGGCAATTAAGGTCACAGTTATAAAAACTTAAGACACTAAAGAGACCTTTCTATTGACTCTGAAAAACACCAATAGAAAGATGTCCAGGGTCCCTGCTCATTTGCGTGAACATGCCTTAGGCATGCTGCATGGAGGCATGAGGACTGCAGATGTGGCCAGGACAATACATTTCAATGTCCGTACTCTGCGACGCCTAAGACAGTGCTACAGGGAGACAGGAAGGACAGCTGATTGTCCTCGCAGTGGCAGACCATGTGTAACAACCCCTGCACAGGATCGGTACATCCGAATATCACACCTGCGGGACAGGTACAGGATGGCAACAACAACTGGCCGAGTTACACCAGGAACACAAAATCCCTCCATCAGTGCTCAGACTGTCCGCAATAGGCTGAGAGAGGCTGGACTGAGGGCTTGTAGGCCTGTTGTAAGGCAGGTCCTTACCAGACATCACCGGCAACAATGTCGCCTATGGGCACAAACCCACCTTCGCTGGACCAGACAGGACTGGCAAAAAGTGCTCTTCACTGACGAGTCACGGTTTTGTCTCACCAGGGGTGATGGTCGGACTCGCGTTTATCGTTGAAGGAATGAGCGTTACACCGAGGCCTGTACTCTGGAGTGGGATCGATTTGGAGGTCAGTCATGGTCTGGGGCGGTGTGTCACAGCATCATCGGACTGAACTTGTTGTCATTGCAGGCAATCTCAATGCTGTGCATTACAGGGAAGATATCCTCCTCCCTCATGTGGTACCCTTCCAGAAGGCTCATCCTGACTTGACCCTCCAGCATGACACTGCCACCAGCCATACTGCTCATTCTGTGCGTGATTTCCTGCAAGACAGGAATGTCAGTGAGCCCAGATCTCAATCCCATTGAGCACGTCTGGGACCTGTTGGATTGGAGGGTGAGGGCTAGGGTCATTACCCCCAGAAATGTTCGGGAACTTGCAAGTGCCTTGGTGGAAGAGTGGGGTAACATCTCACAGCAAGAACTGGCAAATGTGGTGCAGTCCATTAGGAGGAGATGCACTGCAGTACTTAATGCAGCTGATGGCCACACCAGATACTGACTGTTACTTTTGATTTTGACCCCCCCCCCCCCCCCGTTCAGGGACACATTATTCCATTTCTGTTAGTCTGTGAAACTTGTTCAGTTATGTCTTAATTGTTAAATCTTTTTCTGTTCATACAAATATTTACCCATGTTAAGTTTGCTGAAAATAGAAGCAGTTGAAATTGAGAGGACGTTTCTTTTTTGCTGAGTTTACATCCACAGGTACACCTCCAATTCAGTACACCTCCTATCAGAAGCTAAATGGCTAACTGTATAAAGGCTTGACATAATTTTCTGCAATTTTCCAAGCTGCTTAAAGGCACAGTTAATATAGTATATGTAAACTTCTGACCCACTGGAATTAGTGATATCGTCAATTAAAAGTGAAACAATCTGTCTGTAAACAATTGTTGGAAAAATTACTCATGTCTTGCACAAAGCAGATGTCCTAAATGACTTGCCAAAACTATAGTTTGCTAAATGAAATCTGTGGAGTGGTTAAAAAATGAGTTTTAATAACTTCAGCCTAAGTGTATGTAAACTTCCGACTTCAAAAGTGCAAAAATTCTTAGGCACATAAGATGTTTCACAAAAGCATTTGTCTTAAGATGGTTATTTATATCTTCAGCTTTAGTGTGTCAATAGGAAATATAAATGTTAGACTGCCAAACATTACTTTTGCAAACAGAAAAGATTAGAATAGAAGAACAAGGAGCCCTGCAACAGATGTCATGGCCCCCACAAAGCCCCCCACTGAACATCGTGTCAGTCTGAGATTACATAAAGAGACAGAAGTAATTGAGACAGCCTCAATAGATAGAAGAACTGTGGCGAATTCTCCAAGAAACTTGGAACATCCTATCTGCCAACAACCAAGAAAAACTGTGTCCAAGTGTACCTAGGAGAATTGGTGCTGTTTTAAAGGCAAAGATGGTCACACCGAATATTGATTTAGGTTTTTTTTTTAAAACATTTTTATTATGTTTACTGGACTTAAGTGATAAATGAAAACTATTTTTGAAGACATCCTCACTATGCAAAAGTTTTCACAAGTGCCTAAAACTTTTGCATAGTACTGTACATATAAAGAGAGAGAGAGCGAAATGAGTCTGCAAACCTATAATTATGGCTCTTTCAGCTTCAAGATGAGCATAAGTCAATCAGACAGCAATGACGGGAGTAGGGATGGCCGGAATTTTAAGGAATGTAACGATTCTGATTGTGATTCTGATTTCTCTTAGAGATTCTAGTTCCTTAACGATTCCATTCACGATTATTTTAGTACTTGTCAGAAAGAAATAATTGGAAATAAATGTGATTTTTATCCAACAATCTGTTGCCAAATGAAGTGATTGTTTTACATTACAACAGAAATATAGACTGTGTACAAAACAGAAAACAAAAGTAATACAATTCTTGCAAAAGGTAATTAAACCTTTAAAATGTGGCACTACAATGATAAAAAATGACTTACTACATCATAATATGTATATCTTTAACTACATGATGTCATATGAAAAAACAGTCATTAACTTGAGTCTCAAAAGCCTTAAGTAACAGGGTTATGCACTGTTCAGAATTGAATAAAGAATGCCAATTCAATTCAATTCTTGAATTCAAATTTGAATTTAAGTAGAATTAAAATGGAATGAAATTCAAAGAAATTCATAATAATGCAGTTGATTTGTTCCAATTTGATTGGATTTGAAATGTTGCAGTTGTCATAGGACTCTTTTAGGTTGACAGAATTTAAGAAATATTTTGCTTAATCCAAGTTACTTAATCCACATATGTAATTGTTGCAATGTTAGCAGATTTTAAGTCTTGGCAGCTTTATATTTTAAGTTCAATTCATTTGCTTCAATAATATAATAAACATAATAAAATAAAACAATGTTGGAAATGTCACCTATAGAAATTTTCATTACATTTATTTCACTATTTTTTAATGCATTTAAATTTTATGGACCATGGTAAAAGAAAACGTTCATTTCATGGAAACCGCAAATTAACTCAAATTTACATTTATTTTTGTTAAGTTATCAGACAACAATGTGGCGGAACAAATCTGGTGTTGCATGGCAAAATTAAATTGTATTTTGATGGCTGTTCATTTAAAATATTTAGATATAAGAGAAATATAACAATAATTATTAATATAATATATTAGATAAATATTCTGTCTAGTGAGTAAAAATAAATACATAAATAAAAGTCTACCTATCGGGTAGAATTCTCTAACTTCTTACTTCCTATCATTCCAACTCAAATTCCAATTCAGCTTTATATGGGGTGTGGCCAATTCAATTCAAATTTCAACTCATGAATTGAAAGACAGACAATTCTGAAATTTAGAAGTTTGCCCACAGTTCTTGGTTCAGTCTTGAGTCTGGCATGATCAAATTTCAATAATAACATATAGCTCAGTTAGCAAGTCAGATTAATTCACTAACAGCTCCAACTGATTCATAGATGTTTTGATTCACTAAAATAAAATGGCTCATTAAGTAATTTTTCGCAAATGCATTCCCGCTGTAGATTCGGTAGCAGTTTTGCAGCACCTGGCTGTTGGTTCCCAACCTTAAAGAGGAGTTGTTAGCTAGTTGGTCACCAGCAGCCATATCACCCTGTATCTCTAAGCAGGGTTGAGCCTGGTCAATACCAGGATGGGAGACCTCCTGGGGAAAACTAAGGTTGCTGCTGGAAGAGGTGTTTTTGAGGCCAGCAGGGGGTGCTCATTGGCTCTATGACTCTCTCTCTTCTCCACCAACAGCTGGTGCACTCTGGCTGCTGTTGCATTATCCAGGTGGATCCTACACACTGGTGGTGGTTGAGGAGAATCCCCTGTTCACTATGTTTAGCACCTTGAGTATAATGTCAGAAAAGCGCTATAAGTGTAATGTTCATTCATTCAGAGAAAGGGCATTGGACAAAATGTTGAGACAAGACAGAAACATGGTCCTGATATTTATCTCCCTCTCTAGCAGTCCTGCTGCATTTTTAAATTAAAGATAGTGAGATAGCAGCAGCTGGATGAGTGTCTGGAACCCTGCAATCGGACAGAGTAATAAGAGACGGAGAAGGGGTTAGTATATCAGCCAATGTGGCCTCTGTCATTGGGTCAAGGGTTCCTGCAATGCTTTTCCATTATTACCAGCTCTCAGGCTCATTTTATCAGCCTATGTTTCCAGCGGCAGAATCACCCTCCTCGAGCTCTGCGATTAACTGTGACTACGTTTAGATTGTTACGTTTTTTAATTATTATATTATTTTATTTTATTTGTATTTTAGTAATACTGCAATTGGTCTATAAATTCACACCACGTGTGTTTGATCAAGTAAAAGTGTAATATAAGGCAAATATATTACAAAAGAATACCATACAAAAAAGTCATCCAACAAGGAACACATCACAGCATTGTTCCCTCACAGCATGTTCACAAACATACAGTGAGGGAAATTTGTAAAATGATATCCACATACACAGAGAGATGGAACACAAAGGTGTAAGGAAGACAATCCGAACAGAAACATGTTAAAACATCACCCATCAAAGGCAGCCAGGCGGCTGATACAGACACAGGAGTTTCAGTTCAAAGCTCAGCAGGACGGCAGTACACTGAAATAACACGATGTGTTCCAGCTATCAAGGGTATATTACTGGGGATATTAAACAAAAACCAGTATGACTGGTCTGAGTTGGCAGCTGTGGTCTAGTGTTTGGCAGGAGTTTGTGGGAAATGCAGGGGTGCAGACATGAGGATGGAGAACGTGGGACCCCGGAAATATTATTTAACATATCTTTATGAACCTGACTATATTAGGTTGCGCCAACAAATCTAATTTTAAGGGTTAGATCAGATATATATTCTTAAAAATGTAACAATAGTAGGTTACCACTTTTTACAATATAGGTCATCCTAGTATTCTATGCATACAAAACATTTGAATACCCAAAAGCACAGCATAAATGTAATGTACTGCAGAAATAGAACAAATATTATGGTAGTATGCTATTTCAAAGGCATTGCCTGGACCAGAAATCCCCAGCAGAACAGAGGTGACACACTTTGTCATTGTGACCTGGATGTGATCTGACACCAGTAGCAAGAGCTGTAAGCGTATAACCCCAAAAAGTGCTCACAATGCAAAGCTTATGTGCTGGCTTTCAAACGTAGACATCTATACATGCATTTAAATAACAGATCCTAGGGCACTTCAGCAAAGTTTAAGTTTAGGCCATTACTAAACTTACTTCCTTTACATATATGCCCATTCATTCCTTACGGAGCCCTACTTTTAAATCTGCTTTATGTTTCTAGAGCTCCCGGGATTAAACAAGATATGGAGATGAACTGAACTCTGGAATTGGAATTTCTTATCTAGAGTGCTCATGCCTGACTCACTCTGCACTTTAACTATGAAATGATGCAAAAGCTTTTGCATCAACTACAAAAATGCACAAAAAAATATGCCAGCTGCATTAATTCAGAATAGGTGAATAATCTTAGCATCTGCTTACACTGAAAGTCGGTTATGGAGACCAAGAGGGGTTTTCAAATACGAACCAGCTGACACCAGGCTTTTTTATGAGATTGATAACATCCGCACTTATCTTTGATGTTGAAGGGTACAAATATTTTCTATCATCTTAATGTGTACTTTCACGACTAAAGAGCTGCCAGCAGTCGCATTAACATCCTTGTGGAAAGTAGGATACTGTATGATCATACAGTATCCACTTGAGGTGAGGGAAAAATAAATAAATTGATATTTCAAAGTATGGTGTTATTCTACTTAACGGAACGATCAATAATCTAATGCTAAGAATCAATATTTTTGGTTACATTTTGTGTGCAGTAACTGGAATTTTTGGGATTTGTTTAACATAAAAAAGGACTGAGTTTAATGAGGAAATCTGTGAAAATGTACATGCCCATCCTATAATTCTCTGCTTTTCACACTTAAAATAAATTAGCAGAAATGTTAGCTATCACCAGCTTATTAGCCACTCATGCATTAATGGAAATTACAGACATTTTCAGATACTGAAATCAAATGACTTGCAAATAATGCAAACTGGGTTAGTTTATAACTCATTTACAAAAGCCGCATTCCAGCATTAATGTGAGGATTTTCAGAGATCTCGTTGTCAGCGGGTCATGAAGAGAAGAGAGAGAAACAAATGAGACAAGTTGATTCATTATTTTAGTGAGACTCAATAATTAATTATTCAGAAGCCAATTAGCTACAAACATCATGCCATTTCCCTGGATTCTCTCCAGTCACCCTTAAAACAGTGGCAATATATATATATATATATATATATATATATATATATATATATATATATATATATATATTTTCTTTTCATAACAAGACTGAGTTATTTTAAATTTATTACATTTTTATTTATTTTATTTTTTTCATTGAAATAGCTGATTTACACATATACAGTATGCATGTATAATGTACAGTGCACATGTAAAAATGCTTCCCTTTAGCATTTTTCTAATTTCATACTTGTCCATACCGGATATTCAAGACTTGAATACATGCACCTCTATTTTGATGAGTAATTTTGATATTTTTTTTCTGGGGTTTAAAGTAAAGAATCTTATGTGCTGTAACAGTCCGGAAAGAATAAAAAAAAAAAAGGTCAAAATTCCATAAAAATTTCAAATAAAAGCTGAAAAAAAAATGAAATTAAAAAAAAAATGTTGGCATGAGTCATGCAGAATAATCTATTATAATTTCTTATAAGCAGTGAAACAATTGTGGTTTAAAATGTTATTAACATTTGGATAGGGGTGGGTAAAAATATTGTTTTTCCGATGCATTGCGATCTTCATTTGAACGATCTCGATATCGACTCTTAAATCCCAAGATCGATCTTTCACTCAATGCGCAACGCTGTACTACAATGAGAGGAAATCACTCACATTTGCAACCGAATTTTGTGACTATATTGGGCTACTGGCTGGCAAATGTTTACATTTCACTCACCATTAAGTGTGTAGTTTAGTCGTGATGTGTAGCTGTGAGATCCTTTCACAGCATGTTGGGAGTAAAAGTTGTTCCGTGTAATGTGTGTCCAAAGACAAGATCCACGCAACCCATCTGTCATTGAATAATGTCTCTTTGAATACCCTTTCTGTTCTTTACAGTCAGTTGTTGATCAAAACAACAAAAAATAAACATATAATTCTAATCATGTATCGCAGGGACGAGGTAAAGCCATTCGAGTCCTCTCTAGTTAACATGCTCATTTAAAGGCACTGTTTACAGAAATGCGAAAGTGAAAGTACTGGTTGTAGCACGTGTTCAACAAATCAATGTAAATACTTGTAAATAGTCCAAATTATGCAATTTAACAATAAATATTTAACAAAAATACTACAGGTGCATCTTAATAAATTAGAATGTCATGGAAAAGTTCATTTATTTCAGTAATTCAACTCAAATTGTGAAACTCGTGTATTAAATAAATTCAGTGCACACAGACTGAAGTAGTTTAAGTCTTTGGTTCTTTTAATTGTGATGATTTTGGCTCACATTTAACAAAAACCCATCAATTCACTATCTCAAAAAATTAGAATACATCATAAGACCAATAAAAAAAACATTTTTAGTGAATTGTTGGCCTTCTGGAAAGTATGTTCATTTACTGTATATGTACTCAGTACTTGGTAGGGGCTCCTTTTGCTTTAATTACTGCCTCAATTCGGCGTGGCGTGGAGGTGATCAGTTTGTGGCACTGCCGAGGTGGTATGGAAGCCCAGGTTTCTTTGACAGTGGCCTTCAGCTCATCTGCATTTTTTGGTCTCTTGTTTCTCATTTTCCTCTTGACAATACCCCTTAGATTCTCTATGGGGTTCAGGTCTGGTGAGTTTGCTGGCCAGTCAAGCACACCAACACCATGGTCATTTAACCAACTTTTGGTGCTTTTGGCAGTGTGGGCAGGTGCCAAATCCTGCTGGAAAATGAAATCAGCATCTTTAAAAAAGCTGGTCAGCAGAAGGAGCATGAAGTGCTCCAAAATTTCTTGGTAAACGGGTGCAGTGACTTTGGTTTTCAAAAAACACAATGGACCAACACCAGCAGATGACATTGCACCCCAAATCATCACAGACTGTGGAAACTTAACAGTGGACTTCAAGCAACTTGGGCTATGAGCTTCTCCACCCTTCCTCCAGACTCTAGGACCTTGGTTTCCAAATGAAATACAAAACTTGCTCTCATCTGAAAAGAGGACTTTGGAACACTGGGCAACAGTCCAGTTCTTCTTCTCCTTAGCCCAGGTAAGACACCTCTGACATTGTCTGTGGTTCAGGAGTGGCTTAACAAGAGGAATACGACAACTGTAGCCAAATTCCTTGACATGTCTGTGTGTGGTGGCTCTTGATGCCTTGACCCCAGCCACAGTCCATTCCTTGTGAAGTTCACCCAAATTCTTGAATCGATTTTGCTTGACAATACTCATAAGGCTGCGGTTCTCTCGGTTGGTTGTGCATCTTTTTCTTCCACACTTTTTCCTTCCACTCAACTTTCTGTTAACATGCTTGGATACAGCACTCTGTGAACAGCCAGCTTCTTTGGCAATGAATGTTTGTGGCTTACCCTCCTTGTGAAGAGTGTCAATTATTGACCTGTCAGATCAGCAGTCTTCCCCATGATTGTGTAGCCTAGTGAACCAAACTGAGAGACCATTTTGAAGGCTCAGGAAACCTTTGCAGGTGTTTTGAGTTGATTAGCTGACTGGCATGTCACCATATTCTAATTTTTGAGATAGTGAATTGGTGGGTTTTTGTTAAATGTGAGCCAAAATCATCACAATTAAAAGAATCAAAGATTTAAACTACTTCACTCTGTGTGCATTGAATTTATTTAATACACGAGTTTCACAATTTGAGTTGAATTACTGAAATAAATGAACTTTTCCATGACATTCTAATTTATTGAGATGCACCTGTATATGAAACATAATATCTTATTTATTTATTGAATACATTTAGTTTTTTTTTTTTTTTTTTCATTTATAAAAAGCCAAAATGTGACCAAAATGAATAAAATATTAGTAAAATGAATGTTTTCCTAATGAACCTAGTTAAAAGGTCCCCTGTATAATTAACAGCATTAGCTGGGAAATAATTTATTTTATATGTAAGCAAAAGGGACATTATAACTAAAATAAACACATATGAATCGATATTGAATGGAAACCTTGTGAATCGGAAACGAACTGAATCGGGAAATCTGTATCAATACCCAGTCAAAAAGTTTGTCCATGCCTGTCCATTTGCCTTGTCCTATTTTGACATTTTTATGAAAAGGCACATTTTGTTCAGATCAAATGAAGTAACCCTGAGAAAACATTTTGATGTTCTTGACTCATGAAACATGATATTTGTTAGTTACATTTTTAAAGTCATTAAATTTGAATTCATTTTTTTTTTTTACAAAAGGGTACAAATGTTTTGTGTGTGTGTGTGTGTGTGTGTGTGTGTTTGTTTGTTTGTTTGAGTCAGTTTCCATCACAGGACTTTAATGTGTTCAATGGACTTATAATCTTTCTCAACTTTTCAATATTTATTGGGGTTTTATTGTGCAAATGTTTTATCTGTCCTATTTATTGTATTTATTTGTTTTGTTTTTAACTCTCATTTACCTCTTTTTCGTATATATTTGTTTAAAGATATTGTATTTAAGAATGGGGAGGTGAGGGTTAATTTTATTTCAAACACAAAATGATGCTGTTCCAATTAAAAGGGCAGAAAAAATAATGTATTTAAATCAGCCAACACTAGAGGGAAGAAAAGATGGACGACAAGGTTGCTAGCGCTGCTTAAACGCAAAATACCGGCCAATATACATTGTTGAGGGAATTGGTACTGCTGTAGTACCTAAAACGGGTCTAGTTTTTAGACACTTTGTTTTCTCACTTTTAAACACTATTTGCATATTTTGCACCTCTGATGGAATGAACATATTTTTGGAATGCTATTCCTTCTCTCTGCTGTGATTCTCCTTGTGGCTGCCTTGGACCTTACCACAAATTGTGAATCCAAATTGGTCACAAAGATTACATTTCTTTAGACTTGCTACTGGACTTGTGTTTTAAACTAGATTTATAAAAGATTTAAAATTTGTATCACCTTGGACAACCTTATTTTTCATAATTGATATTATCAGCATAAAAAATTGACGGCAAAGTTAAATAGAAAAATGTACAGGAATTTCTTAATTTCTAAATACTTCTGTTCCTTTTTGCTTTACTGACAGCATGCACTCAAGCTGGTATGGACTCCACAAGTTTGTGCAAAACCTTATGATTCATTGCATGATTTGAGTATGTTCCAAAAATCGTGTGCTTAAATAGATGCAAATAAATTTGACCTTTTGTATCTGACCTTGAGTTAAAAGTCAATGTCACAAATTTGCTAACATTTGAATAGTGACCAAGGCATAGAGCAGCATTTTAAATAATTTATTCTTCATTTCATACCATAACCTTTCTTTGTTTGACAGTTTTCTAAATGTATTCTAAGTTTAAAGGAAAATAAAATAATGTGATGTCTAATGTGACTTTTGGACCCCACTATATACCTATACTGTATGTGTATCATTTTTAAAAGAGATGAGCAACAACATGCTGCATAATAACACAGTTGAGTCAACAGCATACATCAGACCATGTGATGCAAATGTGTACAGGAATGTAATGGACCACACACGCACACACAGAACATTTACCCAGCCATTATGATTAATTTTCCCAGCTGTAACAGACTAATATGCAGATCCATTAATGCACAAGAACAGTAACATGTCAAGAAAACGATCTTTTTATCCAATTAGCACAGAATGTGAAATCTATTGTGGATCAACATAAAGAATATCATTAAATGTGTGAAGCAACTATCTCACGACTGTCCACTACAGAGGCATGAATGTTAATGTTCACCTGGGGTGTAAAGTAATTGAGTAAAAATACTTAAGTATAATACTTAAGAATTTTTTGGGGGGATTTGTAATTTACTTGAGCGCAATTTAAACGGAATATTTGTACTTTTACTTATTTACATTTCCAAAGAAAAAAAAGTACTTTTTACTCCTTACAATTGTATTCAAACTTGAAAAGTACTCATTACATTTTTGCAGCCTTTTCACTACATCCGACAAATGACAGATGACAGACCAGAGGTCAGTGATTTCAAATCACACGGCAGCTGTGTGGAGTTCCCATCATCTACAGAGGCGTGATTTCGGATCTGATTTGAACTTCGGATACGTTGAAATATTTGTGTGACAAGTCCGAATGTAACCGCCTGACTGAATGTGATGTATTTATTCAAAACTGTGAGCACGAAGTGAGAAATACTGGCGTTTTTTTTTTTTTTTTGTCCTAAACTTTATTCTAAACGCCTGCTACTTCTACAAATTGGACAGTTATGAAGTCAAAAATGATAATTCACATTGCAAGTATATGTAGAATAACACAAGGCTTTTGTAATTAAATGTGTACATGTCATTTATTTCTACACTTGCCTTCATATTTAAACCATATCAATGGTTCGCTTACGACATTGCATGCTGACACATATGGGGAGTGTCCTTCCACACGACCTAGGTGAAACCTCCCTACAATAGCGCCAATATTCTAATACTGACTGTGGTGTTTGAGCCCTGCTTTTTAAGGCGCGAAGCTGTCCGCCATAAAAGCAGGTGTGCAAACACTATTCCTCAGAATTTTCTTCCTTCGAGACAGTGATTCATCTCTCATCTAGAAGCCCTCTACTGCTTTGCCGTCAACTACACGAGTCAGCGGGCGGAATCTTCACGGCAACAAGGAGACTCTCCGCTCCCCTGCAGAGTTCTGGCGAACATTACTCCGCCTCGCCGCTTGGCGCTTCGCTGGTGAACGGCCGCTTCAGCATCCTGATTCCCCGCAGTGCATCAGCAGGAGTTGTGTATCTTTATAAAGCAATTGTATATTGTGTGTGTGTATATATATATATATATATATATATATATATATATATATATATATATATATATATATATATATATATACACACTACCGGTCAAAAGTTTTGAAACACTTGACTGAAATGTTTCTCATGATCTTAAAAATCTTTTGATCTGAAGTCATATGCTTAAATGTTTGAAATTAGTTTTGTAGACAAAAATATAATTGTGCCAACAATTTATTTCATTACAAAACTAAAATTGTATTTAAAAAAAAAAAAAATTGATGACTTGGACCAAATAATAAAGAAAAGCAGCCAATAAGTGCCCAACATAGATGGGAACTCTTCAATACTCTTTAAAAAGCATCCCAGGGTGATACCTCAAGAAGTTAGTTGAGAAAATGTCAAGAGTACATTTCTGCAAATTCTAGGCACAGGGTGACTACTTTGAAGATGCTAAAATATAACACAGTTTTGATTTATTTTGGATTTTTATTGTCACAACATAATTCCCATAGTTCCATTTATGTTATTCCATAGTTTTGATGACTTTACTATTATTCTAAAATGTGAAAAAAAAAAAAAAAATTATAATAAAGAATGTGTTTCAAAACTTTTGACCTGTAGTGTATATATATATATTGTGTGTGTGTATATATATATATATATATATATATATATATATATATACACTATATTGCCAAAAGTATTCGCTCATCTGCCTTTAGACGCATATGAACTTAAGTGACATCCCATTCTTAATCCATAGGGTTTAATATGACGTCGGCCCACCCTTTGCAGCTATAACAGCTTCAACTCTTCTGGGAAGGCTTTCCACAAGGTTTAGGAGTGTGTTTATGGGAATTTTTGACCATTCTTCCAGAAGCACATTTGTGAGGTCAGACACTGATGTTGGACGAGAAGGCCTGGCTCGCAGTCCTCGCTCTAATTCATCCCAAAGTGCTCTATCGGGTTGAGGTCAGGACTCTGTGCAGGCCAGTCAAGTTCTTCCACACCAAACTCGCTCATCCATGTCTTTATGGACCTTGCTTTGTGCACTGGTGCGCAGTCATGTTGGAACAGGAAGGGGCCATCCCCAAACTGTTCCCACAAAGTTGGGAGCATGGAATTGTCCTAACTCTCTTGGTATGCTGAAGCATTCAGAGTTCCTTTCACTGGAACTAAGGGGCCAAGCCCAGCTCCTGAAAAACAACCCCACACCATAATCCCCCCTCCACCAAACTTCACAGTTGGCAAAATGCAGTCAGACAAGTACCGTTCTCCTGGCAACCGCCAAACCCAGACTCGTCCATCAGATTGCTAGATGGAGAAGCGTGATTCATCACTCCAGAGAACGCATCTCCACTGCTCTAGAGTCCAGTGGCGGCGTGCTTTACACCACTGCATCTGACGCTTTGCATTGCACTTGGTGATGTATGGCTTGGATGCAGCAGCTCGGCCATGGAAACCCATTCCATGAAGCTCTCTACGGACTGTTCTTGAGCTAATCTGAAGGCCACGTGATCTTTGGAGGTCTGTAGCGATTGACTTTGCAGAAAGTTGGCGACCTCTGCGCACTATGCGCCTCAGCATCCGCTGACACCGCTCTGTCATTTTACGTGGCCTATCACTTCGTGGCTGAGTTGCTGTCATTCCCAATCACTTCCACTTTGTTATAATACCACTGACAGTTGACTGTGGAATATTTAGTAGCGAGGAAATTTCACGACTGGACTTGTTGCACAGGTGGCATCCTATCACAGTAGCACGCTGGAATTCACTGAGCTCCTGAGAGCGGCCCATTCGTTCACAAATGTTTGTAGAAGCAGTCTGCATGCCTAGGTGCTTCAATTTATACACCTGTGGCCATGGAAGTGATTGGAACACCTGAATTCAATTATTTGGATGGGTGAGCGAATACTTTTGGCAATATAGTGTATATATATATATATATATATATATATATGAGTCGCCTACGTGTTCGCATCTTTTTAAAGATGTAGTTCTGTAAGTATTCCTTGTGCGAGAGGCACATCCTGCTGTCAGATCAGCATGAGAACTACATTCTCTGTCTGGGCCGCACCCAGTCTCAAGACGCTGCGCTCATGAATCGCCCTCGTTCAGCCTCCCATGCCCTCTTCTGTGATACCCGAGGGATCACACGAGGAGGCACGGCAGGGCCGCAAGGTCGAGCAGGATGAATTTGAGGAGGACCTTGTGCCCAACGATGCCCTCAATCTCCATGCAACACCTCTATGCTGATACATTATGTGCGAGACATTATGTACGCATTGCCTTGTCTCGTTCGGCGGTTCTGACGCTGGAGATGATGACAATGTCATGTCTCACACTGCATCAGGCGAGTGGTCAGTGGATGATGCTACCGCCCCTCCCCCCAGCGAGGGCGAGGAGTGTGCATGCGCATCTGACAAGGAGATGCTTCGCGTCATTTCAAGGGCAGTCAAAGAGCTCGATTTCGAGTGGTCTCCTCCAGAGGAACCTACACAATCTCACCTTGATGAATGGTTCTTGCAGTCCGGATGCTGCCAAGCGGCCGCGTCTCGTAGATCTGCCCCGTTCTTCCCTGAAGTTCATAACGAACTGTCAAAATCCTGGCACGCACCCTATTCAGCTCGTCCACGCAGCGATTACATCCTCTCTAATGTGGATCACGGGGAAGAAACCGAAAGAGGTGGTAGCGGCACATCTCTGCTCGGCAAGTATCAGGGCACTGAACTCACGCCCCATTCATCTTTCTAAGCAGTGTCGACTAACGTCCGCACTGGCTGGAAGAGCATACTCAGTGGTGGGCCAAACTGGTTCAGCACTCCACGTGATGATGGTGCTCCAAGTTTTCAAACAAATGGACGAGCAAGGCTATGATCAAGAGACGTTCATAGAGCTCCGCACCACTTAGTGCTGTGAGCCACGAAAGTCACTGCACAGGGCATTGGCAAGTCAATGAGCAACCTGGTGTTTTTGGATCGTCACTTCTGGCTGACACTCACGGAAATGCGTGATGTGGAAAAAGCCACTCTATTTGATGCTCGCATTCCCCTCTTCCCCACTGCTGTTTGTCGGGAAAGGAATATTGTTGTTCAAAATATAATGCAAGCGGCACATTATATTATGTATGAACATAAAAAGATTGCAAAAATAGTACAGCGCTCGCACGAGACACTCACACTTTTTCAATAAGAGCTTTCCCACACCAAAGCCCACACATTATGCACAACCGCTTCCCATTGGTGAGTGGCGCATTATATATTGTAATGAATTACAAAGATTGAAAAAGATTACAGCGCTTGTTGCACATGCACGAGACACTCACACTTTTTCTATAAAGGGCTTTCCCATTTCAAAGCCTCACATTATGTGCAACCGCTTCCCAATGGTGAGCGGCGCATTATATCATGTTATGAATCTTCATTTGTTTTCTGTGGGTATTTTTTATGGGAATGTGGATCTTTCAGATCAATTTGAGGAGTGCCTATGGTTTGCATGTTCCACATTTTTTCCTAAGTGTGTCATGCAGTGTGGAACTCGCACTGGTCTGGTCTTGGTCTTGATTTTATCTCAACCCCTCAAAGTCTGGGTCTTGTCTCAGTCTCGATACAATCTGGTCTTGGTCTTAACTTGGTTTTGGTTTAGGTGGTCTTAACAACAACACTGTCTCAAGGGGCTGGGTACTCTGACATCGCAATTCGTGAGTGCCTTCTCCCATGCAATGAACATTGCGTGACTGGCAACATTTTTGCTAAATAGTCATGTCAAGTCATTTTTATTTGTATAGCGCTTTTCACGACACACATTGTTTCAAAGCAGCTTTACAGAAAATCATGCATTAACAGAAAATGAAACTGTAATATATATAAAGTCTTAGAGTCATCACTGTATAGTTTGATTAACTATGATTGTAAATTGTGCATAAAAATAAATAATTAAATAAATCAATGGATTTAGAATCCCAGTGAACAAGCCGATGGCGACTGTGGCAAGGAACACAAAACTCCATAAGATGTTGGTTAATGGAGAAAAATAACCTTGGGAGAAACCAGGCTCACTGTGGGGGCCAGTTCCCCTCTGGTTTAACGGCATGAATATAATGGCAATATTAGTTATATGTGAGCAGTGCAAGTCATGGTTTAAAATTTGTAAACTAAGTGTTAAGGTCCAGTGTTTAAACAAAGATTTTGTATGAACTGTAAGATTAAAGACTAATGTCTTTGAAATCAATCCTGGATTAACTGCAGAGGTTCACATAGATGTATTGTCCTTTGTTAGTTGGCTGATAAAGGCTTTTGTTGGCAATTAATTGATAGTCTATGTATTCCATTTCAAGAGTGTAGTCCATGAGGTGCATCACAGTTCAACCGGCAGGTCATTCTGGTGAGGTTCGGTGGGGTCCATTCTGAGTCCAAGTTTCAGGCAGTGGAATATGAAGTATCTGATGTCTTACAGTTGGAGTTGGCATCACTTCATCCTCTGAAGTCCATTGTAAAAGACTGAAGTTATGTCTGGCTAGCACTGGCTGTAGTTTGTCGTCATCACTCAGTGACACGTAGTAGTGGAGTCCTACACCAATCAGGAACGGAGCTGGATCTGGCAGGCTCTGGTAACACTGGGATATGAATCCAAATAGAATAATATTAGCGTATATGCCATTCAATTTATTGCAGAGTTATAGATTATAAGAAATGTTTCTGAGAAATTTTTCTGGTTCTGGAAGACTTAACTAAAGCAGCCTAATTGTGAGTTGATGGATAAATTAAGTGTATGCCTGGCTAAATAGGTGAGTCTTTAGTCTAGACTTAAACTGAGTGAGTGTGTCTGCATCCCGAACAGTGTTAGGGAGACTATTCCATAGTTTAGAAGCCAAATAGGAAAAGGGACTACCTCCTTTTGTGTTTTTTGATATTCTAGGAACTATTAACAGGCCATCATTTTGTGATCGTATCGAATATAACACCTAAGTTCTTCGCTGTAGAAGGCGATGTAACAGTACATCCATCGAGAGTCAAATTATATTTTAGCAGCTTATTTTGAGAGGTTTTGGTCCAATAATTAGTACCTCTGTTTTGTCGGAATTGAGTAGAAGGAAATTTCTGGCCATCCAATCTTTGATTTCATTTATACACTCTGCTAATTTGGAGAATTGTGAAATTTTGTCAAGTTTAAAAAAAATATAAAGTTGGGTATCGTCGGCATAACAGTGGAAACTTATTCCATGATTCCTGATAATATCTCCCAGGGAAAGCATGTATAAGGAGAAAAGTAGAGGTCCTAAAACTGATCCCTGTAGCACTCCATACTTAACTTTTGTTTGATTTGAAAATTCCTCGTTTACACATACAAAGTGGTAGTGGTCTGATAAATAGGACCTAAACCATGCTAATGCAAGTCCACTAATGCCAACATAATTCTCCAGCCTATTCAAGAGAATGTTGTGATCTATCATGTCGAAGGCAGCACTAAGTCATTTGTAACTCTGATAAGTGCAGTCTCTGTACTGTGATGGGGCCTAAATCCTGACTGAAATTTTCATATATACCATTTCTCTGTAGAAATTAACATAGTTGGGATGACACTACCTTTTCTAGTATTTTCGACATAAATGGGACATTTGAAGTCGGTCTATAATTAGCCAATTCTCCAGGATCAAGCTGTGGCTTCTTAATAAGCAATTTGAAAACTGCCATTTTAAAAGTTTTTTGGGACTATGGATAGTGAGAAGTTAATAATATTAAGAAGACGTTCTGATATTACAGGTAATAGCTCTTTTAAGAGCTTAGTTTGTATTGGATATACAGTATGTTGTGGCTTTTGATTTTTTTGATACGTTTTGTTAGCTCTTCATGACCTATGACAACGAAGGATTGAAGTTGCTCATGAGGAAATTTATAAGACACAGGTGCAGTGACAGTTGATTGCATAATTCAAATGTTATTTCTGATGATTTCCATTTTATCAGTAAAGAAATTCATTAAGTCATTACTATTGCGCTGCGACGGAATATCTGGTTCAGTCGATACTTTGTTCCTAACAAATTTAGCCACAGTACTGAATAAACACCTAGGATTATTGTGGTTATTTTCTATGAGTTTGCTATAATATGCTGACCTGGCAGCTTTTAGTGCCTGTCTGTAGCTACAGACACTATATTTCCATGCACAGTGAAATTCCTCAAATTTTGTATTCTTCCACCTGCGCTCCATTTTCCGAGTTGCTCTCTTGAGAGCATGAGTGTGATCATTGTACCATGGTGCAGGGCTTTTTTCTTTAATTTCCTTTCATCGAAGGGGGGCGACACTATCAAAAGTGCTAGTGAAACCGATTTCTATTTTCTGTTATTACATCAAGTTCTTCTAGATGTTCTGGCTTACTGAGTATGAGAGACAATTCTGGAAGATTATTAGTGAAGCTATCTTTAGTGGTCAAAAAAATAGTTCTACCTGAATGATAGCATGGTGTAGATTGAGTGACATTAGCTGATCGCAGTAAACAAGAGACGAGGTAATGATCTGAGATGTCCTCGCTCTGTGGTAGAATTTCTATAGTATCAACATCAACTCCATATGACAGAATTAAATCTAGCATATGATTATTGCCTTTCATATTTTGTCTGACTCCAAGAGATTTGAGAATATCAATAAATGCTAATCCCAATGTGTCATTTTCATTATCTATGTGACCAAAAAGTAAAGCTCTATCTATAGTAACTACAAGATCTGATTGAAAATGTGCAAATTCATCAAGGAAATCTGAGTACAGCCCGGGTCATCTATATACTGTAGCAAGGACAATTTTTTTTTAATTTATATCTGATGATGTCACATTAAGCATTATTAGTTCAAAAGACTTAAACTTATATTCTGTCCTCTGAGTAACACCAAAAACTTCACTGTAAATTGTAGAAACCCCTCCTCCTCGACCCTTCAGATGAGGCTCATGTTTATAACAATAACATGGGGGAGTAGATTCATTTAAACTAATATATTAATCCAGTCTAAGCCAGGTTTAGGTCAAGCAGAGTGCATCCAAACTATGATCTGTAATAATTTCATTTACAATTAATGCTTTGGTTGAAAGAGATCTAATGTTTAGTAGACCTAACTTTATATGATGTTTATCTTCATTTTTTTTTTTCCAAGTTGGATCTTCATTTTTCTTTCTAAATGATTTAGTGAGGGGTTTGTGTTTGGTAGTTCGGGGAACAGACACAGTCTCCACAGTCTCTATGTGTTGTAGTTTATGTGACCTGTGTGACATCTCAAGGCAGCTAGCAGACATTCATATTAATCAGTTTGTCTGCTTCCTGACCTGGGCCCCAGTTATCAAACACTATCACTATTAAGACTATAAACCAAATTACTAGAGAGGAGAGTGGCACCTTCCCTGAAGGGATGGAGTCCGTCTCTCTTTAGCAGGTCAGGTCTACCCCAAAACTCTTCCAATTGTCTATAAATCCTATGCTATTCTCCGGACACCACTCAGACATCCAGCCGTTCAGAGACACTGATCTACTATAAACCTCATCACCACAACGAGCAGGGAGGGGGCCAGAACATATTAGTGTCTGACATCATTTTTGCAAGTTCACAGACCTCTTTAACACTAACTTTAGTGATCTCCGACTGGCGAAGCTAGACATCATTTCAAATTTTGTAATTTTATTTTTATTTATTTTTTTATCTATGTTTAGCATTAGCTAGCACTTGTAATTTGATCTGATGTCAGACACCGGAGCCCCTGAAATGCATTTAACAATGGTGGCTGGAGTCTCTTATTTCCACATTCCTTACAATAGAATCACCTATGACCAAGACTCTTTCAAAATGATTCTCAGTGGGTGCATCACTGAGTGGGGAGAATCGATTGGAATCCCTAACAGGAACGGGAGAGTGGTGTCACTTTGCTGAGCGAGTATGCAGCCGAGACCCAAACGCCCTGCTGCAGGGGCTCTACTGCCGGAAACGAAGTGTGTGTGTTGCTCGCTATACTACCTGCATCCAAAACGGTATCTACAGGCTTCTCTTTCTCACTGACCTACACTAGCGTTCGGATGTCTGTCTCGTTAACCTTCTCCATCAGCCTGACTAATTCCTTACATTTAGCACATGTAAATCCCTCACTGCTAATGGAAGAAGCTATAGTAAACATGTGGCATGTAATGCAGGAAGAAATAACATGAGTGGATACCATGACTTACCGCAAATGTTTGTTGTTGTTGTTATGGTTGTTCTTGAGCGGCGAGGGTTTGAGATTGATGTGGTTCGATAGAGTTCCTGATCAGCAGGTTTGAGATTGATGCAATAATCTGTGTAAAACACAGTGGAGAAAACAAATCCACGCAGTCGAGACGCAAGATGTAGACAAGCTGAGAAAAAAAGAAAAAAAGAGAAAACTGGTGCACGCGGTAAAACACACACAGTTGACAGTAGAAAAGTGGAAAAAAACGAAGCACGCGGTAAAATGGCAAAGGACAAAACAATGAACGTATAAGAAGAAATAAGCAATGCTAAACAGGCTAGCAAGCTACAAACACAGACCCATGCAGCGTGCCGGCAGCAACCGGAATTATGTGGTTCATAACACATCTCAGGGTAGTTCAGAAGTGAAATGTCCACTGTGTGGCACTAAAAGTGAGTGAAATGTTCTCCTGAACAGATGAGGTTAAGGTCAATTTTCTATCAAGATTTAAATCATCAAAACCTACCTCCTTACCCTAAACCTTAAACCTAAACCTAACTGATAGTGTCATAAAAAGCAAATGTGAGATGAAAAACACAATTTCTGAAGCAACCACATCATTTTGACTTGTCAACTCGCATGCTCTTCAGGACTCGTACCCCGGTCCTTTTTATTGCATATGCAATGCTCTATCATTTGAGCTACCATGCAATCTGATCACACTTAAACAAGCTTGTAAATGTAGTTGTTATGTAATGCAAATGTTAAAATGAGTCATGAGCTATAGTAAAAGTGTTTATATGTCATAAGATAGCATTGTGTGAGGAACAAAGAGAAAAGTTAGTGTTTATGAACTGATAATATGTCATTTTACTCGTGATTTGTAATTGTTGTTTTAGCGCCTGTAGTGTTCATTCCACCAGGAAATTGCCGTGTTGCGTACAACAGGCCACATAAAAATAATTTTGCAAAAATTTAGTTATTGTATGTGATTCTATGACCAGGTCGCAAATGCCACTGGGGGAGAACTATGACATTCGTCAGAGATGGTGAAAAGGCGACTTAACAAACCAATCGAATTTATCAACGTCCTCTTTCACACAATCTCCTCTCTTGATTCCATTCTAACTAGGAAAAAAAGTTACTTTTAAATTTTTTAATACTTAAGTACAATTTAGTGTGAATACTTTTTTTACTTTCACTCAAGTATGTTTTTGGCTAGATACTTGGACTTTTAATTGAGTAAAATTTTCACACAGGGCTCGACAATAAAGACTGCCCAATGGCCCGGGGCCAGTGTGGGAGAGGTTCGGGCCAGTTGCAAGAACTGTCACTTGCCCGATCGGGCCAGTGCTGCATTTATAACGTCACTGTTAGCAGATAACGAGCGAGAGAGCACAAAAATACACTGAGTGAACAAAGTCTTCTAACCGAGCACTCGGAGACGAGAGAGCGTGATTATATTTAGCTTTCAAAGACATGCGAATGCATAATATACTGGAAGCGGTGAGGAACAGTCTCGTGAGCGCACGAGCATGCTGACGCCAAGCACGCTCTCCTAGAACTGTCCTCCCTCATTTCCAAGTGTCTTTGCAGCAGCCATCGCCGTTATTAGGCCTTTTTTAGGAGGGCTTCAGCCCCCCTAAAATTCTGTGACTTTGAAATCAGCACGTAACTGTTCTAAACAGCTGCAGCCGCAACACTGCACTTGTTTGAATCGTGAGGCACTTTGGTTGCTTTTCCCACATGTAAAGACTGACTGTAGTGTGAGCCAATAGCATTGGAGTGTGGGCTGTGAAGAAGCATATCATTGGTTTGAGCCACTGAACTAATACGCCCCATTTCCTCATTCAATTCATGAATGAGCGAGGATCAGTGTCTTATTATGACAGATTGACAGAGGAGGCATTTCGCTCGTTTAGTTCGGTAATCCCATTTAACAAGGACAGAAAGGAGCTGGATTAATTAAGAGTAAATTAATATGTTATGATATTCAAACACTGATAAAGTCTCTTAGTAGACACGCTGGTTTGAATAAAGTATAATTAGACTTGTTTCCACCTCTGTGCTTTATCAATGGTGTAATGACTCAAAACACATGAAAGATGTTGATTTGCTGCCACCTAAGTGTGATTAACAAAAATGGTTATCTGAATGAATCACTAAACAAATCTGACACAGTTTTGATATATTTTGGATTTTGTTTAATCACAACATAATTCCCATAGTTCCATTTATGTTATTCCATAGTTTTGATGACTTTACCATTATTCTAAAATGTGAAAAAAATAATAAAGAATGAGTAAGTGTTTCAAAACTTTTGACCGGTAGTGTATATATAAAAAATAAAATGGCTTTGGACACAATATTTTTAAGCTATGATGTATCAGCTATTTTTCATTTTTATTTTGGGCCCAGTGAAAATTTTGTCAGGGCAAGTAAAAGTCTGAAGCACTGGCCCGACCGGGCTAGTAATAAAAATCCTTAGTGTTGAGCCTGACTCGGTATCCATACTTTCACTTAAGTATAATTTCGGAGTACTTTTTACACCCCTGATGTTCACTGTGTGAGGACACACGTTTTAGCAAATTGCATGATTGACAGGTGAGTAGACGGCACATTGCTGGTGTTCGAATGCATTGAAACAGATACAGGTGCATCTCAATAAATTAGAATGTCGTGGAAAAGTTCATTTATTTCAGTAATTCAACTCAAATTGTGAAACTCGTGTATTAAATAAATTCAATGCACACAGACTGAAGTAGTTTAAGTCTTTGGTTCTTTTAATTGTGATGATTTTGGCTCACATTTAACAAAAACCCACCAATTCACTATCTCAACAAATTAGAATACATCATAAGACCAATAAAAAAAAACATTTTTAGTGAATTGTTGGCCTTCTGGAAAGTATGCTCATTTACTGTATATGTACTCAATACTTGGTAGGGGCTCCTTTTGCTTTAATTACTGCCTCAATTCGGCGTGGCATGGAGGTGATCAGTTTGTGGCACTGCTGAGGTGGTATGGAAGCCCAGGTTTCTTTGACAGTGGCCTTCAGCTCATCTGCATTTTTTGGTCTCTTGTTTCTCATTTTCCTCTTGACAATACCCCATAGATTCTCTATGGGGTTCAGGTCTGGTGAGTTTGCTGGCCAGTCAAGCACACCAACACCATGGTCATTTAACCAACTTTTGGTGCTTTTGGCAGTGTGGGCAGGTGCCAAATCCTGCTGGAAAATGAAATCAGCATCTTTAAAAAGCTGGTCAGCAGAAGGAAGCATGAAGTGCTCCAAAATTTCTTGGTAAACGGGTGCAGTGACTTTGGTTTTCAAAAAACACAATGGACCAACACCAGCAGATGACATTGCACCTCAAATCATCACAGACTGTGGAAACGTAACACTGGACTTCAAGCAACTTGGGCTATGAGCTTCTCCACCCTTCCTCCAGACTCTAGGACCTTGGTTTCCAAATGAAATACAAAACTTGCTCTCATCTGAAAAGAGGACTTTGGAACACTGGGCAACAGTCCAGTTCTTCTCCTTAGCCCAGGTAAGACGCCTCTGACATTGTCTGTGGTTCAGGAGTGGCTTAACAAGAGGAATACGACAACTGTAGCCAAATTCCTTGACATGTCTGTGTGTGGTGGCTCTTGATGCCTTGACCCCAGCCTCAGTCCATTCCTTGTGAAGTTCACCCAAATTCTTGAATCGATTTTGCTTGACAGTCATAAGGCTGCGGTTCTCTCGGTTGGTTGTGCATCTTTTTCTTCCACACTTTTTCCTTCCACTCAACTTTCTGTTAACATGCTTGGATACAGCACTCTGTGAACAGCCAGCTTCTTTGGCAATGAATGTTTGTGGCTTACCCGCCTTGTGAAGGGTGTCAATTATTGACCTGTCAGATCAGCAGTCTTCCCCATGATTGTGTAGCCTAGTGAACCAAACTGAGAGACCATTTTGAAGGCTCAGGAAACCTTTGCAGGTGTTTTGAGTTGATTAGCTGATTGGCATGTCACCATATTCTAATTTGTTGAGATAGTGAATTGGTGGGTTTTTGTTAAATGTGAGCCAAAATCATCACAATTAAAAGAACCAAAGACTTAAACTACTTCAGTCTGTGTGCATTGAATTTATTTAATACATGAGTTTCACAATTTGAGTTGAATTACTGAAATAAATGAACTTTTCCACGACATTCTAATTTATTGAGATGCACCTGTATGTATTGACACTACGAGCCCCATGTGGTCACATGCATTTTCAACCACCTCAGACTGTGGTTGAAATGAACAAATCTCAATGTTTTGAAATCCGTTTACACCCATCTTTGGTGTTGTCACATTTCAAACCGATTTTAAAACCCAGAGTTAATGGGGCCTATGTTGCTTGGTTTAAAGACAACATGAAATCAAAATTCACCATGTAATAGTGCTGTGCTGACAAATTCATATATTGACATATCATAATACTTTTTCTCACAATATTGTACTGATCGGTTAGATCCCTGTATCACTTATCACCCTGTATTTTTATTTATCAATCAATATATACAAATAATGTCCAATATTTCAATAATGAAGAAGCATGAATCATGACAACAGGGCCGGTATTATGATGAGATTATTATGGGAGACATTTTGACCATTAGGGTAGCCGATAGGTTCTTTCGTTTTGCCGTCTAACCATGGAAAGGGGGTCATGGTCATTTCACTATCCAAACAGGGTGGAGCTTTTGGGGGGAGCTCACAAGGAAATTCTGGGGGTGCTTAGACCCCCCTTGGACCCAGGGGTGGATTATGACTAGCAAGGGGCCCGGGGCCAATTTTCATTTAGCCCTCAACCCTACCCCCCCCCCCCCGCCGGCAAATTATCTTTTAGATTTAATTATCTTTTAAAACTGAGATCTACGCAATGCATTTTAATTTACTGAAGTCTGTTTTAATACCTGTTCTGTTATTTACAATCAGATTAATTCAAACACACAGCGCGGATGTGGTAAAGAATCCACTGAACTGTTTGCTGGACAGCCACTGTTCTTAAAGAGACAGTACTATTTTAGCAATTTTTTTTATACATATTAAATGTAAACAATGTAAATAAAATAAAAAAATAAATAAATTAAAAAAAAACAAGCATGTAACAAAATGTGTTCATCAAACACTTTAAATATTGAAGAATTAAAAAATAGGCTCTTACAGCATCTACACATGGGTTTGGTGGAACTCTGCAGAGTTCAGGCAGTTCTGGCTCACGCTGCCATATCTTTTCTAACTCATCAGCGTTCCATTCAGAAGTGATCGTCCCTATACCCTATTTAAAACAATTTAAAACTTTACAACAAAGTTTTGTCAGACCAACATTATATTTTGTCTCGACAAACTTTACGGATCTAGTTAAATCAGTACTTTTTTACCACACAAAATAAAATATCAAAATCTTATTTTTCCCAACCACCTAAGCCAAGTTATTTGTTGTAATGAAGTGCAAACATGCAGTTATAGCAATGAATAGTATATAGTTTAACCTGGGCTTTTCAGTGATGCCAAATGTTTTGGAGTTTGGCCATGACAACTTCCTCTCCTTGCCCTATAGAAATGTATGACATTACAATTCAGCGCCTCAAATGCAACATTATTTTTTTTTTTAATCAATTATGTTTTTATACACCAAACACTATATTGATGTTTGAAAAAAAGTTAAATTGTAAAACCTTTTTTATAGTAAGATCACATTATAATAACAAACCTTGAGATATGTATTAAAACCACAAGATCTATATAACAGAGCAAGCTGCATATGAATAATAAATCACACTTCAAATACATCTTAAAAAAAAAAAAAAAATTACATGTTAGTATTTTAAAAGCTTTTTTATTGTGGTGGACATGAATGGAATGGAATGGAATGGTGATTGAGAGATACACCTCAAAAGCCTGTTCACATTTTCAACACGATTTGTTTATAAAATAATGACATTTTAAGTGAGCACATGTTGCTTCAATTCAATAAATACAAATTTTGAAACATCTGTAAAAATATAATCGTTATTGTACTTTTTTCTTTACCAAATCAGCAAAGATTTCACATCAAAAAGACGAGTGCATCACAATGTTAAGGTAGCCATTCTGGAAAATATATTACTAGGTCTTCTACTTCCAAAATAGCGTGGAAACTTTCACCAGGAGGCAGTAAAAATCTAGTACACACCATGTAACTATATATTAGATATATTTTTCAGCTAAGGTTTATTCATGTTGATGATGTAGAGGCTCTAGAAAGTCATGTATCTAATATGATACAAGCGGCGTTATAGGGTTAAAGAGTAGCTCAAAACATTTAATTAGAAACAGGAAGGCAAAAGGGTTCTATAAGAGGACTGAAGGCCCTCATAGTCACAGGGGCCTATTGAGGGGACCTTGTGTAAGTTGTGGGGCCCACATATTCAAGCCTATATTAAATATTTTTTTCCAAAGTAGATGGGCTGCGAGACCTTGCAGCCCAGGGCCCTCCTGGTCCCCTGATAGTCAAGGGCCCCTGGGCACTGGCCCCATAATGATTGGCCCTGTAATTCACTAATGCTTAGACCTGGCCATGTTGCAGGGTCTGAAATTAACTTTTTAGCCCATAAGCCAAGGAGGCTGGCAGATAAAAAAATTAAAGATAAATAAATTACCAGTCAGTCAGATTTCTTACTGGCCAATTAAAATAAATAAATAAATAAATAAATAAAGTGGATTTTACAGACATGAGAGACAAATTAACAAGAATGTAAGCATGTTTAAAAGCTAACTTGTTTTTAAAGAACTGTTTTGTTTAATTTATGAACTATTTTATTGCCAGATAGTCCATTTAGAATTATTTTTCAGATTATTCATTTATTACAACAAAACTAAATTGGTATTTTAAACTACATGTTGTCAAATGAACGACCAATAAGTAACTCTCATGAGCCTTCAGTACACACAACACAGTAACAGTTATTGGTTTATTTGGAGTGAGTCAATTAATTCAGTCAGCTCCAACGGATTCATAAATCTTTTTGATTCACTAAAAAGAGCCGGCTCAAAAGATTATTTTGTTGGGAATCAGATTACACTGTCGTGTATTATGTATCGTGCTGTAGATTCAAAAGAACCAGCTCAAAAGAGTAATTTGTTTGGGAATCACACAACACTGTCGCGTGCTGCGAAAATGCACCTGCCAGAGTGGCATGTGACACTGCAAAATTCACCAGCCAAATAGAAAATGTGCCCACATTTGGCACTTGTCAGGTGTTAAATTAGGACCCTGGTCAGATGATTGACGATACCCAGCCCTTTCATTTACTAGGTATGGGAATCAGCAGGAATATGATCTCAATATCTGGGTCACGATAAGATAATGCGATTCTTTACTATACCGTACGTTTATTTGTGATTTAAAACTGATATACCATGATATTTTATTCACTTATTTCTCATTCATCTGCATTCGCCTTCAATGCTTTGAACAAGCTAAGAATATACTGTAATTATGCAGAGTGTGGATTTGGTAGAATATAAATAATTTAGTGCACATTGACCTAACGCCACAATACATTTCATCTTCTCACACTTGCTGTGAAGTGGTCAATGTCTCTTCTTCATAAACGAATAACGTGAAATGTGATTTAACTAAAAATGTAAAATCTAAAAAACATTTTTTATTTCCTGCAGAATATTCTGCTCCATTTACAAATACATCACTTTACCAAAGTTGAATGCATTGCAAATGTTGTCTGCTGTTTGTCTTTATAGTTGAAGTGCATCATTTTGGCACCATTAGCAGCAGCAAATGAAACGTGTTTGAGCAGCCCGACATTACATTCACTCAACCAATAGCACGAGTTTGCAATAGGACTCAGTCTCTGCCTGAACAACAGAAAATATGGAAAGTGCTTTCTATAGAAAACCAACACGAATGCTAAAAATACTTTGCTTGTTTCCCACACCAGTGTTGTACTTTGGTTGCACCTGTATCTGTGTGTTTGAGCTTTTCAAGACATTCAGCTTGTCGGCGAGCTGCCTTCGAAAATTAGAGGTTGAGCTGTGAGCCCATGTTTCTCATTTCCTCCTGTACTTCCCGTCCTTATCTCCCTCGCTCACTCACTCTCTGTCCCCGTCATGTCTCCATGTCTAAGGCCACACCTGTGTCTGTAAGCACAAACAAAGGCAGGCGGTCTAATGGAGGAGATCTCTGTGATTTTGCCCTGTAAATCCACCCTTTGTTCCACCCCACACTATTAAGAAATGCCATTAGTGCTGAACCAGACAGTAATGGTTACTGACAGCCAGTGACTTCCCTGGTCAAGAGAGCAGCCTACAGCCATAAGTGTGTCACCAGCCTTCTCACATGTCACTGCCTCGGACTCTAGCTTGCAGGGATCACCTTTGTTCTAGCTCCCTCAAACAGGACAGCTAATTGTGTGACCACATGTCAAAGATAGAAGACAGGAAGGGGAGGTGGCGGCAGTCGAGACAGGCTATAGTGTTCGTGCTTTTTCTTAACATTAGCTTCACTTGTCAAACACACTGAGTGAATTAGAGCAAAATTAGTGACATGCACCCTTTCTTTCTATTAATATGCCTATATTTATTTATTTTCGTACACAGACATTGTCAGACAAATTGATGCAATGTGAATGCACAGGCTGTTTTGTATAGCGGCTGGCTAATATGATAAGACGGGTTCTTCAAGTCCTGGCGTAAGATGATTGCAAAGACACAGCATATATCATACACCTCCAAGTTGATTAATGATTTGTCAAATAACACCTAGGTACATGACAATCCGCAAAAATGAAAAATTCTAGAGAGGACCAAAACTGGAATCTCAGCATTTGAGGGATATCGCACCATAGACACGTTTTAGTCGCTCTTTAGCGGGAAATACTGGTGTTGACTCCTGCTGTCCTGAGATCTGGAGCAGACATGGAAGGAAATGGACTGGATTTGACTGGTTTTGTCCAACAGGGAAGACAAAAAAGACATGCGAGTGGCAGAACTATGCCTTACTACAGCACTGTACATATACTAATATATATATATATATATATATATATATATATATATATATATATATATATTTGTGTGTGTGTTTGTGATTGTGTTTCTGACAAAAAATGGTTGTCTTTATATTATTTCGGGATTAACATCTTCAAAGAACATTCATAAACTACAACAAATTATCATAATACATTGCTGTAACTGAAGAGTGGCACATTTGTATGTTTTACACATTAAATGACTGTTTAATTTTATATTTAAAAAATGTATGTTGTTTTGTTTTTAATCCTATAAAGCTTTTATTTTAAATTTTACTGTTTTTATCCTGCAGGATATGTTGCCCCTTAAAAATATATGTTTGGCTGAGCTTCTTACCAGATTTAATCCCATTTATTTATTTATTTATTTATTTATTCTTATCCATTTATTTTTTTTAACATTAGTTTGGTGTCAGAGCCTTTTATAATGCTTTAAAAAAAAAAAAAAGTATTATGGCATTTTCATGTTTCTTTGAATTTATACAATTTTCTTTTCTTTTTTTTATCGTACCATGGTAATTCCATGACTATTTGGACGTGGTACCATGGTAAAACAATGCTGTTTGCACATGTTTTTGGGACATATACTGTTTGATGGTTATACATGACCACTATCCTTTCAAGTACACTGAATTACCTAGTAAATACTTTGGAATATGATGATAATTGTTATTACCACAGTATAGGCCTGAGCGATATGGCAAAAAAATTCATCTAAATTTTTATCAAACTTGTGGCCGATTTACAATTCGATTTTTTTCAACTTTTAAATATACATGATTCAAATTGTATGTTCTTTATTAGAATGCAAGGCAACCTGGTTAGAGAAATCCAAGTTCTTTTCATTATCGGAAACAAAAGAGAGCAAGAAAAATTGACAAAAGCATCAAATACACCACAGGGGTAAGTTGTCAACAGAGTATAAATGTAAAATAAATTAAAATCTAATAAACCATGATGTTCATTAATAATAGAATGAAATAAGAAAACTGCAAAATAATTCTATAGCCACTCCGTGATTTGAAATGAAGTGCTAATGACTGTCACGTAACTAACGGTTTTTTATGGGTAAAACTAAAAAAAAGGAGACCGTCCATCAACAGGCGCACACCGAGGACAATTATAGTCTTAAGCCGGTGTATACCTGCATGATGGACGAAGCTGAACTACAATCACACTGTGTACAATCGTACTGGGAATATTACCGCTGTCTTTAATACCAGTCTCCATGTTTTTAAACTGTCACATTAATTTGGAGCACGTGACACGTGCAGCTGATCAGATCGAGTGTGACATAAAGACAAGCGCTATGAATTCTTTTTCTCTTCCTTATTCAGACTTTGGTGAATTTACAATGTATCTAACTATAGCGTTTGCAATATTTTTTGAAAAATATGGATTTCTCGATTAAATCTTTTCTTTTTTATCGTGTCAAAATGCAAATTCGACTTAAAAAAAAAAAAAAAAAAAAAAAAAAACGCCCAGTCCTACTGTATATTTTAAAGTGCTATAGTATTACCATCTGATACCATCACTACACCTGTACAATGGTACCAGTTAAGATCAAGAGTGGGGCCAGTGCCCCAGGGTCTACCAGGGGCATCCAAAGCCTCAGGACCAAACTAAATAAAACAGTGAAACACAGCGGATTAAAACTTCACATTCACATTTCACCTGTCCACTGTCTAACTTTTTGTGTTTTGTTTTTTGTCCAATTTGTGAAAAGGTCAGGCCACTTTTCATTATTATTTTTTTGAAACCCAGTCGACTTGAATATAATACTATTGCAATTTAGTAGGACTTCTACTATGCATACTACTACTACTACTACAACAACAACAACAACTAGTACTACTAACTATTCTTATTTTTATCATTATTATTGTTATTCAAATATTTTTAATGGAATAATTTCTTAACTTGCTCGTGTCATTGCTATGCAGATCATTTAAACCCTTAAGCCTTTATTTTTTGTGGAAATTGGAGGAACTGAAGATTCTGTTTGTAGCTAAGTTAACACCAGCCTTTAAACCCAGTGTCATGGGGTTATTTTTGATTTGTATAGTAAATTGTAGCAGCCAAATATTAGTGAAATCACACAAATGGACAATTAAAGTAAATCTGGAGCGCGATAAATATAATGTGCTCAGCGCACGTTAGCACAACGAACCAACCTCAAGAGCACATTTGTCACTCAGGGCACCAGATAGAGAGAATTCCTCTGTGTGTATCAAGCACAGAACAATTCTGAAACCACTGAAAAAACTGTATCATGGGCTCATGTATGTGTAATACACTGACCCTGTTTACTTGCACTTAACACTCTGGGGTCGATGGACGTGCCGGCGCGTCCTGCTGGATTTTTTTCCGCATAATAGCGGAAACAACTTAAAATACTCTACTTTTATTTGTGTACACTCACAATAACAACAAAACCTTGTGCTTTTGTAAAATAAAGACAGGGGTGCACTTTCAGCCGTCTCTGTCTCCGCGAGCATCTTTCTGAAACACGTCACGAAAATGAACTGAATAACGAATATTTATCACACAAACATGAAACATATGTCTAAAGAAAGCTTAGAATGTCTACTTTTAAATAAAACAATTCAAATTTAAAACAAATATTCTCCTGCAATGTAATCTATATGAAACAAAGTGATGTACAGTTTCTCCTGGCTCAGCTCATTATCGCTAATGTGATCACACCCACCAGCAGAGCGCGCTATTCATACGGTAATGTGCTGAGACGATCTATGCAAATGGTAAACGCCCCCACAACAGTGCCTTAAAAAACATTAAGTTCATTCACTTTTCTGCACGTTTGGAAGATGGCAAGCTACACAGGTGAGGAAGAGTTGAAGACCGTCTTAATCCAGCCGAGGATACAATTTCGGATGAGTAAGTCTTTACTTACATTAGTTGACATGCTATTTTATATAAACATGTACATATTTTACTAGTTGGACTATTTCCAGACTTGCCAGTCAGGATTCAGAGTACTGACATTTGAAATATGTCCCAATAGGCAAGTTTTAGTTATATTTAGTTGTTTCAGCTAAAGCAGGTATTTAAATTGTATGCTGTATGATATACATATGATATGTAATATGATATAAAAATAATATGAATGTTTAGATTATATTTTAACTAGTGTTTATGCTGCCTCATTATCATCAACGAAGCTTGTGCTTGCAAATATCTGTTCGGATGTAAATGTGTAAAATGTGCTGTAAATATGCCCATATTAGAAAATCAGCATATTAAAATGATTTCTGAGGGATCATGTGACACTGAAGACTGCAGTAATGATGCTGAAAATTCAGCTTTGATCACAGGAATAAATTGCATTTGACAATATATTCAAATATAAAAGTTCTTTTAAATTGTAAAAATATTTCACAATATCACTGTTTTTGCTGTATTTTGGATCAAATAAATGCAGCCTTGGTGAGCAGAAGAGACTTCTTTTAAAAACATTAAAAAATCTTACAGATCTAAAACTTTTAAATGGTATTGTAGGTCTAAAGTTTTTAAGTAAAGTCTTTATGTAAAGAAAATTTATAGAGTACTTCTTTTAACTTAAACTTGATTTTGTGAATAAGCTACAAACAACACATTCAATCATTAAGTCTCCTCACATTCATTCTCTCTCAGGGGAGGGGTCTTTGTCTCAGGTGTGAATCACATCACTATTCATGATCATTCACGCCTCCTCGCATATGGCCTTTCTAACACTAAAAGTGTCTTACAAAAGTTAAATGACTATATTGTTTTGTATGAATGAGTGATCAGGATGGTTTCACATCATTATATAGCAAAAACTCTAGGCTACAGGATCCAGTTCTCAAAAGTCTTGTGAACAAATGTTTAGTATGTATTATATGGCCATAATTCAGTGACTTAAATTTTTTGTTTTTTCAAAAACCACACATAAACGTTATTTTCTCAAAAATACAAACATGTACATACATGTTACTCACATATTATTGTAGCCCAGTTTGTGCTGAATACAGTGTTATCGGACTTTAGCCATTAATATGTTTTTAAGCTCCAGGGCCCAAAACACCCTCAAACCCCAAAGGGTTAAGGAAGCACTAAACACTACAGACTGTACATATGCACAGCACACTGGACAGCGTGCTCAGAATATGTATTTATTTAATACAAATCACAGCCTTCGCAGTTTTACGATCACACTAGGTAATATTGTGATTTTGATTTTATTTCGATTAAACATTCAGCCCTTCTCAGGACTGCCAAAGGAAGGTGATAGCCATCTAATGTTAGCCAACCAAAACACAACTTCACAAATGTATAATAATTCTTTAAACTAGCCATTGTCGCTTAACATAAGATTTTTCACTACGGGTAGGAGGGTGGAGGATTTAGTAAAAATGTAGTATATAGCACAGTATTTTTGTATGTTGATAAACTACCACCGGTGAGGTGATAAAGGATCTGAAGTCAGCAAAATCATCTAAGAAGTTCTTATTGTGTTAGGGTACAGTGATCTGGTACAGTGTTGGTGAAACCTCATTTACAGGACAAAAATCTAAATGGCTACTGATCTATCTGAATTAACTATACAGCACATTTTCCTTCAAGTGAAGTGGTATATCTTTCATAAAAATCCACTAATATGTTTTGAAAGCAACCACTTTCATTAAAAAATGCTCGTTACTGAACCCGCAAAATGGCTGAAGCAAAAAAGAAAGAAGGAAAGCGAAAAAGACAATGGTACTACATCTCTCTCCCCACTCTCAGAGACACTGCCACATCTAATGCATAAGGACAGCTAATGTATGCCATTGATTAACTTAACAGAATCTGAAAGGGAAGACATGCCTGTTAGAGTAAGTCTGAAGCTTCTAGGCATAGGCGGCCTATGGGGAATCATAAATCATTTGAAACAATGAGAATGTTTGTTTCTTTCCTGCTTGTTAGGTGTCCAATTTATAATACCTGATCCTTTAAACCCAGCACAAATCATTCAAATCTGGCTGGGGTGAATCATTTATTCCTTTCTAGAATCTAGGAATCAACGGAGAAGGTTTGTTGAGGGTACAAAGTGCCCCATTTAATACAAAAAGAAAGAAAAATAAGCAGAATTAATCAAGACTACAATTTATCATTGCTGGCACCATGGAGTTTGGGCAAAAAACAAAACTCCTGAAGCAAATTTGAATCTGTCATACTAGTGACTAGTCAACTAAATGGTACTGATGCTGCTTGTCAACACTGGAATTACTAGTCAGTAAATAATCCCCCCTTTTATCTGTTCAACATCTTTACAAATTTATGATTGGCTTTATATTTTTTCAGAAGCTGCGCTTAAATTACTGTCATGTTAATGTTACATTTTAAATCTAATTAATAATAAAATTATTAAAAAAAGAGAACATCTGGAGCAGATTTAATTTTAAATTTACCTCAGCTGTGCGTGCTTCTTCCCTCTCTCACTCTGGCAGAGTGCGCATCAGCCGGGTGTAGTATCAATCCCTCCCCCTTAGATCAGGACATTCGAGTAACTCATAGAAGAGCCGCTGACCACACAGAGAAATGCCAGTTTTGGAGTTTGTAGTTAATTACATGACCTGCTTCCTTTTTATTTGAACTTTAATAAAGCTATAACGCATTAAAGCTACACTATGTAACTTTTTTTTGTTAAAAAAAAAAAAAACAATGTTATTAATGAGAGAGTGCAACAAAAATCCATCTCACAAACCATGTCTTTACCCAAATACACTTTGATAAACCTATAATAATAATTTATATTTTAGAGCTGTCGATACAGATTTCGTGGGAAATTGCATACATACGTCATTTGCCCGTGCGTATTCACATCATATCCGTACAAAAGAAAATAAGCTCCGGCTACTGTAGCACATGTATGTTGTGGGAGTAGTGTGAAGCTGAAAGTTTGTCACAACGAACGAGAAAAATTGGCCATGGATCATTCAAAATGGCAAACTTCCGGGGAATCACTGGCTGCAAAAACAAAGAAACACCGAACAGAGTAGATTCTACAAGCAAAAAGGGTAAGCAAGTTCGTAATAAAACCTGAATCAACATCGGCTTGGCTTTTCAGAGGTGGCGACAACTCCGAGATCTGAAAGGATTTAAAAGTGATCCAGAGATGGCTTTTTTCTTACTCAACAGGTAAGATATTATTGATATGGTTTATGTATAGTTGTGAAATCACACACACACACACACACACACACACACACACACACACACACACACGTCTGTGTGTGTGTAGTGAAATACAATAATTATACTGTAATTGGTGCAGAACTTTTCACTTGCTAGCACGTGTGTATTTTTCTTTATAACGGCAATCATTTATATAAATAAATCCTTTAGTCCTAGGCTTGCCAAGGACATGTGAGTCTTGAAATTATGTTGACCACTAGTTGAAAACAATGACAATATATAAATAAGTTACTACCGTTGTCTATTTGGCCAGAATATCATGCAGTTATAAAAATTTTACATAGTTTGACCTTATCAGACTAGCAAACGTTATGCCTAAAGTTAACGAACGTTGCCTAACTTTCGTAAGGTCATTTATTTAAAAACATCAATGTTTCCAATAAGTCAAAACAACAGCATAAGATATGGCACTTACCTTATTTGCTCATATGACATGTTTTCGGATATCCTTCTTTTCCTTTCCTTATTAAATTATTTATTTGTCCATTCGCTCTGATGAGATGTCCTGTATCCATGTGTACACCGATGCCTCGAACCACATTCATCCATGCAGAGGAGCAGATCCAAAGCACAACTTGCATCATTACCAAAACAATGTTCTTCCGCAAGACGCATGCAGTTTTATTTTTTAACCACAAGAGGGCCAAAATTTACATAGTGTAGCTTTAAATATAACTGCATTAAAGATGTAATGCCAGGGTGTTTCCTTTAAAGAGCTCCGGCTCCGCTAATTCCACAACAAGAGTGCTTCTGTATTTACTTATTTGGTATTTTTGTACAATTCCCTCATACTTTGCGATCTACATCACCTAAAGCTGTGAAAATTTAGAGTGCATCTGGACTGTGAGCTGTGTTTTCTTCCTTTCCTCAGTCAGGTGCAAGCTGCAGTGCTGCTTTTGCATGCCATAATTAGAGTTTCGTATGATCTCATGTTACGTTAAATGACATCAAACGAGTACTCGACAATGAAAATTTTTGTCAACAATTTTTGATTGTTGACGTTATCGATAAAAGTCGACTAAACGTTTCAGCCCTACTTTTTACAACATTCACATTGCACTCCTTCAAAGGCAACGCAAAGTTTACACGGAATTGGTGGAACACGAGAACAATTGCATTTCAGACCGTACATGCAACGCCGATTTTTCGCATGCATGGTAAGGGGATTTAAGCGTTTTCATACGTTTCAGTGTGGACAAGCAACTTTTGGAAAACAGCAGTGTGGATGGAGAGCGTTTCAAAAATGAAAACGCCATTTTCAAATGTATCCAGATTAATGTAGACGTAGCCTTATTGTACATTTCTCACAAGCCTATTTCTTCTATCCTAGCTTTTCTTTTTACATCGTAACTGTTATTGGCTAAGGCACATGAAATATGTGCAACTTTTTTCTCTCATAGATATGGCTTCCCTGTCAATTATTTTTACAAATTTCCTAACTGTTTTAATGTGTTTTACTTGGTGAATTCCGTTTAGAACAGGCCATTACGGTTGCTCTATTGGTCCTGCACTATTTATTCAACTGTTTTCAATAAAAACATAAAGTGAATGCATGTCATGTTCTATTTTCATGTACAATGATCATAATGCAAGGTGAGCATGTCGCAGATAAATGCCCCTTTTCAGAGGAATTTAGTGTCAAATTTTGGTTGTTCGAATTTTAAATGGGTCACTTAAACACAATATTTTTGGACTGTTTTCTGAGTGTTTCTTACTTTTTAGACTAGTGGACTAGTCAACTCCAAACATTTATGTTAAAACATTAGTGAAATTGGTCCATCCACACATCACTAGTTATACCACACCTTACCATCTCAGAAATATAATTGATCTTTTCCACACAACAAATAGAAATCATGGCAATATACCCAGAGTCTCTGCCTGTTTTTATGTGGCAAACAACCCACAACAATGCCATATGGCCCCATGGTATTGCCATGGTACTTTTTGGTTGGTGGGGTAAGTATCCTAGCTGCCAAAACAAAACTATCAGATTAAATGAACTCCACACTTATATCAACCATCAACCGTGGGAAGTGTTCATGCAAATTGTGTACGCTGAAAAGCCTCAAATAGCCTAAATTAAAAGTAACCAAGTAAACCATTTTAACTCCCATTGAAATAGTCCCACTTAAACCACATAATCACATTAAAACTTTAACACAATCTCTAAATAAGGCTGAATAAAGCTTTTTACCATTTTTCTATGTCAGCCAAACAGGTATAATGGAGTACATTTGTGAAGCACCAGTAAATCTCAAAGTTCCTTGTACTCTGGGTTAATTCATGAGCAAGAGGCAGAGATTGTTATCGCCAGAGCAATACAAAACCTGATTTAGCATCAAAACATCTGCTATCCTGTTTACTCCAGTTTACTATTTAGAGAAATGTATGTGTCTAAATTTAACAGTCTAAGACTCATTGTAATAAATCAGTGGGGTGAAGCCACATGCTTACCAGCTCTTGGCTGGGTAATGAGGTGACCCAAGAGTTGTGATTGAGACAATGCCAGGACACCTCTATGCTTTCCATCAGCCTGGTTAGATCTTGAGTAACCACATGAGTCAGGGACAGAAGAATGGAGATGATTCATAGGGTTTTCAATGAAAGCACTTCTCAGAGCAAAGCTGAACATTTTTCAGACAAGAATTGTTGTGAAAGTCTGGCCTGAAATTTTAAACAGCAAAACTACAAGCAGGGAGACTGCCTACATAGCACATTGTGAACTCAACGAATAATTCAAGCATTTGAAATAAGCAAAACAGATAAGTAATTCTTAAAAATTTTTCAACAACAAGATAGACCTTAGTGTGGTTGGGTGGATGTTTTTTTAAAGGTGACATGCATTATTTATGTGCCACTAGTTAGTTTCAGATTTTGAAATTAAAATGTTTATATATTAAAAAAAGGAAATTGGGATGAAATTTGACTTCATGTTGACCTAACCTTAATGTCTATTTGTGCCACAGCAAATTATTTTGACTCACTCCTCAGTTTTCAAAAAGCACTAAAAGGTGTTTACAGTAATGCATTTACTGGAACCTTAGCAGGCAAGCTGACAGCAATACGAATAAATGTTTAAAATAGGTATTAATTTGTAAATAACCTGCAGTATTGCTTAAGCGTTTAAATAGGGTGACCATATTCTTGTTTTCCAAAAAGAGGACACCTTTTTTTTGGGGGGGGGGGTAATTGGGGTAAATGGAATAATAGGGTTCAAAACAGTGTTATTATGAATGCAAACTTTAATACAGTGAAAAAGACACTCTATTAGCATAACATAAATATATATAAATGTCCAACATTCTTTTGAATGTCCATGTACTAAAATAAAATATTTGATGCCATGAGTGTACCTTCATTTACTATTACTATTATTTTGAATGGCCATGGAAAATGAAGCAATGTGATAACAACTTTACCTGGTCGCAAAAAGTAGTCCATTAATTTACCTGATGAACTTCCACCTTTGCTGACCCTTTATGCTTCGCAGAGCTAATGTGTGCTTCTAAATCACTTGCACCTTTATTAGCAACTGACACATAAGTGCCAGCTTTACATGTCATACATTCTGCTTCCCACGGATCTCGACCTGGACGAATGCATGGGAATTTTTTGTGCAAATCTTCTGTAAATTTGCACTTTCGTTTGGGCATTGTTTCCACTCAGCTGTCATTTGCTGCTACTGTCAAGCAACTATTTGATGCCGAACACAACAGCGCTTTGCGCGTTCGCGGAGAGATTGACAGACAGGAATTTGGCCAATAGCTGCTGCAAGCCTCTTATAAATCGACCAATTGGTGTGCGAGAAGGCGGGACTTACAAAGAGGGTTTAAAGCAAAGCAAATATGCGCGCGCACATAATGAAGTATTAGACCAGATGCACATCATAATGCAACTAAAGCCGGACATTTTCGCAAATTTTGAAATCCCGGCTGGACATTTTTCTTAGGTCCGAAAAAGAGGACATGTCTGGGAAAAAGAGGACGTATGGTCACCCTAGTTTAAAGTTATTAAAAACAACAACAAAAAATCATGCACACTGGCAACTTCCCTCATATTCTCCAGTATACATTAATCATTAACACTCCATTTCCATGTTAGACTTAAATATTATAATTTAAAAAGGTGCTAAAGATGTATGGTACTCACCTGGGAAGGAAGATAGCAAACTGTCCTCTAAGGACAGGATGCAACATAAAACACTTGGCACTGTAGAACATTTTATTGCAATGACATCATAACCCAGATCACAAAAACCTCACATAAGGCTTAAAAGAGCATCACTTCCATAGTGAGAGTGGAAATTAACAGAAGGCCTTATTAATTTCTATGTTCCAGCTCTTCAATCCTCTTGCCCCAAGAGACTTTTGCTGGACATGCTGTCTCTCAGCAGGCCATTTGTGAAAATAAGTGATTTACACTGAAAATCCAGCCAATATGTTTGGCGTCGTTTATGGGGCAAGCTACAGTCAGTAGTTGTACACAAATTACTATTAACCACTCTCAAAAGTAATGGGGAATTTCAAACTCATTGAACTTGACAATTTGAAATAGCCGATACAATACAATCACACAGGAACCTGACATGTTGCTTCCAAATATTGATGTACTCTGAAACCAAACACATTCTGCTGAATTACAATCAAGCACCATCAGACATTTTTGCATGAATTCAAATGTGATCACCTTTCCTTTTAGCGCTACTGATAATACGTTGCACAAGCAACCTCTGAGACACAGGTGCTGGTCCCATAGAATGTAGGAAGTAATTGCATTCCCATAAATAATAGTGTGTGATTTTGAGGTTGCATTTTCACTCTAAAATTACATTTTTACTCCACTGATGGTTGGGTGTAGGATTAGGGGGTAGATTTAATAAAATATGAATTCCTGTTGACTGTATTAAGCCCGGTGCACAATGTATGATTTTGGCCACTGTTCTGCCATCGTAGGGAAAAATCTATAAGCTTACAACATTTACAGGTGCATCTCAATAAATTAGAATGTCGTGGAAAAGTTCATTTATTTCAGTAATTCAACTCAAATTGTGAAACTCGTGTATTAAATAAATTCAATGCACACAGACTGAAGTAGTTTAAGTCTTTGGTTCTTTTAATTGTGATGATTTTGGCTCACATTTAACAAAAACCCACCAATTCACTATCTCAAAAAATTAGAATATGGTGACATGCCAATCAGCTAATCAACTCAAAACACCTGCAAAGGTTTCCTGAGCCTTCAAAATGGTCTCTCAGTTTGGTTCACTAGGCTACACAATCATGGGGAAGACTGCTGATCTGACAGGTCAATAATTGACACTCTTCACAAGGAGGGTAAGCCACAAACATTCATTGCCAAAGAAGCTGGCTGTTCACAGAGTGCTGTATCCAAGCATGTTAACAGAAAGTTGAGTGGAAGGAAAAAGTGTGGAAGAAAAAGATGCACAACCAACCGAGAGAACCGCAGCCTTATGATTGTCAAGCAAAATCGATTCAAGAATTTGGATGAACTTCACAAGGAATGGACTGAGGCTGGGGTCAAGGCATCAAGAGCCACCACACACAGACGTGTCAAGGAATTTGGCTACAGTTGTCGTATTCCTCTTGTTAAGCCACTCCTGAACCACAGACAACGTCAGAGGCGTCTTACCTGGGCTAAGGAGAAGAAGAACTGGACTGTTGCCCAGTGGTCCAAAGTCCTCTTTTCAGATGAGAGCAAGTTTTGTATTTCATTTGGAAACCAAGGTCCTAGAGTCTGGAGTAAGGGTGGAGAAGCTCATAGCCCAAGTTGCTTGAAGTCCAGTGTTACGTTTCCACAGTCTGTGATGATTTGGGGTGCAATGTCATCTGCTGGTGTTGGTCCATTGTGTTTTTTGAAAACCAAAGTCACTGCACCCGTTTACCAAGAAATTTTGGAGCACTTCATGCTTCCTTCTGTTGACCAGCTTTTTAAAGATGCTGATTTCATTTTCCAGCAGGATTTGGCACCTGCCCACACTGCCAAAAGCACCAAAAGTTGGTTAAATGACCATGGTGTTGGTGTGCTTAACTGGCCAGCAAACTCACCAGACCTGAACCCCATAGAGAATCTATGGGGTATTGTCAAGAGGAAAATGAGAAACAAGAGACCAAAAAATGCAGATGAGCTGAAGGCCACTGTCAAAGAAACCTGGGCTTCCATACCACCTCAGCAGCGCCACAAACTGATCACCTCCATGCCACGCCGAATTGATGCAGTAATTAAAGCAAAAGGAGCCCCTACCAAGTATTGAGTACATATACAGTAAATGAACATACTTTCCAGAAGGCCAACAATTCACTAAAAATGTTTTTTTTATTGGTCTTATGATGTATTCTAATTTGTTGAGATAGTGAATTGGTGGGTTTTTGTTAAATGTGAGCCAAAATCATCACAATTAAAAGAACCAAAGACTTAAACTACTTCAGTCTGTGTGCATTGAATTTATTTAATACACGAGTTTCACAATTTGAGTTGAATTACTGAAATAAATGAACTTTTCCACGACATTCTAATTTATTGAGATGCACCTGTAGTGTGACATGCTCACCGATGGCTGATGGCCTTTGGGATGATTTTTAGCCTCCGACGAAGTTCTGGCAGTGTCAGAAATTTAGCATCGCAGATGAATAGTATGAGTGTTATTAGGATGGCCAGATGAGATAGTCCACTCCTCTCTCACACCCCAATTCACTGTTTTCAGAGAAACCCCGCTGAGTATGCTCGTTGGAAAGAAACCTGCTGCGCATCTGCACCATAGCAACATTTGTGCCCAGTTATCACTCTACTCAAGCTCATTTTTTCTTCTTTTCATTGCATGTAAAAAGTTTTAATAAATAAATAAGCAGAAAATACTTGAAGAAAAGTGTAACACTTCAGCAATGTGAAAGCATTATTCCCTGAATTAAATAAATATAAAGCTTACAAAACAAAAACAAAAATAAATGAACATGTTTTCTTTTACACTTTTTTTCTTTGCATTTATCATGCATTTTCTTTGCAACTTTATTTTAATTACAATTTTACTTTTAATAAATTTATTTAAACATCGGTAAACTTCTTTTGTTAAGATTCACACCACTCAAATTTAATAATAAAAAAAACTATTTATATTGGTATCGTCATACTGTGCTCCTTGAAACAACCACACCGTCTTTTTCCAGAGCAGCCTCTATTTCTCCTGAGGTTACCTGTGGGTTTTTCTTTGTATCCCGAACAATTCTTCTGGCAGTTGTGGCTGAAATCTTTCTTGGTCTACCTGACCTTGGCTTGGTATCAAGAGATCCCCGAATTTTCCACTTCTTAATAAGTGATTGAACAGTACTGACTGGCATTTTCAAGGCTTTGGATATCTTTTTATATCCTTCTCCATCTTTATAAAGTTCCATTACCTTGTTATGCAGGTCTTTTGACAGTTCTTTTCTGCTCCCCATGGCTCAGTATCTAGCCTGCTCAGTGCATCCATGTGAGAGCTAATTGACTATTTATACACAAACACTAATTGCAATTTAAAAAGCCACAGGTGTGGGAAATTAACCTTTAATTGCCATTTAAACCTGTGTGTGTGTCACCTTGTGTGTCTGTAACAAGGCCAAACATTCAAGGGTATGTAAACTTTTGATCAGGGCCATTTGGGTGATTTCTGTTATCATTATGATTTAAAAAGGAGCCAAACAACTATGTGATAATAAATGGCTTCATATGATCACTATCCTTAAATAAAAGATTAAAAAAAAGATTTTTTTGCATGATCAGTCATTTTTTCAAAATCAATGCCAAAATTTCACAGTTTCTGCCAGGGTACGCAAACTTTTGAGCACAACTGTATGTGAATGTCTCATTTAAACAGATGTAATTCACGAACCTCACGAAAATCCAGCCGCTTCCTTCCATCAAGCGCTCATCTAATATCTTCCTCTGAAGCGTGTATTCCATCAGCCAGAATCAAAAACTTTAGGATCAGAATCAAAAGTTCCTCTGATTCACAAATCATGATGGTCACTCCATGGATGCATCTGAAAATGTAGGCAGCTGACTTGCTGCCTAATCAGTTAATGGATTAATTGACAGCTGTTTTGAATGAATGGAATGCCTAGGGAAACTGGTCTCTGAACAGTTTGAAAAACACCTTATTTTCATCCTGTCTCCGTATACAGCCTCCATAGGCAGCATTTTCCTGGTTTCAGACGCAGCCCATGACAATCCAAGCAAGCGATCCAGGCCTTTAAACTGTCAGATTGCTACTCGTGCTGGATCCGTATGACCAGGTGAGTGCAACTTCAAAGTAAAAGCGATTCACGTGTGCTATGAGTAAATTACTTATTCACTATGCACTGTATGTGCAATTGGTTTGATTTGGTATTTTTTGAGAAAATGCGATTGCTAACGTGGACATGCCATCCATGGTTGCTGGACTACTGTGTGTACCGTTATTTCTTTCTTCGTAATATATTAATAATTTCTTCATGTACTAACAAATTACTAAAATGTTATATTTCTACTAAACCCAATGAACATTCACAATTCTCCAAATTAGCTGCGTATCAATGAAATCAAAGATCGAATGGCCAGAAATTTCTTCTACTCAATTCTGACAAAACAGAGGTACTAATTATTGGACCAGAAACCTCTGCTAAAATATAATTTGACTCTCGATGGATGTACTGTTATGTCGTCTTCTACAGCGAAGAACTTGGGTGTTATATTTGATACCAGTTTGTCCTTTGAAAATAAAATGTCCAATATTTGTCTTCCATCTAAGAAATACTGCTAAGTTACGACACGTGCTCTCTGTTGCTGATGCTGAAAAACTCATTAATAAGTTCATGACCTCAGGACTAGATTATTGTAATGCATTACTGGGAGGATGTCCAGCAAGTTCAATAATTGTAAGTACAAGTACTGTTTAGTATCAGTCAATTGCTGACCATTTAAATAAAGAATAAATTAAAATAAATAAATAGCTAAATAAACATCATTAGTATTGTTTAGTATCAGTCAAATGCTGACTATATTGATACTGCCAGTCAATTATTGGTAGATTGTAAAACAAGAAGCATTTACACCTGCCGAGACAAGAGATAAACAGCGGCAGCAGTGTTACACCGTATTCTCCTATACAAGTTCAGGGGAAACATTCAACGGTGGAAAACCAGACTTTTAAATATTACATTTTATAAATGCAATGACTGGAATTGTTCAGTTGAAGGGGGTACCAAACTGTGAATCCTGAACAAAACAGTGGTGAATTCATGTTTACACATTAGCTTCCACTCAGCTGGCAAGCAATGAAAGTAGCTACGTGGTTAGCTATTTAGCTATAAGCTCATTGTCATGGAGAGCAAAACATGGACATTGTTTATTTTACTTTCCAGCACTGTGTCTCACCAACTAGGTAACAACATAGCATGAAATCAACACTCAACAGACACAATCCACCACCGCACCATCATCTGCTGAGCTGCAAATAGATGCTCTGATGTTTACCTTTCAATCTGCTACATTACTTACTGCACTGACAAACTATAGCTGGCTAACATAACAAACAGATTTGATAAACATGAGTGGCATGGTTGTCAGGGACAGGGTCAACGTTATATTAGTTATACTGAAAAGGGAAAATTATGGGGTCATTGTTTATTAACTTTCCAATATGTATTTCACAAACTAGTTAGCAACTTACCGAGAAGACACCGCTTAACACCGCACCGCTTAACTCCGCCCTCTCTGCATAACCACCGTCAGTTCACACACAGCTATGTAAACAATGGAGTTGGAGCGCGCTCTGCTGGACAGTCTATGTTATGACACCAATTAAAGCACTGTTTTCTGCATTATGTGTTCTGAAAAAATGTTTTCATATCTGCGCATATCGGTAAACATATATGCCGATACGATATACGATTCGGTGAAAGGCTAATATCGGCTGACCTATAATTTGGTCGGGCACTACTTCCAACCTCCTGTCTATGTGAAGTCAGAGCCAAAGCACTGTGTTGGACCCGAGGAAGCTGCAGCAACCCACATTCCTCAAGTACCAGCACCTTTATCTCCACAGTCACGGGTTGCAACATACGGCAAACAAGTCACCCCATTTGTCACCTCTTATGATCAGCAAGGGGATGCTGAGAACCTATTCTATCCTAGTTCAGTTGTTTTAGAAATTATTATGGAAATATATTTTTGTGAAATAGCATCAACAACTGTTGTGATTTTTATTATTATAAAACAGTACCATATTAATATAATATTTTCTCAACCTGTGCACCATTGCTATGTGCACCTTTATTTTGGTGGAAGCTTTTATTTTGGCGGTACAGGAAGACATTATTGTTGGTAAAAGAGTTGACAATGGACCCTTTTCAAAGACCGTGATGGGGGTGCTGAAAAACGGGTTTCTGCCTTATTTAGCAGCAAAATTCTAGTAAACTTTTATATATATATATATGCTATTTTTTAGAGTACATATATAACATTACACTTTGTATTATATTACCCTGGAATTAGTTTACCGAGTTACCACAGGTTTCTAATACAGCTGCTGAGGAAGTGACAGTAAATTTGCGATCTTCTTTCTTCTGAATGTCATAATCCATTGCTCTCAAATTTTTTCTTCACTTAGAAAGTTGTGGAAACATATTAATGGCGTTCTTCTTTTGATATTTGAGCAAAAAAGTTTACTTCCACGACCCAAAACCCGGAAGTGTGAAAAGGGTCCATGGGAAATGCTTTCATCCACTCTTCTGTCCACAAAAACCCACTGTTATGAGGTTACTTGAGGTTTGGATAGTAACTTTTAGCAGCTAAGCATATATGGAATTACACAAATGTGCAATTAGTGAATCTAGAGCACTGTAAAATTAACGCACATAGACTAGCTCATTAGCTTCATGGGTGTTTTGAGTAAATGTGTAAATCTAAAGAGAAAATAGCTGCGCACATACTGTAAGTGCAGCGAGCAGCGCACGCACACTATTTATTTAAATCGCAGCATTTGCGGTTTGATAAATCGCACTACGTCAAATCTCAATTTCTATTTTTTTTCTGTTCAGACCCAACATGTCCCACTCTGTATTGTTCCATGCATTATGGTACATACCATGCATTATTCTTTGTCCCTTTTGTGTAAATATCACAAAGCAGTCATGCCCACTGACAGCCACCCAAATTTATTTACCACAGTACCAACAGTTTAAAATCTCTACTGGTTGACACATTTCTGCAGTGGCATGTTATACACCATCATACCACCCAGCCCTAGCCAGCACTAAAAGATGCCACAAATTTTGCCCTTCACTAGAGCTCATTCAACATGCATGAGAGCCAAACACAAACAAGAGTTCATCATCTCTTGTAAATGAACCAGAAAACATATTTACGGCTGAAATAATATGATTAAAGCCATTTTAGACCAACAGACACAAATTTACAGCAAACACAGAGACTGACCATCTCCGTATACTGTACCCTTTCACAGAGGCATGATCAGTTAGGTCTTTAAAGAATCACTATATGACTAATGAGCCCCCTGGGTTACTAGAAACAAAGACAAAACCACCTTCAAAGGGCTTCATAATATAGCCTACCAAAAATCCTGTGCTTGAGGGATTAAAAAGGACAGCAATTCTGAAGAAAAAAAAAAAGCAAATACATGTACATACATTCTTTAACAGAACTCGTTTACAGTATTCATTTAAATCCATAGGCAGCGCATTGTCCCAGAATGAGCAATTCTGTCATGATTAATTATACAAGCATAAATTCTTAAATCTACTTCTCCAGCCTCACTTCTCCTACCGTCCTTGCCAAGAAATGCTCTCAAAGCCTGATTTCTCATTCACTATGACCACATTTAGCACACAACCATAGCTTTACACAAAAGGCTGGCTTTACAGTATTCTTTGTTAAAGTAAAAGGAAGTAACAAAATGTTTTACCCACACACTTCTCACCAGACAGAGACTGCTAATACAAATTGTTGCCAAAGGAAGTAGTAAATGTGCTAGGGTTGCCAACCCTGACACTTCCAACTGAATATTTTGTCTATTACAGATGCTAGTGTGCCGTTAATACTGCAAACACCTACCCTCACAAATATTCACCATTCCATAAGTTTCCACTAAAATACCAGTTACCAGGCAAATTTAAGAGTGTTCACTCAAGCTCGGAAGAGTTCATTTCCACCACAACTCCATTTTTAAAACTACAAAATGTAAAAGCTCAAATACAGCAGGAGGTTCTAAATGTCAGCAACATGTTTAATTAAATATTCCGATTTTAAACATCGTTTTCGTCACTGAATGGGGTGAGCAGATGTTTTAAATCGGCCGTCGCATTCCCTAATGACTGCCGAGTGAGTGCTGAGCTACGGACCGGTGTTGACTCAGTTGAATTGCCAGCCTGAGGCAGAACCGCATGGAATATGAACATAATGAGCAAAGGTCAGTAGGCCTCCTTTCCTGTCAACAACATCACTTCAAGAGGACATGTTTTGGCTGTCTCTCAGCCAACCCGTCCTAAAATATCCTTGCCATTAGGGAGCTCACAAGACCTCCAGCCTGCCTGAGGTGTCTTGTAATCCAGACCTGAGACAGGCTAATACAATAACACACTTATACTAACACACACGTGCCAGCATTCAGTAGTTTATATATAGCACAGTATTATGAGATCTAATTTCAACATTTATGTAATGAATCAAACTAGATTATATCTCCTGAACAAAATGTGAGGGCACTTCAACTCGCCACCATGATGCTAGTTTGTTATGGGTGGTTGTCAGGGCATTGCTGTGCAGTTGCTACTAATTTGAAAAGCTCTACAGGGCTCCAGACTGCTACTAAAATGGTCGCAAATGCAACCAAATATAATTGATTGCGACAATAATTTAAAATCTAGTCGCCATTGGTGACAGTCGGGGTGTGTGCGTTCATATGTGGTTTCGTCATATATCATCTTGTGAGTTACTGAATACATCTTTAGAGCTCGCACCAGTGTGTCTCATGCCACTTTTCACACATTCTGTTTCTGAAGATCTCGCTGCACCACACGCAACAAAAAACCCAGCGCGAGAGAGTTGAACAAATTACTCTTTTGAACCGGGTCTTTTTCATGAATCACCCAAAAAACTTAGGGTTTGAACTTAGGAGCTCAGGTTAGCAGTTTGAATCAGATTCACTTTCTCAGTGAATCAGCCGTCAGTGAACTCACAACTGGGAGTGCAGACATTTCAAAATAAGAGTCCCATGTGTATTTCGGGCTTCTTTATAATTAAAAGTCACGTATTGTATACCAGTTTTTTATTGATTGGGATTGGAGTAGCACAATAAACTGCATCTGGGATATCATTCAATTTGCACTTTTGTAGTATCTGTGTCTGGGCCATATAGTCACAGTAAAGAAAGACTAAGGCAATACTGTAAAACAATTTATATATATATATATATATATATATATATATATATATATATATATATATATATATATATATATACACACACACTACTGGTCAAAAGTTTTGAAACACTTGACTGAAATGTTTCTCATGATCTTAAAAATCTTTTGATCTGAAGGCGTATGCTTAAATGTTTAATTTAGGACAAACATATAATTGTACCACCATATTAATTTATTTCATTATAAAACTCAAATTTAATAAAAATAAATAAATAAAAGTTTTTGAAATTGATGACTTGGACCAAATAATAATAAAAAAAAAGCAGCCAATAAGTGCCCAATATAGATGGGAACTCCTTCAATACTGTTTAAAAAGCATCCCAGGGTGATACCTCAAGAAGTTGGTTGAGAAAATGTCAAGAGTACATGTCTGCAAATTCTAAGCAAAGGGTGACTGCTTTGAAGATGCTAAAATATAACACAGTTTTGATTTATTTTGGATTTTGTTTAGTCACAACACAATTCCCATAGTTCCATTTATGTTATTCCATATTTGTGATGACTTTACTATTATTCTAAAATGTGAAGAAAAAAAAAATTATAATAAAGAATGAGTAAGTGTTTCAAAACTTTTGAAGCTTCTGACACTTAGGACAATTGAGGAACTTGTATACAACTATTACACAAGGCAAAAACATTCATTGATGCTCAAGAAGACAACACACTACTATATGCATTCTATACTTTATGTAATTATCTGTAATGTAGATTCTGAAGAGCAGTACTAAATTAAAAAAAAATCGTATCTCTTATATTTGTATGAATTATGAAAGGGGTGTGAACATTTATGAGACAAAAGGAATGCAAACTTATCTTTTCAACTATATATACTGTTTATTAAACCTTTGATGAATGGGTTATCAGCTGACTTCCTTTTATTTGGCTTTCTATCTTGTTTTTTTTTTTTCTCCCCTTTTCTCCACAATTTGGCAAGCCCAGTTCCCAGTGCACTCTAAGTCCTCGTGGTGGTGGCTTGCCTCAATCTGGGTGGCAGAGGACGAATCTCAGTTGCCTCCGTGTCTGAGACCGTCAGTCTGCGTATCTTATCACGTGGCTTGTTTAGCGCATTTCCACGGAGACCTAGCACATGTTGAGGCTCACGCTATTCTCTGCAGCATCCACACACAACTCACCACGTGCCCCACTGAGAGCGAGAACCACATTATAGCAACCACGAGTAGGTTAACCCAAAGTGCCTATACCCACCCTAGCAACCGGGCCAATTGGTTGCTTAGGAAGCCTACCTGGAGTCACTCAGCACACCCTGGATTTGAACTTGCGACTCCAGGTATTGTAGTCAGTGTCTTTACTTGCTGAGCTACCCAGGCCCCCTTTCTATCTTGTTTCTGAACAGCAATCTAAATCGAGCATTAGATTTGGCATCTAAAAACAGCCATTTGGTTCCTTAATGTTTAAGTTTAGGAGCTTGATGGCTCCTAAGTCATTTTATTTTTTTTATTATTTTTTTTTAAATAAGAAGAAACTCTGTGGACCACACAAATGCACAAAGCATGTTCTGAGTGTTGGTCCCACTTTATATTAGGTGTCTTTAACTACTGTGTACTTAAGCATTTGATACAATGTACGTATTATGTATTTGCATGTTGTTGTATTGTACTTACATTTAAAGTACCTGCATTTAATCATATTTGTAGTTAGTTACACTGTTAACCTTAACCTAACCCCTAACCCTAAACCTAACACAACCTTTACCCTAAAACCTAACTCTAACCTTTAACCCTAACCCTAAACCTAGCTGTACTTAACCTCAGTAGCACCAAATGGGAATCTTGTGAGAATTGTGCAGAACAACATGTAGTTACACAGTTAATACACTGTATTTAATGTTAGTACATAGTAGTTAAAGACACCAATATAGAGTGTGACCGGATTTTTAATCAGAAATTAATCTCATAATTTTTTGTGGTTAATCACGATTAATCGTAGATTTTGAAAATGCTGAGATCTGACACTATATATACTACTTTTCCTGTCAAAATGTATTTATTTCCATTTTAGGAAAGAGAGCAAAACAATATTTAACAATATGATGGTTTATTAAAATTTTCCAAAAAAGCTTTCCACAGTATAAAGATAGAAATGCTGTCAAATAGCAATTCTGTGGCAATTAAAATGCACCTTACAAAGGTCCCATCTATAGGCTTTTTTGTACATTAAACAGAAAAATTTACAAATCTCCATCATTTCAAGGAAGCGCTGTTGTGTGTATGTGTTGTCCATCAGTGTAATACACAATACAAAAGTTCCGCCCTCCCATGAAGTGTTGGTTAATGCTGTATTAAAGGTAAATGTGTTAATCACGATTAAGAAAAATTAACGTGTTAAACTTTAATTAATCACATGCGTTCACGATTGAATTCCGACAGCACTAATATACATATATATATATATATATATATACACCGAACAGCCACAACATTAAAACCACCTGTCTAACCCTGGCCTGATGAGAGATGATATTCTTCACACCACAATTGTTTAGAGCGGTTATCTATGTTAGCGTAGACTTTGTCAGTTCGAATCATTCTGGCCATTCTCTGTTGACCTCTCTCATCAACAAGGCATTTCCATCCACAGAACTGCTGCTCACTAGATGTTTATTGTTTTTGGCATAAATTCTAGAGATGTTTTGCGTGAAAATCCCAGGAGATCAGCAGTTAAAAAAATACTCAGACCAGCCCATATGGCACCAACAATCATGCCACTGTTGAAATCACTGAGATCACATTTTTTCCACATTCTGATGGCTGATGTGAACATTAACTGAACCTCCTGACCCGTATCTGCATTATGTTATGCACTGCAATTATAAGCAAGCAATTTATGAATTGAGGTTATCCAAGAACTGTAAAGACAATTTTGTACTTCAAACATAAAGAACATGAGGATCACCAAGTACATTAAACCCCTGAAACCTCAACAAGAAGTCTGTACATATGAGAAAGAGACGGGCTGAACTCAAAAGTTTCATTAGCCTTAAAGTGGGCAAAATATCAATAAGATGCACTGTCATTCCTTTTGATGCTGGTTTGAATTATGCAGTTCAAAAGAAAGATCTGCCCTACTTGTATTACGGGCTGGCTGAGCATTCAATCTACATGACACTAGTAGTCAAGACAACATTCCCTTGTGGAAGCCCTCTTGAAGTCTTGTGTGCTGCTGTGCATTGCATACAAATAACAATGCTCTGGAAGCGACTTGGGCAAACTTTAAGACAGCAAAAGCACCCAGAGGACTTGCATAAAAGGCAGAGATTGAGCACCTCTGGGTTTATCTCTACCCTGCCATTGATTGATGGATAATTAAACAGTAAGAGGGTTACTGATCACTCGGGAATTGAGAGCATCCCCAAACAACCTTAAATATGCTGGGTGATGATCCACAGATGGGCTGAGAGCAAGTGAAGTGCCACAGCAAATTTGTTATATTTATGCTTGCTGCTGCCACTAAACAAACCCTATGGAGTAATAACAGTTTGAAAAAATTACCCAACACTTTGTAGCGTTAGTATTGTGGGATAAGGCAAAGTGCTCCAAGACTATTGAGTATTTAAGCAGATGGTTCATCATTAAGCAGACAAATCTTACTTATATCTCACTGTCCGCAAGCCAAGCCAAAAGCACCTTGGGAAATGCACACTTATCTCTTCGGGGAAGGGCATTCATCCAATGCTTTCATAGACTCTAGTGCTCGTGATGTGCTGAGAAGCAATATCTGCACATTAAATGCATTTGGACTCAAGGTCAACAGCACTCCAGCTTTCTCTGGCCACTGACAGCACCTCGGGGAAGAAGAATGCGATTAGTCTCTCTGGTGACAGCACTGATCTTGGAGTCCAACTGCTGACTGTGTATTTTCTGAAGGGTGTCACCTGAGCACTCACAGGAAGGAACAGGTGCTGGAGTTCTGAATGGGACCAAAAGAGGTCAAGGTTTGGCTGATTAGCATAGGATAGTTAGTCCCTGCTGGTAGAAGTTGTAACTATACCATCTGGACCCAAAAAGATCTTTCTCCATTGACGGCCACTCAAAAGTAGGGATGCACTGACACTAAATTTGTGTGCTGATATGATATCCGATCCAATAGTAAGAACAACAGCAAGTGTGTTTAATAGAGCCCGACCAATATGGTATTTTTGAGACGATACCGATTTTAGAGGGGGAAATTCACGATTACCATATCGGTAATCGTGAATTTCCCCCTCTAAAATCGGTGGCCAATATATTTAATTTTTGAGCTGGAATGAAAACAGACCTTTTCTATGTGGACTGTTCACTGATTTTGCACCAATATGACTATGCAAAGGTACTCAGAAGGCTGCTTTCTTAAACATATATTTTTATCAAAGAATATTTGACATTATTATTATACATTGTCAACAAATTCTAGAAATGAACACTGAGAAAATAAAGAATAAATAGAAATACAATAAATAACTTAAAAAAACACAAGTACTGTATGTTTAGTATCAGTAAATTGCTGACCATTTAAATAAAGAATAAATTCAAATAAAATAAATAGCTAAATAAACATCAGTACAGTTGCTGACCATTAAAATAAAGAATAAATTCAAATAAAATAAATAGCTAAATAAATATCAGTACAGTTTAGTATCAGTCAGTTGCTGACCATTAAAATAAAAAAAATAAATTCAAATAAAATAAATAGCTAAATAAACATCAGTAGTACTGTTTAGTATCAGTCAAATGCTGACTATATTAATACTGCCAGTCAATAAGGGGCAGATTGTAAAACAAGAAGCATTTACACCTGCCGAGACAAGAGATAAACAGTGGCAGTGGTGTTACACCGTATTCTGCTATGCAAGTTCAGAGGAAACTTTCAATGTTGGAAAACCAGACTTTTAAATATTAAATTTTATAAATGCAACGACTGGAATTGTTCAGTTGAAAGGGGTACAAACTGTGAATCCTGAACAAAACAGTTTGGTGAATACATGTTTACACATTAGCTTCCACTCAGCTGATAAGCAATGAAAGTAGCTACGTTGTTAGCTAGTTAACTATAAGCTCATTGTCACGGAGAGTAAAAGATGGACCAGCATTGCGTCTCACCAACTAGGTAACAACATAGCGTGAAATCAACACTCAACAGACACAATGCACCACCGCACCGTTGTCTGCTGAGCTGCAAAAAGATGCTCTGATGTTTACCTTTTAATCTGCTACATTACTTACTGCACTGACAAACTATAGCTGGCTAACAGCAAACAGACATGAGTGACATGTTTGTCAGGGACAGGGTTAACATTATATTAGTTATATTGAAAAGGGAAAATGATGGGGTCATTGTTTATTAACTTTCAAGTATGTATTTCACAAACTAGTTAGCAGCTTACCGAGAAAAGACCACTCAACTCCACACCGCTTAACTCCGCCCTGTCTGCAGAGCCACCGTCAGCTCAGAGTCAGCTCTGTAAACAGTGGAGTCGGAGCGCACTCTGCTGGACAAACTAAGAAATGACACCAATTCTAAAGCATTGTTTTCTGCAATATATGTTCTGAAAATATATATGTTCATATCTGCGCATATCGGTAAACATATATGCCGATACCGATATATCGCTGATATATCGGTCAGGCACTAGTGTTTACATGCATGTTCTTACACAGATTATGCTTAATAAGCCAACAATGCATGTGGTCACGTAAATGCAATAAATGGCAATCGGTGTAAGGTCATAAACAGCGTAAGAATGAACCAATTGTAAAGGGTAGATTTCTGTCCATTACGCTGACTTCACATGGCATGTAAACACCTTAACTGGCATTCACAATGGCTCATCCAATGTGTGCACCTGATGAGCGCGTATATAAATCATAACAAATCCGATAATTGCTACTGGCCGAAACCATTATCTGACCGATGGTGAATCTCTACTCAAAAGTAGTTGCGTTTTCTAACGAATTTTAGTTCTTTACAAGCACGATTTAACCCTTTCGCAAGTACGATCAAACCAGTTTGATTATACTAGGCTGGGCTCAGACGCATACGATCAAACTGGTGCGATCTGCATTTGTGCTGCTGTTTACAAGCAAAAGAGGGACTGAAGCGGTTGTCATAATGAACCAGTTGCTCAAATAGTGTTTTCAACATCACAATATCTTTATTTTTATATGATACAAACTTTCAAACAATCACTAAATAAAAGTATAAAGCTGTTACCATGTTTTCTGACGTCATTGAATATACAAACTAGTCAGTCCACTCGAGCCTTCTCCCTTTCCGTCCATCACAACCACTTCTGGTTGGGAAAGTGGAAGGGCAAGTTTTTTAGAACCTTCTATGCTCCTCCTTTTGTATGCTTCAGTGACGAGACAAACTCTGAATCCCATCTTGCATTGCAACAAAAATATGGCGGTTTGCATAGCCGACAAGCGTGTTTGCAATCACATCTTATTTATCATAATCAATCATTATAAACATCTAAAAACCATATTATATGTTTGATAATATATAATCTGACCTCCAGTGCATCTGCTGTGAAGTGTAAGGCAAGATTTGTCTTAATTACAGCTTGCATTAAAGAACTCACGACAGGGGCATCCATCAGTACAGAAACTGAATTGCAAATTGCAAAAAGTTAAATAGGAATTTATTTTTGATTACATTAAAGTAGATATTTAAAAAAAAAATTAGAGGCTCTTAAAAGTGTGAAGGGCTAATGAAATGCTTGGGACAGTGCATTTTCTAGTGGTGCCATCAGCTAATCAGCATTGTCGTAATGTAAATTTCCTGCAGTTCCAAAGTGATTAGTTACATGACATTTATGGCTCAGGTAATTGGCTCAAAAACAGTTGTGTCTAGAACTGAATTTTTCCCATAAGCAAAGATGGCAGATTTCAAATCAAATACTACCAAGGGTCCTGCACCAGCCAAGCAACTGCCATTAAGATGAATGGGAATAGGTTAGCACTATGAAACTGGGACCAAGCTCTGATTTCAGTGGGCTATGAGTGCACAACCGAAGTGAAGGGCACATATCCACCGAGATTTGATGTAGTCTGATAGGTGACGTCCCCCACCCCAAAGGTTCGTGTCACACTTTCTCATGCTCTCTCTCTCTCGCCTCTCCTTCTCTGTTTGCATTTGACACTTATGGAAAAGAGATATATAGCACCGTGAGATAAGAAAAGAGCACATTTGTCATCAAATGGAGCATGCTCTTGGATTATGGAAAGCCAGCTGATGTTGACTTACACTGTTTGCCTGTTCCTCATCTCGGTTACACTATTTCACACCTCTCTATTCATCAAACTAAAATATGGCTATACATATATTACATTTATATATAAGTGCAAACTGTATGAGTGGGAGAAACATACCCTGTACTTCTGAAGAAACATGCTAAGATTATTCTGAAAAAGCAAAGTGCACACTGTCAAGCAAAACGATACAACAAAAACATATTTAATCATGTTCCGCATCCAAGCACTTGCTGGAACTCCAAATAACACTGCTCTCAGATACTAATTTGTTCAGATCTTCATTTTTTCTCTGAAATTCCCCATTGCTTGCTTTCAGTTCTTATACATCATGAGAGTTTATTGGTTAGTATCATGAGTCAGAAATAAATAAGAACGTACATTAGCAGAGTCTTCTTTTAACGTGCATAATTTTATTTGATATCTTGCAAGTTGAGGGGCAAAATAACACATTTTTCCTTCTTTCTTTTTGAAATATACTGCCGTATAAAACAGTGATAGACCGATATATACATCGGCCAGGCTGATTAATCTGCTGATATTATTATTGGCTTTGGCCGATAACAGTGTTCGCTTGGCTGATTAACAAAAATGTTAACTTTCTCCTGTGTCAGTTCTAAAATCTACCAATGGATTTTTCAAAGGAAGGTCAACATTTTCTGTTTTCTTTTTGGGTTTTTGGTTTTTGGGGGGATTTTTTTAAGGTTATGCAAATTTTAAGTAAATATTGCATACAATAAGTGTGAAAACTTGGGTACATCTGATTTGCTGTTGTTAAATTGTATTATGTTTATCAGCCATCCTGCTCTCTAGATATCGGTATTGGCCACAGAAAATCCCATCGGTCGACCACTTTTATAAAACACCCTACAGTAAACTAAACTCATAACAATAAAAATAACATAACAATGCACACATTCAATACTTTGATGCAACACCATACTTAAATCGCAAGAAAATCGAACTGTGGGAAACTGATATGAATGAACACAAAATTCTAAAATACTGAGAGAAGGATTTAGTCTAATATTTATGCAATATTGTGAGAAAGGAATCATGATATGAGTGTAGTGGCACAGCCTTTCAGTAGCCCTACAATGATAATCCACTTTAGTTAAGGGATGAAACCTAATGATCAACATTAAAAAATCATGTTGAAATAACTTCAACATTTTTTATTTTTTTTTGTCCTCATAGGCCCATTGGCCAAAGCAATGACAAGAATACTAAAACATTGGCCTCATCTGAATTGCAATAATCCAAATGACGACTGTGAAATCACGTCTTTGAGCTCTGAGGAGCCTTTTTGAGAAGCTTTTGACACGAGAAAGCTTTTGAGTTTCCATGCACCCCAAAATCCAACCCTTTCAGTGAATCACCAAGCACACTTAAGTGCCAAAAATCTCTGAAACAAGTCCACCACAAACTCAAACCACAAAATCCCCTGCATACTTGCCTCTCTTTCTCACACACACAAACACAACGAAAACAGCCAACCCATCTATGCTTTCCCAAAGAGTTTGGAACAAACAGGAAACCATACTTGACTGCAGATTTGTGATGTGAACCATTGCATGACAACATTGCAACCATGAACATAAGCAGGGGCAGCTGATAGCAAAGGCATATAGTGGGGTTGAAAAGTACACTTGTGAAAATGCTTCTATTTTTTATTATATTTTTTATATTTTGAAAGTTTTTGTTCCTTACAAATGATATTATCAGCATAGCAATCAGTGATCTTTTGTACAAAGAAGCGTGGTCAATGTCACAATTTTGCTTTTGATTAATGACCTAGAAATGGTGTTGAATCTTAAATATTACCAAATTATTATTTTTTTTAAATCACCAAAACAAAAAATAAAAATTGCTTGTTTGCAGGTTTAGAATAGATTTTCAGTGTGGTCTTAGACTTCTGAACCCCACTGTATTTCTCACATTCTCCACTGGGAAACCAGTCTGTAGTCTATAAAAAACAAAATAAAAAAATTAATTAAAAAAAATCAAATCCACCCTTAAAACACACACACTGGCAAATACAATGTGTTGATTCCTTTTGTCTACACACTGATGAAAAACCTACTCTCGGCTCAGCCGTAGCTGATCTCCCTGAAGGCACCACATTGTTCTGGGAAGAGCTGCGTTCGGTCTCGTGCGCTCTCTCTGATGAAGACTGACAGGCCGACCTTTATTTTTGACCGGATTATGTTTCAGGGAAAAGACAAGAAGTTGGCTTTCATATAGGAAACTGCACCATCAGCCAGTTTCTCCCTTCCGAAAGCACCTTGTGTGATCTCTTACGATCTTTAGACTAACAATGTCTGCGAGAGCACATGGTACTATTATTTCCCCTCTATCCAATTTAAATTTCCTCATCTTTAGAAGTCTGCAGCATGAAAAAAGTCCCCATCTGATCTTTTTTTCATTTTTAATCATATGAAAAGCTAGATAAGTGTCCTTGACCGATGAAACGGTGCAATGAAGATGGTGGGAATTCAGGGCTGGAGACATTTTTCACAATGCCCTGCAATCTGCTTAAAATAAATAAATAATAAAAAAAAATGCTCCAGAATGTTTGGAAAGCCTCATAAATGCCACCATATTATTCTCTCCATTTGAATTATGATTCCCCCGGGGCATGACTGTTTATTACATCTTAATTTATGCTAAATCCAGCTCTAATTAATGCACAGGAAAACGCCCTCTTAATTCAGTTTGCTAATACATGTGAAGTGTCCTAAAGCAAGATTGGTAATTACACAACTATTAACAAGTTTAGCCCTCTGTCCACAGCGGAGAGGGAGCAGAACAATGTAAGCCAAATGTGAAATTCTGACAGTGCTCTGAGGATACTCATCAACGCTTCCCAGCTGGGCACCATGGTGATGATTATTCGAAGACCTCCAGGAACACAAACCAACTTTCCCACAGTCATGTTTCCCACAGCCAAGACCTCCAATACCTCTTTTACTCTCTTGACACAACGGCAAGCCTAAACTAGTCAAGGCAAACACAATGTGGGTAGCACTATGTGACTGTAATTCTGCAATTAATTATGTCCAAGCTATGAGAAAAAGTGTAATTACGCAACAGTCTTTCTCTCCCTTTTTTCCCAATTTATGCTGCTTAAAAGGCTGTTCAGTAAACAAAGTAAACATAATAATCTAATGCTTTGAAAGACAGTTCTGTAAACAAAGGTTTACAATTCATTAGGACAGGGGTTTTTAAACTGGGGTCTCCAGGGGGGCCCTCATGGGGGCACTAGGGGGTCCACAATTTATTTCTTTATTTAATTATTTTACAAAATTTAATTTAGGGAAGTCAAATTTAATCTCTTTAGTTAATTCAGCTTAAAAGTTTAACACATTTTTCAACGCAGTAAAAAATATTTACTGTTTCATACAGCTTTCTAAAGATTGGAAATCATGAGATTAATCTTGATTATTTAATTTAATTGGTGACAATAACATCTCTTTTTAGATCATCTAGCATTAATATTGAGCAGAAAAAGACTTGGTCAATTAAATACAAAGTAAATATTTTTCAGATAATATTTTAATTTAATCGGTCTCGGCTTCAGTACAATAACAATATAAATGCCAATTATCTACTATTGCTATAATATCTCATTATTTTTATATATACATGAAAATGTATAGCTGCTTTTTAATTTTAGGAAGGTGGTCATAATATTTGAGTGACCCACCTATATTATATATGTGTGTGTGTGTGTGTGTGTGTGTGTGTGTGTGGTGTATATATAGGTAGGTCCACAAAATATTATGAACCCTTGTGAGGGTTGAAATTGATTTAAAGATAGCTTCATGGCATTTACACCGATCAGCCACAACATTAAAACCACCTGCCTAATATTGTGTGGGTCCTCCTCGTGCCGCCAAAACAGCACCAACCTGCATCTCAGAATAGCATTCTGAGATTATATTCTTCTTACCACAATTGTACAGAGCGAGTTATCTGAGTTATCATAGACTTTGTCAGTTTGAACCAGTCTGGCCATTCTCTGTTGAACTCTCTCATCAACAAGGCTCTTCCATCCGTAGAAATGCCGCTCACTGGATATTTTTGGTTTTTGGCGTTGTTTTGGCGGCACGAGGGGGACCTACACAATATTATGCAAGTGGTTTTAATTTTGTGGCTGATCAGTGTCTATGTATATATATATATATATATATATATATATATATACCATGAAGCTATCTTTAAATCAATTTCAACACAATCCTAAGCACAAAAGCTGGCCATTTTGGGAATGCTTCAGCCTTTAATTTGGTTAAGGGAGCTTGGACCTCATAGTTATTATTTGAACAGCTACAGTTGTGCTAAGAATTGCCATATTGCTAGTATTAAAATAACTCAGTTAAATACTGTATTAATTAAGGAAACAAGTGAAATCAATAATGTACACTTTATTAATTAATGAGGATATTAAATCTGTACTTCTCCCTTTATAAGGCTATGGGTGCAAGCGTGAAGGACGGAAAGCACGTTTGTTTCTGTGCACATACACACCCTCTTTATCATGGAGTTGACAAAGACTGCGTATTTTACTTCCTCTTATATATCTTCAGGCAACCAGTGTGGAGTTCAATGATCAGAGAAGCTCACTGCCTACTCCGTGAAGATGTCAGAAACACTGCCAATGCAGCAAGAACGGATGAATGTCCGCGCGAGGAAATGTGCGTGAGTCGAGTAGGCTAGTTCATTAAGCTGACGTTCACATACCCTCGCGCTGGACTAGAAGAAATGCAACGCGTGACTCAGGCTGCAACATTCAAGCATATTTGTTTATAAAACCATAATGAACCTTTCTAATCCTTTTTAATGGAATCAAGCCTTGTTTTAATATGCATGTGAATGTTTTCGCGTAGCGTGTCTCGTGCGCGCTTTGAGTCTCGTGCTCGCAGAAACATGTCAATCAAACTTACAGCACGTTCAAGTTCACGAATAGGTTCCTCACCTCTGTTTCTGTAAGTGAGCTGGTTTTAAAACACGAATTTGCTGCGTTATTAGTTTTTAAAACATGAAAACATTTAACTGTGCCACCCTCTTGTTGTGAAGCCACAACGTGCTCGCCCTGTTGATGTAAGAAGAACAGCAGCACTAGATGTAATTGAGACAAAGCTGCAAGTAGGAGCAAAGCATATTGTCACATAACAACCCCATTCGGACCAAACTGCATATTTTGAAGGAGGCTCCTGTGGGAAATGTTATTAAGTGAACGCACATCACAAAGAGAGTATGTAAAAGCAATTATGCATGGCTCATACACGGATTTATCGGTCGAAGCTGGAAGAAGATGCGTTTAAAAATTAATTCGACTCACCGATGCAGGTAAATCCGGAGGAAAAGAGGCAGATCCATGTGAGTACAAGTCCGGATCTCCAGCGGACAAAGGGACCCAGGTGTAACGGCATCATGTCTTTATCACCTACTCGTTCAAGTTTAAGTCTATAATATAAGCCGAAAGAACTGCGGTGAGTATTAATGTCTGTCTGTCTGTGTTTAGTTCTTGTAATATTATACCGACGAGTGCGGCCAGAGCATTTAAAAGTCCTCTTTCAACACATATCCTCTTCCTGTACCTTGGCCATCAGTGCGTCTTCATTGCACAGAAACAGCAGCGCATCACAGGTGTGGTAAATAAAGACGCGTCTCTAATTTCTTCAGCTCACTAACCCCCCCTCACAAACAGAAGAAAGAGAGAGAGAGAAAACGTCCTCACTTTTATTCCTCTTCTAACTCTCCGCTGTAAATTAATACTTGCTCCGGTAAAGAGAATGGTGAAGATTGGCTTCAGCGCACGAACATCTGCTGTAACAGCAATGCAGGAGTGAGGAGACGCGATGTTCCGAGCTGTGGCTGAAGAAAACCCGGAGCGGAGCCTGGAATGGACTGCAGTGGCCCATGGAGACCACGCGTCATGTAAGTGAATAAAAGCGCCTTTAGTTCTTCAGAAATACACCGATCAGCCACAACATTAAAACCACCTGCCTAATATTGTGTAGGTCCCCCTCGTGCCGCCAAATCAGTGCCAACCCGCATCTCAGAATAGCATTCAGAGATTATATTCTTCTCACCACAATTGTACAGAGTGGTTATCTGAGTTACCGTACATTTTGTCAATTTGAACCAGTCTGGCCATTCTCTGTTGACCTCTCTCATCAACAAGGCATTTCCGTCCACAGATCTGCCACTCAATGGATTTTTTTATTTATTTTTTATTTTTTATTTTTATTTTTTTTTTGGCACCATCTGATGTAAATTCTAGAGACTGTTGTGTGTGAAAATCCCAGGAGATCAGCAGTTACAGAAATACTCAAACCAGTCCATCCGGCACCAACAATCATCCATGCGATTATCTAATCAGCCAATAGTGTGGCAGGAGTGCAGTGCATAAAATCATGCATATATGGGTAAGGAGCTTCAGTTAATGTTCACATCAACCATCAGAATGGGGAAAAATTGTGATCTCAGTGATTTGGACCGCTGCATGATTGTTGGTGCCAGATGGGCTGGTTTGAATATTTCTGTAACTGCTGATCTCCTGGGATTTTCACACACAACAGTCTCTAGAATTTACTCCGAATGGTGCCAAAAACAAAAAAAACATCCAGTGAGGGCCAGTTCTGTGGATGGAAATGCCTTGTTGATGAGAGAGGTCAACAGAGAATGGCCAGACTGGTTCAAACTGACAAAGTCTACAATAACTCAGATAACCGCTCTGTACAATTGTGATAAGAAGAATATCATCTCAGAATGCTATTCTGATGGGGGTTGGCACTGTTTTGGTAGCACGAGGGGGACCTACACAATATTAGGCAGGTGGTTTTAATTTTGTGGCTGTTCGGTGTATCACATTATGTTCATCCATTTATATTATTTATCTAGGGGCACTAATGCACAATCCCTGAATAGAAGAAAATAATCAAATGATCTATACATAAATAAATATAGTTTATGGATGAATTAAATAATCTAATCATTTATAAATATATAGTTTATGGATGAATTAAGTAATGTGTATAAATTGTCTGTCTGTCTGTCTATCTATCTATTTATCTATCTATCTATCTATCTATCTGTCTGTATGTTTGTCTGTCTGTCCATCTATCACTCTTTCTTTCCTATCCATCTGTCCATCTGTCCACCCGTATGTCCATCTGTCTGTCTGTCTGTCAGTCTGCAAATGCAAATGAGTTACATAAAAGTCTATTTATAAAATATGTGTGAGATAAACCTATTATTGCATTATTTTATGAACCAGAAATTCTGCTTTACTCTCTGGTCGATGCACAAGGATCAGGTTCAATCTGTGTAAGAGTGAAAGATTTTGGAGCAAAACTAATTAGCAAAACAGGCATCTGAATTGTTAGCTTATCGAGCTTATGCTCATTGATTGTAAAGAGAACGATTCTTGGGTGTTAAGTTAGCAAACATGCATCACATTTTCACATACTTCTACAGATCTGGGCCTTTTGGGTTTTGTATGATTAAAGATTTAGATAAATTCACATATATATAATGGATTGTACTGTTGAAGCTATAGCCATTGATCAATAACACCATTTCTAGATGCTTTGCCAGCAGCTTGTTCCTTGAAATGTTTTGCATCTGTTCAGTCGATGTTTGTGTCAACGTAAAAGTTTCTTAAGCCCGATGTACTTTTCGGTACTTGCATGATAGTTCTCTCTGAATTGGCATTATTTATCTGCTCTCCAAAGCAATTAGCTGTAAGGTAGGAAGTAGTCAGCATGACTCTTAGTTTTTACCGGCTGTGTTTTCAATTTTCCCTGATCCTCTGCTTAAGATGGCAAAATCAGGGACAGAGTCAATAAATAAAAATTATACAATTGTTTAATATATACTTAATATAGTACTCTATTTAATAGGCATTCTGGCACATTCTGTAATTCTGTCTTTGTTTCTTTTTAAATCTTTATGACTGTGAAAAATCATAGGCACTATGATTATGCAATATGCAGTTTTTCTTTTTCACTCAGTACATTTGAAATATTGTTTTACAAATTGTGTGTTTGCTTAAAAAACACCCTGATTACTTAAAAAGATTACCTCTGGAAAACAAACACAGCTTTGGGACTGGGAAACATTTGCCTACTGGAATAGGTAGAAAAGAACACCCACAGTAACACACAAGCACACACTAGGCACTGATCCTCTTTATGCAAATTGAAGACATCATATCATCCACTGTGCTTGCAGCCTCTCAGTTTGAACCTGTGTTTTTATCAAATTAGATTTCAGCACCACAACACAGCGGCTGAGGGACTTTACGATCATAATAGTCAGTGGATTGTACATTGTCGTGAAAGTCACTTAATCAAACTGCAGGAAAATGATGGTTTGAATTTGTAGTCTCCCCTTTTACTCTCGTTATGTGCCATCCTCGAATTAGCATGGGTAATGTGTAACTGCACATTAGCATAGCATGTGTAATGGCTCATTAATGTTAGATAAAACTCCAAAAAATCAGTAGAGATGCGAGTACAAGTGAATAAGTAATAAATAAATCAAAAGAAAGGAGATTTTAATGCACCCTACCATAGATTACTGCTTCATGGACATTAATGTTATGAACAACACATAACAATCCTACATAGTGCTGATATTTATATTATCTAAATGGTTTATTTTTATATATACATATTTACTATAATTCCATCCTCAGTAGGGATATAAAAGTTTACAAACTGATATTTATGCCAACATATTTAATTGCTGTTATGATAAAAGTTTCAACAGTTACAAATTATACATCTCAGAAGGCGTTCAATGTACCATTATCCAGATAACAAGTGATTTGTACAACCTGAAACAAACTCCAGATGAATACAAACACTTCTAGGTAAACAAGCGCTGATTTCATGCATTGTTGAAATCCAAAATGTGTCAGATTGCAGAGGTTGCATTGCATTCTCAACGTTGTCACAAGGGGTGCTATACCAGCTATTAGTGTAAACCATCTTCTATGGTCAGACAACTAAAGCCCAGCGGAATAACAATTTAGTAAATTCAATAACTTACGCTCCTCAATTGTCAACATATAACCGCAATTCCAAAAAAATTGGGACAGTATGGAAAATGCTAATAAAAACAAAAAGGAGTGATTTGTAAATTCTGTTCACTCTGTGCTATATTAAAAGCACTACAACAACATATTATTTTATGTTTTACCTTTTATTTTTTTATACACTAATTTAAAATCAGATGATTGCAAGACGCTCCAAAAAAGTTGAGAGTCGAGTTTTTACCATTGTATAACATCATTATTTCTTCTTATAACACTATAAGCCTTTGGGCTTTGAAGATAAGCTGTTTTGTGTTTAGAAATCCGAATTTTTACCCATTCATCCATAATGCACAACGTCAGCTACGCAGTTGTATTGTGCGCATCATAATGTGCCACGCATTCTCAGCTGGAGACAGGACAGGACTGCAGGCAGGCAAATCTTTTTTTTTTTTTTTTTTTTTTAAAAAACGATTTGAAATGCAGACTTGATGGACCACAAAACACAATTTGACTGTTCTACTTTCCATCTCATATGAGGCAGAGTCCAGAGAAGTCAGCAGCGCTTCTGGACAGTGTTGATGTACGGCTTCTCCTTTGCATAGTAAAGTCTTAACTTGCATCTGTTTATGCAGCGGCAAATGGTGTTGACTGACAAAGTTTACCAATGTATCCCTGAGACCATTGCATGATATCTATTACAAACTCATGACTGTTCTTAAGACAGTAACGTCTGAGGGATTGGAGATCAAGCATATTCAGAACTGTTTTTTCAGCAGGACAACGCCAAACCACATACTGCCCAGACTACAAGTGCACGGCTGCGTAAGCAGAGAGTGTGATGTGGGTGCTATATTGGCTTGCCTGCAGTCCTGACCTCTCTCCAATTGAGAATGTGTGGCACATGATGAAGTGCAAAATACGGCAATGAAGACCCCATAGAATTGTAATGGATGAAGAGGAAAATACTGCTTGCTAAACTCAACAAACTTGTGTCTTCAGTGCCCAAATGCTTTGTGGCAGGGTGAAGAAGAGACAGACAAAGTGGGTGTGGCATCAAGCCTTGGAGAGGCATTTATTGGAAATAATAATAAACAGAAAATGTTCAAAAAGGTGGAGAAAAGTGGCCAAAGGGGAAAATGGCCAAAATAAAGGGGGATCTGGTGCCGTTGTGGTAAATGGGACTATGTGAAGGATGGGGAGCGTCCAAAGGATGGTCTACGAATCAGCGGGGTCCTATGGCTGCACGCGCTCCCCTCTTAATGTTCCGGGACACGAGGGGCAGCAGCTTCTGTGGCAGCCTGTCTTCCCTGGGGCCGCGTGTGTGAGGGGATAGGTGGCCTGGCATCCATGCCCGTCAGCCGTGTTGTGAGTTGTACTCCCTGGCGACTCATCTACCCCACACCGAGGTTCTGGGGGAGCAGGTCCAGCGCACATCTAATATGGCTGGTACCATCCTTGCTCTGCTCCTGGACATGCAAGGATGCCAGTGTGTGCGCACAAGGAGATAGAAGCTGGCTTCCCAAGGAGAGGCACGCTCTGTGTTTTTATGCCAGCATTGATGAGACTCCACTCACATCAGGTGTGCCTTATCATCCACTGCCCAAACGAGGCTCATGAAGTTACACCTCTCCTCTCTCCAGCCCACTCCCATTGTGAGCCTGGCTGAAGAACAGTCCTAAGAGGCGGGCGACGATGACAAGAGGGAGGGATGGATCACTCCACCACACGCTTAATAAATGTTATTAGAAGAAATGCGGTAAACACAAGCATGTTGCAATCATCTGATTCAAAATGAATGTATATTAAAATCAAAACAAAAAAACAATTAAATTCACAAAACATCAAATAATGATTTGTAGTGCTTTCAATATAGCACAGGGTGAATAGAATATACAAATCATCTCTTTTTTTGTTTTTGTTTTTGTTATTAGCATTTTCCATGCTGTCATAACTTTTTTTTGGGGGGGGGGGGTGTTGGCTTTGGGTTGTATGTATTAGCTAGTTACATGAATGAAGAATACATTGTTTTAAGGTTAAAGACATTTGAAGACAACTCTATTGCTCCCTTGAGTACTAACGTTTGTTATCACAGAAGAACTCACATCAAGTATGTACGGTAGCCTATAATGGGACTGCGCATTTGCAGTGTGTTGGCCAAACATTAACATCTACTGTACGTTGTGTACTTAAATAGAGCAGTGGTTTAACTGGTGGGTTGCGACACAAAAATGGGTTGCAGGTCTGTTCTGATAGGGGTTTGGACAGAAGGGATAGTTAAATAAACAGGCTATTAAACTTTGAATATGTAGGAGAAAAACTCTATATCATTTTATGTCAATTTGCATCCAATCAAACTCTACACTATTTTGGTACAAAATGGTATAAGCAAGCCAAATTAGCCTGATGCTAAAAGGGACAGTTTACGTGACCTCATCCTCGAAAACCTTAATTTTAATATATTTCATTGTTTGATTTTAAGGGTAGTTTTGTTGATACCCAATATCAAATCCTAAAGAAAAAACTGTTGAGAACCACCAGGGTAAAGTATGTTTCTGGCCTAAAGGTTTTGTGATACTTTTGCACTGACCTGATGATCGTGGCTGCCATATTCTTTAGCCAAACCTCTGATCTCTAGAGGACTCTGGAAGTCTGAAGTCTGATGAGACTAAATTTTAATGTCCCATCATTCTCTGCTCCAGCAATTTCTCACTTTCACAGATATGGCCATGGTATGTGATTTGACAAAAATGAAAGACCCTGGAAGCAGCAAACTATGGGAGATAACGGCAGAGCCAATGACTAAATTATATTCTAAAGCCATGCAAAAGAGATTATGAGTATATCTTCAGTTGGTGTTTTTTTTTTTTTTTGGATCCCACTCTTATGTTCTCACCATGTGCTTCTGGTCAACATTCAGAAGATGCATACCAGTATTCAGCATTTTAAATCACTTCAAGTGTCCATGTCTGTCCTGATGAGTCACAACTCATTGGGTTACATTCTAAAAGCTCCTGATCTTCAGAATATCTTCATAACCAGTTGAGTGCCTTCAGGGTTTAAATCCCTATATAATTAGATTCTATAGCTGCAAGGCATTAAAACAAAAACAAAAATCAGTAATTTGAAGTTTTTTTTTTCTTTCTTTTTTTTAATCATGCTTTAAACATAGAGCTTGCATATTCTTCCTCAAATCTATTATGTGTGGCTTATATATTTTTCCCCTACTTATTATTATTTAATTTGTTTAAGATTTATTTAGTGAGTAAGGAAGACAGAGAATTATTTTTATTTATAATTATTTTATTATATTTATGTCTTTGGGAAAAGGAAATGGGTCCCTAAACAAGTGAGTCATGAAACTCATTTTGTAGACCTTATCGAATTTATTCTAATTTGTATCTGTCTTCAGGTCACTGACCTCCAAGTGCTTAGGCTACCTGTAGTTTTGAGGGCACTATTACATCAGTTCATTGACTAAATTTGGTCCAGGGAGTCGAAACTCAGGGGTCAGGTTTTGGCTGGTTAACATAGGCCAGTTTGCCCCTGATGGGTAGGGTCAGGTTATAATTACATCCTCTGGGCCCAAAAAGTATCTTTCTCCATTGGTGGCCATTCAAAAGTAGATGTGTTTTCTGACAAAATCCATATTTTTGCAAGCCACATATAAATTGCAAAATTTTCATGTTTAAGGATCAGTTAACCCCAAAATGAAAATTCTCTCATTTACTCACTCTCATGCCATCTCAGAAGTGTATGAGTTACTTTCTTCTGCAGAACACAAACAAAGATTTTCAGAATTTGTTTTAGCTCTGTAGGTCCATACAATGCAAGTGAATGGTGATCAGATCTTTGTAGCTCCAAAAATCAAATAAAGAAAACATAAAAGTAAGTCATATGACTCCAGTGTTTAAATCCATATATTCAGAAGCGATATAATAAATGTGGGTGAGAAACAGAACAATATTTAAGTCCTTTATCACTCTAAATCTACACTTGAACGTGAAAGTGAAACTAAACAGGCACCACATGTGGCTTTCAGATGTAAAAGTGAAAGTGGAGATTTAGAATAAAAAAAAGGACTTAAATTTTTATCTGTTTCTCACCCACACCTATTTTATAGCTTCTGAAGATATGGATTTAACCACTGGAGTCTTATGGATTAATTCTATGTTTCCTTAATGTGATTTTTGGAGCTACAAAGGTCTGATCACCATTCACTTGTATTGTGTGGACCTACAGAGCTGACATATTTTTCAAAAAATCTTTGTTTGTGTTCTGCTGAAGAAAGAAAGTCATATACATCTGGGATGGCATGAAGGTGAGTGAATGAAGAGACCATTTTCATTTTTGGGTGAACTATCTCTTTAAGTATATGTTTTACTGGTGCCTGTTTTTTTTTTTTGTTTTTTTTAGCATGCTCTGAAAAGCCTGAAATTTTCTTATATGTTTTCCAGTCTTGTCTTTTTTTCTGCTTGTAAAGGACTCAGACAATCAGCTGTTGTCATAACATTATTTTCCTATGGCTCCAGAGTGATTAGTCACATGCCATTTATGACTTACAGTAGGTGATTGGCTCAAAAACTAGAACTGAATGCCCAAAAGCAATGATGGCAGATTTCAAGTCGTGCACTAGGCTGCATGCACCAGCCGAGCAACTGCCATTTAGATGAATGGGAACACCAACGGATAACTTTCCCCATGCATTGTAGACCTCTTTGATCAAAACAAAGACTTGATTATGAAGCCCTCTTCTTTTCTGGCTCTTACTCTCTTTTTAATAGACTATATTTACATAATTTGAATAACAGGACAAACAGCTATTGACGGAACACAGTAATAATACAAAATATTTCTTTAATTTTAAACACCAGAGGGTCATTATTAGGAAATATGCTGATTTAATTTTCTCCCAGTCTACAGTATTGTAAATACATTTGCATGCAAGAAAAACGAAGGACCAGTACCTCTGAATTCATCAAGTTTGCAGCTGATGGCATAGTTCAGCAAGAGGTTACAACATCAGGGGGTTTTATGACGTTCTTAGTCGTGTTTCCCATCTCCAAGACATCCGGCAATTAAATAAGACATTAGAAATGAGTGCTGCTGTTAAAGATCTGAGGCAAAATAAACAGATTAATAAGAAGTTCAGCTGATGATCCTGAAGCTCAACTGGTAGAGAACAGCACTAAAAATGCCAAGGTTGTAGGTTTGAATTCCAAGAAATGCATGGATTGATAAAATATGCATAACTTTAATGCACTGTAAATTGCTTTGGATAAAGTGTCTCCCAAATGCATAAATGTATTTATAGGGCAGAATCAAGAAAATTTCTTTTTTTTTTTTTTCTTGGTTTCTTTTTCCCCCTGGCATTTTGGTGATTTTTTTTTCACTAGCTGTTGGAGATGGGAGCATCACCTCACCTCCTGTGTACGGTGGGGAGGATGTGATCAGAAAAAGGTGCCTTTCTCTGAAACACATATGCTCATTTGTGACAGTGACTTCTAAGAGATACAGAATAAAAATGTCAAGTGCTCAAGGCATCACGCTGGCAAGCACTTCATTTGGATCTTTTCCACTCCAACAGGTGACATCAAAACGCTTAGAAAATGTAACATAACATGTCAGCACTTATGCAGGGACCACTTTTGGTGACAGTTCCTTGCCTAAATCAGTAAGTAAAGACATACACATGTGTATGTGTGTGTATGTGTGAGAAAGAGAGAGAAAGACACAGAGGGACAGAGAGAATTCGAGTAGTAACAGTCGATTGTAATTTCTGCATGTGAATGCTAAGTCTAATGCTGCTCCTGCTATGCCTTTTGTAAGATAATAATTTCCAGGAGTGTCATGGTACTATATTTTTGGAGAGGACACTACTTGTGGTCTTGACTTACTTGATACATATATGTAATATTGGTAATGACCAGTTATGGGTGTAATCTGACTACTTTTTATGTCAAAAAGTAACACATCACATCTTACATTCTAGTTACTTTTACAGTTACATTACAGTTACTTTTGATTAGTTAAATTACTTTTAAGTACATTACTTGGGTTACACATAAAAAAAAAAAAGATTATTTATTTTGAATTTAAAACATGAATTTGGTTCATTCATTTGTATGTATCTTTGTGTTTCTGTGACAGCTGAAGAGACCATGCCCCTTAATAAATCATTGTAAAGAAGAAACATGTGGTGCTGGGTGTATGACTTGCATGCAACAGTGAACAAGGAGGAATTAAACATTCGTTGAGCAAAAAAAAAAAAAAAACGAAACAAAACAAAACAAACACTTTTCTGTTAAATGTTTTAGAAAGTAACTTAAAAGTGATTAGTAATGTGATCACTTTTTTTGATGAAGTAATCAGTAAAGTAATCTGATTAAAATTTTATATAAGTGATTAGTAATTTGTAGTGGAATACTATTTGAGTAACAAAGGGATAGTTCACACAAAAATGAACATTCTCTCATCATTTACGCACCCTCATGTCATCCCAGATGTGTATGACTTTCTTTCTTTCTGCAGAACACAAATGAAGATTTTTAGAAGAATATACTGTATAATCTCTGTAGGTCCATACAATGCAAGTGAATGGTGGCCAGACCTTTGAAGCTCCAAAAAGCAGATAAAGTGAGCATAAAAGTAATCCATATGACACCAGTGGTTTAATCAATGTCAATGATGAGGGAATTTTAATATTTGGGTGAACTAACCCTTTAACCAAGACTGGACATGACAGAAGAAAAAAAATAGAATAGAAATAGATGCACATATAGAAATAGATGCATTAGCATAGTGGTATAGTTTTAATTTAGAGTGTGTGGACTTGGGTTCAAATCCAAAATTATTATATATATATTTATTATTATTATTATTAAAAATGTTTAATAAATGTAAGAAATAAATTAAATTGCGATTGAGCTTGACAGTCAGTGATCCCCATACACTTTTCATTGTATGATAAAAAAAATAAAAAAAACAGATTGGAAATTTTATAAAATTACTCCTTTGGTGTTTCATGAAGGAAAAAATCCAAAATTTCGTTTTGGGTGAATTTTATTTAAACTAAATGATTTGCAGAAGTTGCATCTTATTTGGCCTGAATTTAGACATGAGTGGGTGATTTCTGTTCTCGTCAATTGTTTTTAGGCAAACCCTTTTTTTTATTTTTATTTATTTTTTTATTTTTTTTACAATACTTTTGCAACATAATTGTCTCAATTATTAAAGCAAATGATTGGAAGTTGCACTCAAGTTGCACCTATCCCAACCCCCCACATAACACCCCAATCGACAATTCTGATGATTACAGTAATAACAGAAAGGACTGAACAATGTAATCATATTTATGAGTTGAAGTTATGGATGATGTTTTGGTCACTATCTCCTTACAAAATCATTGATGTCTCTCAAACTTGGCTCTCTCTGCTGAGACTGTGATGAAACCGACGATGTTCACAGAACATTTTATATTCACCACATGTTTCTGGATAGGTCAATGTACGCTACTGTTTTTATTTGAGATACCAGCAGAATAGTAAATTTATTGAGCAAGTATGGCACTCAAAAAATATGTGTTATCATACTTTTTATAGACGTATTTTTATATGTTCCTCAAACAACTAAATTCACTTTAATAAGAAAATCTCCACTGAACACTTCAGTTTGCTTGTGTTTCTGAAAATTTACAGGAAGGAAAAAAAAACTTTTTGGTTTGTTTCACCCTTTTTCTGTTTTCTATATTCTCTCTCCAGTTGAAAAAATCAATTTCCTGTTCTATACTTCCCATGACAGCATTCCTTTGTTTTCTAAACAATCCTATTGTGTAAGTTTGGGCATAGACCTTGAATGATGTTGAATGTTTTATGAGACTGCAGCATTCACATCCACTGACTGGGAAAGGAAGACCTTTATGAACTACTGTGATAAAGTTTGTTGAAAGAAATAGAATAAAACAATGGCAATCTATAATAGACAGTTACGCATTTAGTTAGCAAAACTCTTCGCAAGACAGTCATTTTAAAAGTGTGTGTGTGTGTGGGGGGCGACACAGCTGTCAGTAGGTGCCTCCCACAGACCCAACACTTACAGTGCAGTATTAATATATTACACTATATATTAATATGCAAGTATGATATAAGTATTATATTAATATTTGTTTTTACTTTTAATATTTGTAGTATTTTAAAGATTCAACAAAATTATCTGCAAAAATAAAGGGCATCTTGTGGAGCTCTTGCTTCTGTTTCACACATGACAATAAAAGACTGAGCCCAAGCTGGTCCTGAATAAATTATTTAATCAATTGCAATAATGACAATTGTGCATGTGCAATTTATTTTTTCAATGTGGGATTTAAATGTATCCAAGTGGCTCGAGTGTTTTGACTAAATTCACCAAAATTTGTTCAGATCCATTTAATGATTAAGTGACCATTTCTGGTGATGCCAGAAGGTGGTGACAAATGAGTGTCTTGTGTGAAATGAGTTAGTCACTGAATCAATGATCAAAAGAAAAATTGAATCCTTTAAATTTGTATGTCTACAGATCTACAAAGAGACTTCAGTAGAGGTTATAAGCATTATAAGAACAAAGCAAATCTATAATTTCCCTACAGTTTGTGAGCTGCTGAGCATGAATTTTATCAAAAGACAACAATAATTGTCTTATAATAATTATAATGAGTTTGAATAATGTCTGTATGTTTTCATGAATAAAAAAGCATGTCTGCATATCTATTCACTTCATTAAAATGCCTGTGTTCTAAGAACACAGCAGATCTATCTTTTTTCCCACAGTTTGTCGACTGCACACCAGTATAGAGGTAAAAAAACAGGAGCTGATGTTAAAAATAGCTTTACATATTAACACAGATCTAGTAATCTGCTTGAATTGGCAAAAACAACCGATCAAACTATTGCCTCACAAACATAATGTAAAAATAATATCTTAATGAAGACTCGTGCACTGATATAAACTCCACTTACAATGTGTGCTTAAAAGAAGGATTGTCCTTTGTTTTTCTGCAGTGCATTTCACAAAATGCTGCCAATCAGAAATTATATGCCGACAAATAACTCTCATTTGTGTGTTCCTCATCTCTAGATTATTAATTTAGATCAACATCAATGCAGATAAAAAACAAGGATAAATGAGCATTGTTGAAAGCAACTTTGTAGAAATGAACGGAGCCGTGTTGATTAGAACTGTCTGACTGACGACCTGTTAGTAAGGGTTGTTTCAGCTCATGAAACTCACCTGTGATTGGCTGGATGGTTGCTCAATCAGCCCAAAGTAACAAAACGCAAAGAATACTGCATGCAAATCCACCATTTGGACTCAGTATGGGTTTAGCTTGGAAAAGTGCTGGGGACAAAAATCACCTTTTTATAGAGTGTGGGGGACGTGTCCCCCATGGCTAGTACGCCGTTGCATCCAGGCCCTCGTTTCTCATATAAATGCTTTTTGTTTATGTAAAGTCACTGGCACACTGTTTGTTTGTGTCCCTGGCGCTGGTATCATGGGTATGTGTGCTTGTGTATACAGAGTTCTCTGTGGGATATGGGGCTTTGTTTGGTTCCCTTTTCTAACTTTTATGCTACGATGTCCCTTGGTTTAAAGTCATTGGTGGAAAAAACAGGCCTGTTGTCCTGAATAAGCAAATCCAGTGTACTGTTGTTGTCAGACTGAGTCCATAGTGGCTGTTGGGCCTCAAAAGAGTTGAAGAGTGGCACTTCATCCTTTTTTAATGCTCTCCTGGGGTACAAGTTTTCTGGCTTGAATTGTGATCATTACTCAAATAAGACTCAAAAACTGGGTTAGTGTGTTGTGGTGCATCAGCAAAAAGCTTGTCAAGGTAACCTCTAATTAAAGGCTCTCTGCTAAATCAGTCTGCATCAAGAGATCTCCAATTTGTTTGAATTTTGCAGGCCCGTGATCTTCTAACTAAAGGAATAATTAACCAAGATGTAAGAATTACATTCTATGAGCAGCAAAGGCAGAAATAAATGTGGAATTTGCAGTGCAAAAGAGATCAGAGCTCCTCTAAAAGCAAGGCGGCCTTTTGTACACAGCTGGATTGACTCTTTCTCTCCAGTTTGGTTTGCGATTTCTTTTGCAGCTTTCATTTCTTTTTTTTTTTTTTTCAAACATTTCTTGGGCCTTGTCCATTTATCTGACCACATTTCCAGAGACATGTCTGATGGATATCAACAGACAGCCCAATCTAGTGGCAAGTACAGATATTGTACGCTCCACATACATCCTGCTCATTCAATTCTGGGAAATTGGTCTCTTTGAAAAAAGCCTGTCATTACTTTGTCACGCCTTGTCCCAGATGACATTTACAGCAAATAATTCTACCAGCCAAACGACACAGAAAAAGGGCCACTGTAAAGTCATGGCAGTTTTGTTGCTCCTCTTTTGTTTTCGAAAATTATATATATATATATATATATATATATATAATTATTTTTTGCAATGATGTTAGACCACTTTGTTTTGTGTTCTAAGACACTGAGGTAAACCTTTTGACACTTGCTTATCATTGCCATTGTCTGTCTTAAATAAGAACTTATGATAAGGTACCATCAGGTTGAGGTCAGGTGGAGGCTATAACTTCTAAGATGGATTGTCCAGTTAGTTTTCACTGTGTGAGGCTGCTGTGATGTTGTAACTGTTTGAAATCGTGGTGTTCTAAATCATACTTTTTTGATGTTCACTCTTTGCTTTGATTCTTCCTTTGATTTATGTTCAAAGAAGGCGGCACAACAAAACACCCCTAGCAATGCAAACACAATATGACACAAAAAATTTGAACATTTCTTAAAATACTACATTTTAAGTAAACTGATATGTATTCCACAACATATGGCAGCATAAAAATATTAGTCCACCAGACTGATAGCACTGTGAATTCAGCTACAGTATGTCGAAAGTTTTGCTGCTGAAATCAGTCTATGCTTACCAAAATTCAAATCACTGCCCCCAGTGGCCGAAGCTGGAAGTGTTATTGAACGTATGGGCACGTGAGCTCCAGATTCTGAGTAAAATGTCCACAGAGGGGTGCCAAAAGTGAATTTATTTTTAGTTGTAAATGATGAAAAACAGTCAACAGGAATGCATATTTTATTAACCATTGATCCTAACCCAAAGTATAAAAATGTAAAATGTGATTTTAGAGATAAAATGCAACCAACAAATCACACTCCACACCATTGTTTATGTAAACATGATTATTCCTGGATCATAGGGGACCAAAAGCCATGTCTCGGGGGTTGCTCAACGATGCAAAAATGTCTAATGGGGGTTTGCGCTTCTCAGTAATTCAGCAGACTGGGGTCGATTTCTTTCCAAAGCAATATGTTAGTTTCCATTGTGATCATGTTGAGACAGCAGCGTTAGAGCAATAGTTCACGACTTTATCTGAAAATTCTTTCATTGTGTACTCTCTCACCTGTTGTTCCAAAGTATCATGACTTTTTGTCTTCCATGGAACACGAAAGGAGATATGACTTAAGCACTATATTCCATTACATCTACAAGTCATTTTTCACTCATTATGAAAATGTTCACCTCTGGCACAACTCTTAAAATCTTATTTGCATTCACATTCAATTCAAATACAACACATGAAGACATGTTGCATTAGATTTGACTTCAGTGGTGCCAAACACCTGTGTGTTGTGCTTGTGTGTTTTAACCGATTCCGTATGAATATGAACCGATTGAATATGCAGAAATGCAAATGACATTTGATACAGTAGCCACTGTTGAGGGGAAGATTTTCAAATCTGTCTCTCTTTTAGTCACATGGACTCATTTTATTGTACTTTAATAATACTTTCTGTTGTTTTCAGAGCTTGACAGTTCCTGGTCCCAATTAATTTTCATTATAGATAAAATAGCATTGTAAACATTCTGCCCATCATCCTCTTTTGTGTTCTGCATAAGAAAGAAAGTTATATGGGTTTGGAACAACACGTTCCAAAGGGTGAGTAAATGATGAAAGAATTTGCATTTTTGGGTGAACTATCACTTTGAGACAAAAATTCAAATCCCTTAAATTTAGAAACTAAACTGCTACGGATGTTTTTTATTTTTTTTTTAAATTTTTTTTTTTTTAATTGTGTTATTGTTGTTGTGTGTTGTTTGCTTTCAGTATGTTGTTGATGTGCCCCTCAGGGCTTTAAGTCTATAACTCTTGAAAACTAACTTATTTTTCATCACTTGAAGTCTCAGTTATCCAGATGCTCAATAAACAAGAGCATGTCATGGCACAGGGACTTAATATCCAGATGCCTCAAATATCTTACATCCGTCACATAAATCAAAAGTGTCTTTAATGAACATATGCTGGAAAAACCAAACACGACTGAGATACATTACATCTGTAAGTCATTAAGAAATGAAAATCTTTATTAATACATCTAACGGTTGAGGTCTCTAAAACCTTACTGCATGCAGTATAATCCTTCATTGTTGTCAATGTAGCAGACAATCACAGATGCTAAACAGTGAAGAATTAATAACAATGGGTCCAATAATAAGTTTAAAAACACAAGGAGGCCTGATGAGTTATTACATTTCACTGATGCAATTTATAAATTTTTGGCTCTGTTCATTTCTAAATAGATTTATTACATTTCCTTAAAGCTTGAGCTTGTTTAAAGGTACAGTAAAAGCCTGTGTCACACAGTAATCACATTCAGGCCCTGACAACAGATGATGAAAACTGCATCCCCCAGCATTTTTATAAAGAGCATTCATCCTTGAGCTGTTCTTCTTTGCTGCAATTGTTGAAAACAAGTCAGTAAAAATAGTTGAAGGAGCCATTGTGGTGGTACTCAGAGAAATCCTTTCATCTTTCATTTTTTGAAGCTCTCCATCAGCAAAACATCTGCCATTCCCTCCATCATCAGATGAAATGCATTAACCTGGATGGTAAAATTGTTCATAACTGTGCAATTATTATGTAACGCTGATCATTTTAAATCTAGCTGAAATTTCTTGTTGCGACCATGAATGAATGAACTAACTTTGAGTTTGATCTGGAAATGTCATAAGTCGGATTCGAACTCTGGTTGTCCGTATAAGTACCACGGTGCAATGTCAATCATATCATGAAAATTATCTTTAGATCATCTTGTAAAAAGCTACACTTAGATTCTTCTAACCCCATGCACAGGACCTGCATTAAAATCACGAAGCTCAGAAGTTTTGCTAACTGTGGTATTGACGTTGGACTTGCTCGGCAGTACCGAATGTCAAACATCCATCAAGTTCAACTGTATTCAGATTCCATATGCAGAGCTGAAGTTGATGAATGATGCCACTGGAAAAGATGCACTCAGATTTGACTGAGACAAGGCATCCCAAATAGATTCTGGGGAATCAAATATCAACAGGAAACAGCAATACACTTACTAGAGCGAAGGTTGAGCGTGTCAGAGAAACTGAATACAGCATCCTGACAGAGTTCATTTTTCTACCCTGCATGTCCTTTTAAAGTATTTAGTGAAGATACTGCAAAACAAATTAGGCCTGTGGCCTCTCTTGACCCCCAACTGCATTGCTTTAAAGATTGATATGTATTGATGCTGTATAGATATCAAGACAGAAGCCGTCTCCAGTTACCAGTGACTTGACTTGAACGGAAGCCCAGACAAAATCCATACAGAATATATTCAAACACGGTTTATGCCACCGCAAATATAACACTACTCATGTTTGAAAGCAGCAGCGGTAAAAGCTCAGTCTTTAATAGTGCTGTTCAATACAATCATACTGTATATCGCTATTTTTATTTATTTTTTTACAATATTTTATCGAAACTTCAGATACCTATATTAATATTTTTTATTTATGTATTTGTGCATCCATATCATGTCCAAAACTTTCTAGCTCCATAAAGGACATTAAGGTAGCTTAACAGTAGTCCATACCTTTGATGTTTAGTTTGTGAACGAATTAGTCTTTTTGAACCTTTTAAGTGAAAGATTTTTGAATCTTTTAAGTGAGTGATCTTTCTTGTTCACCTCCATGCACTGACTGACATTTCTTGTTCACTGGCGTCTCTCCCTTTCAAAGCCAATGAGCTCTTGTTTGAAGCGTGAGGCTGCTTGGGTGGCTTTTCATGCCTGTAGCTTGATCCAATAGGATTCGAGTGTGAGCCGTGAAGGATAATTTCATTGGTTTGACCTGCTGAATGAATAAAACTAAACCAGTCAACTGGGTTGTTTGAGTCTGAATGAGATGAGACATCTCGTTCATGAACGAGCTGAAGGTACTGATACACTCGTTTGCAAACAAAATCAATCTCGTTCATGAAGGAAGATCTGCTGACTGACGGAATGAGGAGAGGCATGTTGTTTGTTCAGTTTGGCATGTGAGTCAATCACGTTTATCATGGAGAGAAACGGGGTGAAATGCACTTAAGACAAAGAAGTTTATAGGAATGCACAAAACATAATACCCAATTTATGAATGTGTAAAAATTACTACAGTTAAAATTACATGGAAATGTTGTGCTTGATGCACAGTGTGAGATGTTTAGGCTTTTCTTGAAGTTTTTTCTGTGTTGGGAAAAATTAAGCCCAGCATTTGACAAAATATAGGAAAAATAAGACCTGATATTTGTGGTGAAAATGGTTATGGTGTTAAACTCTATTTTTAAAGTATCTTCGTACATTTGTAGAGATGTGAATTCCATTTGTGTTGTTTTGTCCTGCTTATAAAGACTTTAGCGTGAGCCAATAGCATTCGATTGAGGGCTGTGAAGGAACATATCATTGGTTGGACCCACTGAACGAATACACCCCTTTACTAAATGAGTCGGTCATGTAGTTCGTGAATGAACTGAATGTACTAAGACACACGTTTGCAAACTAAATTAAAGAATCAGTCATCTCACAAAGGTGTAATTAGAAGAAATGGTCAATAAACAAATCAGTGAAAGAATCTGCACGAAACGTTTTAGTGAACGGATTAAAAAGTCTCGGATCACTGTGATGAATCAAAATCACCACCATTAGTCCATACAACACAAGTGTTTTAATTGCACGCTCGCATGTTCGCAAGCCTGTATGCTTCAAGCCAATATGCATGAGGCAAAGTAAAAGATGAGGGAATAATCATTTTTGGAATGAACTATCATTTTAAGGGTATATGTGAACTATTCATGCTAGTCAATGATTCGCTATTACGAGTCAGAAGTAGGTAGTATTAGGCGGATGAACGTTCTTGTTCTAGAGAGTATTTGATTGGACAAAATTAGTGAGTGCTGTATGAGTCATCAAAATGTGTATTATCTACTTAAAACCAATTTTGTTAACTTTTAAGAGTACACTATTATATAGTTTACATCAAAGCTAACAAACATCAACAAAAAGCCAAAAAACTTTCAATGCATGGGGTCTTTAAAAAGAAAACCGATGGTAGCATGTTTTCAGGCATAGTCTGTGTTCTTTTGTACATAAAAAGCCAGAGCAGGTATACAGAGCACTTTAGTCGATCCTTACATAAACCAGCTGATCGCTGCCTTTTATGAACACTTTATGGAGTATTTAACAGACAGTGATCAATTCACAACTGTGATTGTAGAGGGATATAAAGACAGCACTTCTAAAATCCTAGCGAGCCAGCAAAGTAATAAAAACTTGCTTTATTTCCACCATTTGTGGCAGTCAAGGAAGCAACATCTGAGACTGCAGGGTCTCGCCTAGGGTGCCAAATGGGGTAGGACCGGCACTGGGTTATTAGCACAATTAAAAGCTGCACACGTTGGCATGTCAACAAATACAAATAAAGTTAATTTATTGATCTAATAATTACTTTCATTATTATTCATCAAATTATATCTTCTGTCTTAAAAATGGCATCATTCCAGATTATTGTTTAAATAACCATTAAACAAGACTGCAACATAAAGAGTTCCCACTAGTTTATTTACTTAAACAGACTGTCAAATGCCCAAGGTATGCACGTAAAATGTAGTAAACAGGTGTCTTATCGTCGTCATTTGCTGTCTGTCAAACAATTCAAATTAAGTTTGTTTCTTTCTGGATCGTGTGTGAGCTGTGACGTCAACTGTATCAAATGGGGAAAAACAAGTACATTCCATTCTTTTAGCAGCCAGCCAAAAAAAATCTGTCCCCGGAAAAAGATGTAGTACAATGTAATGAAATGATTGTGATCAAAATTTTTCTTCTAAAAAGATTATTTAGTCAGAATACATGATTGTTTTAACATGCTTTTAAGCACCGGAGGGTGTAGTTCCTGCATCTACTAGCAGGGGCTAACAGGGACCAGCTAACCAGCTAATTCCTTTTGCACACAGATAATTGTGTAATCGAGAGAGTGCTAGGTTTTCAAGATGCTCCCTGTGATGCAATTAGACTTTTTAATGCAAAGAAAAGTTAATATTTACTTTAATTCTAGTGTTTATTCACACTTAATATTCATGAGCCAAGATGAAGCCATTGTAGGATTCGATAATTTAGGTCCTTTCAGACACGCTTGAGTTGATAGGTTTTCAGGACGTACCATGTTAAGTCGTCACTGAGATTCAAACCAGCTTTGCATTCAATTTTATTTATTCATTTATTTGTTTTAAACAGATATTTTACTGTTATTATTAATATTGTAAACACACACATCCTAGCTGATATCTCCAAGATGTAATTGATCTGGAGATGGGGTCAATACTAGAGCATTTGTTCGCTGAGATGTCAAAACTGTAAAACTGTCAAAAATGAAATGTCAAATTATTATTAGAAATGAAATGTAAAAACTCTCATTGACTTTCATACTTTTTATTCTCTTACACGATTTTTATTATTACTATTGCTAATATTTAAGGTTAGGGCTCTGAACAAACCTCTGACTGAAAGTATTCAACTTTGGCATGTAACTTGTCCCGCACTGTTTGTACTACATAACTGAATGATTCTTTAAATCGGACTTTTCGGCTGGTATATGATAAATGGGTGAAAACATCCCATAGATTTGCACTTAAAGAGGGACCCAAGCCATAGCTTGAGCCACAGAAGTGCTTTGAGATGCTAGCAATTCCAGCAAATTTATTATTTATGAATTATGAAGAAACATTTGTTAATTACATCACTGCAAGGCACACTGTCTTGGTGATAAATATATATTAATACTGTATATACATCTACAAGAGAAAAATAAACAGTGTTCAGCGAAAACAAACATCCCCAGTAGCTATGGGGAGTGCTGTGCTGTGTTTGGCGGCAGTAGAAGCATGGGAACAGCTTGTGAAGGATGCGTCTGCACTACCCATTGGCACCACAATCTGGCAGAGTGTGTCCCAGCAGACACCAGCCCCAGCACCACAACATGCGCGGTTCACACCTATATGCTTACATGTGCAAACTTCCCTGCTGTGCTTGACCTTAAAAACACACACATATACACACTCCTAATCACACACACACACACACACACACAACCATAATATATCATAACATATCAGGCTCTGTAATTTCATCCTAATGAACTGAACAAGCCAGATATTCATGACTAGTTGATGTCAATCATGAATTTCATCAGCAAGAGCTTATGCCATCTTAACTGGATTAAAAGAATGAATATGCACCAGATGACAACAAATTGATGCTGATTTGTGTCAGTCAAGTCAGTATGCAAATTATACAGTGCCTTTCGGCCTGTGTTTAATTTATTATAAAATTTGAAACCTTTACAACTTGATCTTATTAAAAATGAAAATGCCACCAAATAGCCATCAAAACTAAATGACCCGGAGAAATGTAAACATATTTAAGGATATCGGTTAACGCATTAAAGAAAAGTTCACAAAAAAATTATAATTCTGTTTTGTCAACACAATGGCAGGGACCAGAAAGTATCATAAAAATAATCAGTGCATCATATTCCAAGTCTGCTGAAGGCATACAAGATCTTGATGTCTGTTTCACAGCGGCTTGCACGTTCACGCAAGAGGTTTCAATGTTTAGTACTAAAAACAATGAAAGTTCTCACGCTAATGCACAAGTCATTGTGAATGAGCTCTTCTAATGCACTCATAAATGTGCAACAGATGTCAAGGTTTTCACTGAAAAATGCCTTTTTATAGTTTTCAAGCTTTAAAGCTCGATGATATTAAGGTCAGGAGACTGTGATGGCCACTCCAGAACCTTCACCTTTTTCTGCTGTAACCACTGGAGGGTCAACTTGGCCTTGTGCCTAGGGTCATTGTCGTGCTGGAAAGTCCAAGAGCGTCCCATGCGCAGCTTTCGTGCAGAAGAATGCAAATTGTCTACCAGTATTTTCTGATAACATGTTGCATTCATCTTGCCATACATTTTCACAAGATTCCCCGTGCCTTTAAGGCTCACACACCCCCAAAACATCAGTGAGCCACCACCATGCTTCACAGTGGGGATGGTATTCTTTTCACTGTAGGCCTTGATGACCCCTCTCCAAACATAGTGCTTATGGTTGTGACCATAAAGCTCTATTTTGTCTCGTCACTCCAAATTACAGTGTGCCAGAAGCTGTGAGGCGTGTCAAGGTGTTGTCGGGCATATTGTAACCGGGCTTTTTTTGTGGCATTGGCGCAATAAAGGCTTCTTCCTGGCAACTCGACCATGCAGCTCATTTTTGTTCAAGTATCGTCGTATTGTGCTCCTTGAAACCACCACACCATCTTTTTCCAGAGCAGCCTGTATTTCTCCTGAGGTTACCTGTGGGTTTTTCTTTGTATCCCGAACAATTCTTCTGGCAGTTGTGGCTGAAATCTTTCTTTGTCTACCTGACCTTGGCTTGGTATCAAGAGATCCCTGAATTTTCCACTTCTTAATAAGTGATTGAACAGTACTGACTGTCATTTTCAAGGCTATCTTTTTATATCCTTTTCCATCTTTATAAAGTTCCATTACCTTGTTACGCAGGTCTTTTGACAGTTCTTTTCTCCCCATGGCTCAGTATTTAGCCTGCTCAGTGCATCCACGTGAGAGATAACAAACTCATTGACTATTTATACACGGACACTAATTGCAATTTAAAAAGCCACAGGTGTGAGAAATTAAACTTTAATTGCCATTTAAACCTCTGTGTGTGTCACCTTGTGTGTCTGTAACAAGGCCAAACATTCAAGGGTATGTAAACTTTTGATCAGGGCCATTTGGGTGATTTCTGTTATCATTATGATTTAAAAAGGAGCCAGACAACTATGTGATAATAAATGGCTTCATATGATCACTATCCTTAAATAAAAGACATGCATGATCAGTCATATTTTCAAAATCAATGCTAAAATTTCACAATTTCTGCCAGGGTATGTAAACTTTTGAGCACAACTGCATATATATATATATATATATATATATATATATATATATATATATATATATATACACACTGGCGGCCAAAAGTTTGGAATAATGTACAGATTTTGCTCTTATGGAAATAAATTTATACTTTTATTGACCAAAGTGGCATTCAACTGATCACAATGTATATTCAGGACATTAATAACATGAAAATTTACTACTACAATTTGAAAAAAAAAAAAAACTAAAAACTTAAACTACTTCAAAGATTTCTCATCAAAAAATCCTCCATGTGCAGCAATGACAGCTTTGCAGATCCTTGGCATTCCAGCTGTCAGTTTGTCCAGATGCTCAGGTGACATTTCAGGCTGTCTTGTCGGGCACTTCTCACACACCTTACATTCTAGCTGATCCCACAAAAGCTCAATGGGTTTAAGATCCATAACATTCTTTTCCAATTGTCTGTTGTCCAATGTTTGTGTTTCTTTGTCCACTCTAACCTTTTCCAGTAAATCAGCGCTAGCTTCGCAATCCTCCATTGCTAGTTCTAAAGTGATATTTTCGAACTAGCAACAGAGATTTGGGCTGTATCAAAGCAAGATGCTGAATCTGTAGCGGAAGAAATTAGTTCCACTCACAAGAGCATTTTAGGGACGAAAACCAGAAAATGTCTTGAGATAAAACCCTGAACAGTGTCTTAAGGGGTGGTAACCATGGTATAAGTGGAATAATTAACTCACACCTGAGGTGCACTGCGCGGGTGTGCATTATTTTTCAATAATTCAACGGTCCGTCGTCAATTATTCCTTATATATATATATATATATATATATATATATATATATATATATATATATACATATATGGTTTGGCATGCAACAAAGTGGTAGCACATTCAAATAATCTGTAACGGGTAAGGATGGGCAAGGAGGCGGCGGGAACCGGCAGAACAGTCAACTTAAGTAGGGGAGGTTTGCACTTCCAGCCGTACTTCTGCCGGCAGGTCTTCCCCGCCTCTCTGGAGCCCTGGGAGAGACGAGGGAAGGGAGAGGGGAGAGGGAAAGAGTGAGGGGGAGAGACAGAGAGAGAGAGAGAGGAGAGAAAGAGAGAGAGAGAGGAGAGAAAGAGAAAAAGTCAATCGCCAGTCCCCGGACACACGTCACCTCGTCCTCAGCCGCTCCTCCCCTGGCAGACGGCAGCGAGTACTCTTCCCCCTAGTGGACGGAATGGCTCCTCCCCTTCCTGGCGGATGGGAGTGGTTCTTCTGACTCCTGGAGGACGGCCGCGGTTCCATCCCTGGCGGACGGCAGCAGTGAGGACTCCACGACAGCGCATCCTTCCTCCTTCCTGGGTTTCGGCACCAGTGTAACGGATAAGGATGGGCAAGGAGGAGGTGGGAACCGGCAGAACAGTCAACATAACTTTAATGACATAAAGGAACTGAACATAACATAAAACACATAGACACACACACACACAGTAGCCGCGTGTGTCTCTCTCTTTCTCAAACTGGCGCTCGTCTTTATCCCCCTCCCGGATGATTAGGTGACTCAGTGCCGGACGTGCACCCTCACAGCCCGGCCATGCCCTCCACATAATCACATGAAAATTCACTCTTTATTTACTCATGCCATCCTAGATGTGTGACGTTCTTTCTTCTGCTGAACACAAATTAAGATTTTTAGAAGAATATCTTAACTCATACAGTCCCCTTCGAAACTATTGGAACGGCAAGGCCAATTCATTTGTTTTTGCTATACACCAAAACATTTGGATTTGAGATCAAAAGATTGATATGAGACAAGAGTTTAGGATTTGAGCTTTTATTCATCTTGCTGTTCCAATAGTTTCAGAGGGGACTGTAGGTTCATACAATTCAAGTGAATGGTGGCCAGAACTTTGAAGCTTCAAAAATTACATAAAAGCAGCATTAGAGTAATCCATACTCCAATTATTAAATCCATGTCTTCTCAAGAAATATGATAACTGTGGGTGCAACAGATCAATATTTAAGTCCTTTTTTACTATAAATCTCCACCTTTGACCAGCCCCAACCTGTAGTTGGTGATATGCACACAGAATGTGAATCGCAAAAAAACAAAAAAAGAATGTGGAAGTGAAAGTGGAGATTTATAAAATAAGGACTTAAATATTGATCTGTTTCTCACCCACACCTATTATAATACTTTAGAAGACATGGAATTAATAACTGGAGTCATATGGATTGCTTTTATGCTGCCTTTATGTGCTTTTTGGACCTTCTGAGTTCTGTTCACCATTCACTTGCATTGTGATGACCTGCAGAGCTGAGATACTGTAAAAATCTTCATTTGTTTTCTGCAGAAGAAAGTAAGTCATACACATCTAGGATGGCATGAGGGTAAGTAAATGATGAGAGAATTTTCAGTTTTGGGTGAACTATTTCTTCTTCATATTTTGCTGCAATATGCATCATGTTTCCCATGAATGGTCTGTGGATATTCCATGGGCATGCTGTCTGAGACTGTGACCAACCTTTAACACTGAACATATATAAATCTCCTTGAAAATTATATGTCTTATTTGTATATTGTTTTTCAAGAACAGCAACTAAAACATAAGGGAGTGCAAAATAAATAATCAACCACCTTTTTATTAATCCATATCTATAACATATTTCAATATAATGACATTTCTTTTCTTTTACTATTCATGCTAAGATAAATAATAGCCATTTCTAAAACTCCAACACATCACAGAATATGCATTTTCTTATTTCCTGCTTAGTATTAAACATTATTATAATACTTTTAGTATATATGAATACATACACTGTAAATATATATATTTTTAAATACATGTTTTATTAACATTCATTATAGGACTACTGGTTTAGGAATAGACCACTGAAAACCCCTTATCTGTCGACCACTAATATGAATAGCCTATTAGAGGAATGCATTGCATGGTGTTTCTCTAGAAACAAGCTGAATTCAGTGTTTCAAAAGCTTACCATCTTATCTATAAGTCTCTATAAGCATCTAGAAACTCACAGACTTGCACTAAAATGTGAGAGCTTGAGATTTTGTGATAGCAAAGTAAACGTCAGCCTCATTTGACATGTTCTTGGTTGCAACACTGTTAATAGGTGTCATTTCCCAAGTGCTAGAATGAAGCTCATCGCAAACGTGCAAATTAGTTAAAATGTCTTTTTGCATTATATAATTTTTTATTGCAAATGCAAGCAAAACTGACACACTATACAGTCTTTCTTTAAAGTAAGTCACTATTTTTGAGTGAACCATTCCTTTAACTTTGGCAACCTTAAAATACTAACACTAAAATAATAATAATAGTAATAATAATAATAATATAATACTGCTAAAAAAGTGAAAAATAATAATAAAATAAAATACAACTAAAGCTAAAGCTAGAAAACACACACAAAAACAGATAAAAGAATAAAACTAACAAACTAACTAAAGTGATGATTTTCGGAATTGTTGTTTAAATATAGATTGTACCTTAGATGTGTACCTTAGATTTTGATTTACTTTGGAGAGGTTAAAGCCTTAACTTGTGGGACCATATCCCCCCAAACCCACACTCTAATTTGAGTAAAGTTGTTGCTAAAGAACGAATGTACCTGTATTTGCTGTGCATGCCTTTTATTGGCAAACAATGTAATTACAGTACACTGAAAAACTGCCTACAAGATCTTTTGGCATAAAGACCTACAGTAACCAGAAATGCTTGGATCTATGTCAAGTCACTGACAAGCTCAATTCTTGTTTGAAGGTTGTGTGCTTAGGCCGTGTTAGAAGACGGCTAATAGGAACAGATCGCAGAGAGCACATTTCCCCTCCTCTAAGTTTGTTTGAGGTGAGAACAGCTGTTCCGGGCTCCAGAGGCTCTGGGATTGAATCGCAATGAGCCAGTTCTGTAGTTCGTCAAACAGCGCTGTCAGACACACAACAAAAGAAGACATGCTTCCCAGTGTAACGCAAAATGCCACTAAGTCAGCTTTCAAAAAGATGAGTGGGGCTTTTAGATTACCTCAGATGGCCTAACCACAACATGTAGCTCAGTTTGATACATTGAAAATGTGGTGTCTAAACGCCAGAATGTCACTGTCATCCAGAGGTTATTCCTGTCATACAGGACCCTTTGAACTCTGTAACATTTAAAAATAAATATGTGTGTGTTGTCACTTACAGTTTAATAGAAATCTGACAGAAATCTGCTCAGATCAAGCTCAGGCAGTTAACCTTTTTTAATTGAAATGTATTTACATAATGGCTAGAAAATCAACAGGTTGGAACATAACAGGAAAAATAAAGAACTATTGGCCATTGCTGAGTAAGGGATAGCGAGTTACATGCGGATGCCAACTTAAAGTACTCAGTTTTGATATTTAACATGTATAAAACTGTTATAACAATCTTTATTTATTTTTTATAATTTTGGTGTCATTATACAGATTTCTGTAATTATATCAAACAGAGTGACGTCTGTTAATGTTTCTCTGTTTTCAACAGAGAACGTTTTAGTGACACAAACTATAATACCACAAAACATAACATAACACAATCCATTAATAATATTTACTGATGTTTGTTTTGTTGTTTTTCTGCCAAAATGATGTCACTTCTTGGAGGATGATGTCATTAAGTATTAGCAAGATGGAAAGTGATATTGAGGACATACAGTATGAGGGAAAAACCTCTAAATTGATTACCAGTTAAAACAATAATCCCAAGAAAACATGTTTTGTTTGAAACATTTCAATTAGTAGAGAGAGAGAGAGAGAGAGAGAAAGGATAACACCTTGAATACTTCTGAATAAATTGTCCATTTTTCATTTTAGAAGTATATCACTCGGGGACATGGCAAAAATGCTAACATCCCATAAAACAAAAGTAGTAAAAGTATTTGAAATCCACCCCTATGTTTACTTCTTTGTAATACTGTGATACATAAATGTAATGTAATTTCCATCTTTAAAAATGGCAAGTTTAATATTGCCATTTATTATCTAATATATTAAGGCATATACTGTAGGCATGAAAATGTTCTGCATAACAGAAATGCACTGGATTTGTTTCCAAACAACCCTATTCTCATACAGTATAAATTATCTGTTTTCTTCCTAAACAGCCTCCACTCATCCTAAAAACATCAGAAATCATCTAACTTTGGATGACGAAATGAAATAAGCGCATAACATAAGTGTGTCAGTGAATTAATTGCTGTAGATGGATTGTATCACATGGGAATTGTGCTCTCTCCGGCATCATCATCTACTATTTTTTTTTACTTCCTTCTGCTGGAGAAGCAGCAGCAGCATAAGAGGTGGTTGTCAAGGAAATTATATGCAGGTATATGCAGGCAAGTGCTTTCCTTTAAAATCGAGAAGTCCCACTGAACTGTACTTGAATTTGAGAGTCTGCACCATAGGCCTCATTAAAACTGCAGCATAAAAAGAATCAACAGCCTGGTACAACGCTTCTGTACAAAAACTGGGGAGTTTTTGCTTTCTTTGCTTTCTTTCCATGGGAAAGTATCCTATACATTCTTTGTATTTGTTGGTAGGAATATACATATCTGTATGCTGCCGTGAACTAGAAGGATGGAAATGCAAGGATATAGAACATTCACCACTAGACAGTAAAAGTCAACATTTGTTAAAATCAAAACATTTTTCTTGTGGTCTTGTGAACAATTCATCTGAAGTTTATTGCAAAGAATTTTTTTTTTTTTACTCCATAACCTTTCATTGAAAGGTAATAACTTGCTCCACGTCTGGAATTACTTTATTTGTCGACTGACATCCCCAAGTTCTATTGTACCTTTAAGATTACATTTTTACTCCACTGATGGTTAGGTTTAGGGATTGGGGGTAGAGTTAATAAAATATGCATTCCTCTTCACTGTATTACATACTTAACAGCTAAAATCAACTCACTTTATAATGCTTTTGGTGCCCCTCTGTGGGCATATCACCCCGAAAGTGGAGCTCAAATACGCCCTTACGTTCAAAAACACTTCCCACTTCGGCCACTGGTGGCAATGCTTCAAATTTCGGTAAGCACAGGCCGATTTTAGCTCGAGAAAAGTCAACCAACTGTTTTCAAATTCACTGTGAGATCAGTATAATATGCATTGTTACTGCTTAAATTACTGGTCGATTTACAATAAATAATCATATTTGACATATTCAATAATCAAAAGTAATAACAGCCCATTTAGATTGAATAAGTTTTGTACTGAATTCAAAATGAATGCAAAGGCATATTTTATGAGGATATACATTATTTTTATTTTATCCACACATAAACAGCCAGTACACCCTGCAGTGATGGTAAGACCAGGATCCGGTTCATTGCCATTTTTGGGTTTGAAGTGTCACCAAGCATTTGTTTGTATACAGTAACTGCATCTATAGTATATAGTAGGTGAATGACAACTGCTAACCAAGTGATGGAAGTGCTAGTTGTGCAATCCAATCAATTCCTGATGAATAAACTTGGAAGTCAATCAATTCTATCCTACATTTTTTTCCCTCAGAAATATGTCACATTACAAAAGTAAAATGGGTTTTAAATGCTATTTCATGTCAGCTGCCAAAATGCCAGTGACAAAGTTAGATAACCAGCCTGATGACATGAAATTTACATGACCATGGCAAAATCTTACACGTTTGGCTGCAGTTTTCCAGTGAAATGTCCAGCGGGGGTGCCAAAAACAAGTAAAATAGTGTTGTAATTAGATGAGGTTTGTAAGGTGAATTTTAGATGGATATTTGAATGAGTAAAATGTATATCTCTAACCTAAAACTTTAGCCTAAACCTAACCAGTAGTGTCCTAAAAGATAAATGAGAGGTGAACAAAACAGATGTCCTTACCCAACACCTAAACCTAACTGATAGTGTAATAAAAGCAAATCTCGAACCGCAGTCTTCCGAGTCTGAAGTTCAACCGTTTATCAGGTGAGCTACCGCAGAAGATAGTCATATTGGAATAAGTGTGTAAATGTAGGTGAATCTGTAAAACAAGTGTTAAAACGTTTTGTGTTTTAAATTATGCGTTAAAGTGTTTCGAAATCATAACAGTGTATGAGTTATAGTGTGAAAAATATGTGTTTAAAAAGACACAATCAGCCGCTGTACTCATGATTTGTATGAAAGTGAATAAAACGCACAGTTGTTGTAGTGCCTCTAGTGTTAATTTTACCAGGAAACTGTGGTGAAATGTAGAAGGCAGCATGAAGTCAGTTTGCAAAAATGTAGTTATTGCAATGTTCATTCTATGAGACTAGGTTGAAAATAACCCACAAACTGAGAGATGGAAATACTAGTTGCATGAGTCACTGAGTTCATCATCTTATCATCAAAATCCGCATAGCAGGAATGCTATCTATGAGAAATTTCAATCAGCAAAACAGCTTATTTCTTGATTCCGTGTCTGTTGGTATTCAATTACGTACGTTTCAAACCTGATGCGCTCTGGGACAGGAATCAATAACGACCCATTAAAAGTATTCATCGGGGAAAAGTGCGAGCCATTTCAGAACATTGAAAATCAGGAATCATATGCAATTATGTTGTACATGCAGAGAAGGATCCAGCATTCTGGAAGTTTTCCTTTTCCCTTCTATGAAAGCCAACCATTCGGTTCTTTGTTGGCATGCCAGGCTCTTTATGAATGACATAATCTCCAGCAGCACGCGTACTCGGTCATTTGCAGAAACAGACATGAAACAGCAGCTAGAGCAAGCAGTCTGTACCGAGATTACTGTAGTATGCTGGAAACAAACACACACTTCACATTCTTTGATATGTCACAGTACATTCACATGCTGATCTCATCAGAGCACTTGCACAAGCTTGCTGGGTGCTTGACATGGCAGAACCAATTTCTAAGGAGATTACAGATTTCTTGAATCGAAAGAGGCCTAATTTCTGAAATGAACAGAACAGATACAAAAGAATGTTTCTAGGAGCTGCAAATGATGCAGTTATTCAACAAATGGCACACAAAATAATGTCACTGTCATTACTGACAAAAACAGTGAAGGTCACATTCTACTTTCAGTTTATCTGGGTTAGAGAAAATCTGGTAGATTTAAAAGTAAGTGAAGCAGGACTAATAAAGCGCCTGTACTTAAAAGAGATATTTAATCCAAAAATAAATATTCTGTCATCATAAACTCACCCTTATGTTATTCGAAACCTATTTGATTTTCTTCTGTGGAACACACAAGGAGATGTTTGGCAGAATGTCTGAGCTGCTCTTTTCCATACAAAGAAATTAATGGTGACCCAGGGCTGTCAAGTTGCACAAATGACAAAAACACATTCTAAAAGCATCATAAAAGTTGTCTTTATAAGTTGGGCACTATATTTCAAGTCTTCTTTAGCTATATGATAGCTTTATGTTGGCATCAGACTAAAATCTAAGTGTTATTCACTGAAAATATAGCCTTTGAAAATCTTACGTGAGGTCACTTTTGACTTACATTTAAAGATACCAGTATCGATAACGCGCTCATATACTGGTACTCCTACTCGTAAAAATGCTCCCATACCAAAATCCCATACCAAAATCTGATGTACGAATGTCATTAAGTAAACATTCAACCCACAAATTTAAATCACGTTATGTCCTAGTGAGATTATTTAACTGTAAAACCTGCGATTTAATTAGATAAATATACAGTTTGCATTTAATTTAAATGTGAGCACTTGTGAATGTGTAGAGCCGGTGTTGTACTGATGCTGGCTGCTCATACATTTTAAAGCTCCTCCAAGACTCATACAGTGAAAACACTGTCATGAGCATCGCACGCTCTGTTTGTAGCAGATGACAGTAAACAAAGTGCATACTTATTTAATTAAATATAGCAGCCTTTCGCGGTTTAATTATCACTTTGAGTCACGTAGCGACCATGACTGAAAGTGATTATTTTCCCACTTTTCCAGAATGGGAAGCTGCCGTCATAACGTCAGAGCTCATTGGACAAAACAACAAAGAAACACTTCAAAATAAAAGCTCCGTCATAGGAAAAAAGTATGACAGAAATATATCACTACTGTAAATGTAATATTCACTGTAATGCTACGACTACACTAATAATAATAAGGATAATAATAATAAATCAGTAGTAATTGTATTATACTTAAGCAGTATCTCACATCTGTGATGCTCTCTTATGAAGCACTTTATTCAACAAAATATAATTCCAGTGTTGTCATTTGGATTGTGCTGTGAGTTTCTGTATATAAGCACTTCATTTGATAAAAAAAATTATGTTGAAAAATAATTGTTATATTTTCATTTGATTAAAGTTTTAATGAATTCATTTATTTAAACACTGTTTTGATCAAATTAAAATAAACTGCTGAAAAAAGAAAAAGAAAACATTTATCAGACTCGATATCGACGAGTACCAAAAATTAAGTATCGGTACTCGTTCTCAAAAAAATGGTATCGGGATATCCTTACTTACAGTGTATGAAAATAGTAGCGTGAAGCCTTTAAGGTTTGGAAAGACATGAGGGTGCATAAATGATTAAAGAATTAAAATTTTTGTGTGAAATATGAACTACCAAAAACATGTTGTATCGAGGTTCTACAGGATTTTTGTCCATCAGTTTTTGGGACGTGGGCTGGACAAGTCCAATTAAAGTGAAAGTGTCTCAAACTGCACACTGAAGAGTGAAATTCTGAGATTTGTGCCGCACAAGCACTTCTCCACCATCTGTAACTGACAGCTGTGAAGATTTGGAAATGAAGCCTCACTGTCTTCTAAGCAGACTGAAAAGATTTATCTGGTTTCCTGAACATATAATTTACATAGGTATCCATATTGTTGTTGTTGTTGTTCATGCTTTGGAGATGTGAGAGATAAATGTCTTTTAGTTTCTCGTCTTCTTTCTCCCCTTAGTAGGCAGTGATGTACACAGACCTCAGCAGGGGCAGGGGTGGAAGGGAAAAAAAGGGCACTAACATTTATTTGAATGAGTAGTATTTAACTAATACTTAACTAATTTCTTTGCTTTTATAGTATTTAAGCATTTTTTTTTCTTTTATTATATAAATATCCTATTTGTATCTATTATTTCCTTTATCACAAATAATCCTGATGTAGAATGGATTCTCCTGCTGATACTAAAATCTGATTTGTCCCTTAAGTTTCCTGTAGAATTGATGATTTTTGTTTTTGTTTCTGTATACTGGTTTCTCTAATCATGGTATATTTGCAAATTTATCTATGTACAAATGTGTTTGACATTCTATGTGGCTGAAATTATGTGTATCTTGAGATCATGTGTCATTAGAATATCTTGTGATCATGTATATTATTAGTATATCTGTTTGGGCCTTTTAGACATTTCCATTGACTATATCATATTTTTGTTAGAGCTAGCTTTGTGTATATAAATTGTATTCTTGACTGGTTTAAATGCATACTATAATGTTTCAATGGACTATAAATATTTCACATATATGTATTGGTATTTTGGTATAATGAATTTAATTTGGTAAAATGCTTTTTGTGTTTAATTGTGTGTCCTTTCTTGATATATCTCTTGGTATATTTGCATACGCTAGGCATGTATTTATCTTGAAATGTGTGTGTGCTAGTAGACCATGTATAAAAGTACAACGCATGTCTATGAAATTCTTTGAACATTTGTGTATTTGAGTGTATTTCAACTAGAAGAGTTATGGTAGATGCTTTACTCTGACCTATAAATGGAATCAGGTGTGTTATTTTTACTCGGACGCTGATGACGATGTAAACCGAAAACCTTTTTTTTTTTTTGCACTGAGCACTTTGGCACTTTTTGCACTTTTTTGGACTTTTAATAAATATCAAGGAAGATTGTTTCTATGGACATTGTGTGAAAGCTTTTTCTTTCCTTGGATCAAGATAGTAATAGCATAGTTCTGAGTGATTACAATGGTAGCCTACATGTCCAAAAACCGGTAGTGCCATGGTACTTTTTTGAAAGTGATAAGTTTAATGGCTAAATAGTTAAACATAAAGTAAACTGATTATAGGGTGAATCAGACAGCTCCTTCAGTTTATGACAGTATTCTACGAAAGATATGTTGAATTTCTATATCTTACTGAAAGTGACGCAACCGCTCACATTATAAGTAATAAAGCTACGTTGCAGGTGTGCAATTTTGGAAATGCAATGGTGATCAAGTATTATTATTATTATTATTGTTATGAACTTACACTATCATACTGTACACAGAGTGGATTTTTTATCTGACCTGTTACTTGTCTGAGGCAACGCCACATCGATGATCCTGGGGGCGAATTTCTAACGGCATTTTTGCACCCTTGAAGGGCACTGCGGGAAGGGAACACCACCTGAAGGACTGTTCCAAACAAAAGTGAGAAAAGTAATCTTGTCTCGAAGGGCCATTTTATTTGATTTAAAAAAATACATTTTATCCCAGTTTAAAGGAATATTCTGCATTTAAAACAAGTTAAACTCAATCGACAGCATTTGTGGCATAACGTTGTACCACAAAAAATTATTGATAACACTTTACAATAAGGCTGCATTTATGAATCTTGATTAACATTAATTTCTACATATATAATATTTTTCATTAAAAGTTGCATATATTAACATTAGTTGATGAACTCATATGTTAACATTAGTTAATGAACTAACGTGAACTAACAATTAACAACAGTATTTTAAAAAAGTAACATTAACAAAGATTAATAAATCCTGTAAAATGTCATTGTTCATTGTTAGTACATGATAGCTAATGCATTTACTAATGTCAAGGAATAGGACCTTATTGTAAAGTGTTACAAAATAATGTTTTAACTCTGTTACAGTGAGGCACTTTCAATTATTGGAGGTTTCAAAGGCAGAAATGTGAAGCTTATAATTCTATAAAAGCACCTACATGAATTCTTCTGTTAAACTTGTGTATAATTAGTTTAAATTGTAGTTTTTACAGTGGTTTTATGGTTTTAGGGTTTACGGTGTTATGTTGTCATGGCAACAAAGTTGTAAAATATGACACTATAGGTACAATTTGTAACTTTACACAGAAAAGGTTAGTAAGCAATTTTATCACACTTAAATCATATTAACACACATATTGTTTACATCTTATTGATACTTGTGGTGAGTGTTTTAACCTTTAGGCATTGGCCACATACACTTCCATTGTACGTGCCTCACTGTAACCCAGATGTTTGATTTTAGAAAAGGAAGGACAAGGTTTTATTATTATTATTATTATTATTATTATTATTATTATTTATTTATTTATTTATTTTTTTGTGGTAATCAACATTATGCCACAAATGTTGTCTACTGAGCTTGTATTGAATCTGGAATATTACTATAATATGCAGAGACACCTATAGGTAAACAATTTATAGGTTGATTCCACTCACACACACACACAAAATGTATATAACACTATGTTTATCTGCACTCATTTTCGTCAAACAGAATAAGTTAAATCAGATTGCAGTACTGTTTATGTGTACCTTAAACTTTGCAAAAGGTTCTTTCTTATGTTACTCTCTTTACTCTGCAAATGAAGAGAATTAGAAGAAGTGTCCCAACATTCTGTCTAGCTAAAACATTTAAGCCTAATTGAGCTATTAGCTGATTGAGATATTAGTTGGATTATTACCAGATTTTAAGGTTGCATGTGAACGTTGCCATTGTACACACTATCAAAGCATTGCTCTGTTTGTTTGAACATCCTCATTGCATCGTCATTGCAACACTGACTCAACCAATAGCGTGAGTTTAGGGCAGGATTTTTAATTTTTTCGACCAATGGAAGACTGGAGGAACGTTCAGCAAACCTGTTTATTTTTGCAATTCCATTTGGTAATGCTACTAGTGCAGAAATTGCATACTGTACTTCATCTTTAAACAACTTGTTAAACACATACCATTTCTCTGAGACTCAATCCCTCACTCTGAATTTCTTATCTTATTGCATTAGTATGGGCCCAAAATGTATGGAACATTCTTGCCTTGCATTTTGTGATGCCGGGCAATCAATAAGAGCAAAATTATAGTGTGGTGGAGTGAGAGATTTTAATCTTGGGCTAAATATCCTGCAGTGGATTAGTCTCAGACACTTTCATACCCCCAGTGTTCTTCATGAAATATGGATAAGGCAGAGAGAGGATTATGAAAAATAAAGGCATTTTCCCAAACCTGCCTCTGTAAGATGGAGATCAAAAGTTGGAGATAATGGGCAGCTAAAGGATTTCTCCCTGTTCTTCCGCAGCAAATGAACCAAGGCTCGTCGTCCCATCGGTCTGGGTTCGAGATTAATGAGAAGACCCCCTGGTACGATACCTTTCAGAGGGGACAGGACACTTCCTCAAAAGAGAATTCTTTCCTCTCTTGAGGGCGTATCTCATGGAAACTCCCGCTGATGATAAGCTTTTATAGAAAAAAAAAAAATGCTAATGTGTAACCATTATTTACATAGAGGCAGATTATAAAGGTGACATTGATACAGCACTGATAGTGTGTAATCCTTCCCAAGACCTTGGACAAGCTGTTTCCTGTGTGCTAGTTTCAAAGAGGCATTTTAACATCCTTGGCTAAAGTCTGTGAAAAGACTCGAAAGTAATTAAGGCCCTTTTTCTCTGTGTGATCTAACAATACAATTATAATGGGAAATCTGTGTTAGTTACATGCAACTTGTGGGCTGTAATGGCTTCATAGTATTACATGAAAGAGGATGATACTCATTAATATTTATGAGGATGCAAACAGAATCTTTTTTTGGAATGTATACTGCATTTCAGCCCTTGTCACCTACATTTCTGTCTTGCCCCAGGTGGAACAAATGACCTTTTTTGTGTATGTGCCTTTGTGTGATTTGTTATTGTGTGCAGGCCTGTATGTGAACATGCATGTAACTGCTTATGTAAGTTTAATGACTGCTCAGTTCCAATGAATCACTGATATGGTTTGATATGAAATTTCTGAACATTATTTCATTTAAACCTGAAAGTAAAACCTTAACAATTTTAAGCATAATAGAGTTAAAATAGTCATAACAAAGAAATATTTATAATTCTGCACTATGTCTAGGTCACTAATCTAATATTAGCAAATTTTGGTAACATTTTAAATGAATGTTTACTTTGTTAAGGGTTTATAAATGGGTTAATAAATGACTAATAAATCATTTACAAATCCATTATAAAAAATTGATAAACATTTATAACAACAAACGTAAAAAGAGTGATTTTCATGAAATACCTGCCAAATAGTGAGCCATAAATGCTTAGTATAACTTATTCAGCATTAGTAACCTATGAAAATAAACCTTAATGTAAAGTGGACACATATGAAGAATTTGACAACATTAGAAACCTCTGTACATAAAGTTCAGTATGGTTTAATGGTCATCAGGCTTTATTACATGATATATGCTGTGAATGAGCATGAAGACCTGAAAAGTTTTTTTTTTTTTTTATTATTTTTTTGCAGAGGACTAGTTAAGCAGAGTTTTGCAGAGGTAACTAGAAGTTAAGTTGGGACAGCACTTGGAGAAGCACCATTCTTTTGACATCAAGTTGACAAGGAAAGTCATGACACAAGTGAGTCAAAACATTACAGAAATGAATATAAACACAAAGGGGAGTGTAGTAAAGTGACAATCCCTTTTTCAATATCAAAAATGGTCTATTTTTGCTGCATAAATCATGAATTAGGGCATTTTGTAAATGTATTTATAAAGCAAATGTACATTAAATGGTCTATATTGGATTAAGTTGCTTTGATGTTGCCAATGAACCCCTTTATAAACCACTTACAAAGGGAACATTAATGTTTTAAGTGTTACTCAAAATGTTATCCAAAAAAAGGTATACAATTAAAACATATTGCAAAGTAGAAGCTTTTTTTTTTACTACTGGTTTCAGACTGGATCTTAAGGTATATACATATTTAGCTTCTTCATCAGAGGTTTTTCAGACAAGAAATCTGTGATCACAGCTTGGAAATCCATCAAAAAGGACCCCAAATGGGCCAAAAGTCAAACTCAAAGACAAAATGTTTTTGAATTAAGCTAAAGCACATAAAACAGAATTTGACTTATGGGTAGTCCCTCAGAGATAATTAGCTTTGGCAAGAAATTCTCTATTCCCCTACAAGATGAATTAAAAGCGAGGAATCAATGGACATCTCTGTCGGTTAATGCCCTTTAGTAGTGCAGATAAGAAACAGTGATTACAATTAGTTGTGTAATTTTCTTAGGGAAAATACAGCTGTTGTTTGAAATCGATGGGGAGGGTTTTAAAGGGACTTGTAATAGGGAGCAAGATAATAATACTAATCAGTCTGTCATTGTACAGATCATTCTGATTTTACTAAGGACCTCAAAGTCTGTACTGTGCTTCTTAAAATATTAATATGTTTATTTTTCTTGAAAATTGGAGCCAGGGAAATTTTATGAAATGATTTTTTAACAGAGTACTCTAAACAAGTGTGTACCCTGCTGACACTACTCAACTGGGTACAAAATATTGTAGCACATACTCTCAGATACATATGCCACATTCACTGAGTTTCTGAAGGAGATCTGCAGGATAAATGTGGGATAAATGTGCACAGCCAGTGCAATGAATCGTTAAGTTGTAGTAACATATCATCTCATTTTCTCCCTACATGGGTCAAATCATGCCATGCCAATGATAGCAAATAGTATAAGTGATTCTACGTCAAAGTCACAAAGTTTCAGACTGATCACATTTTAAATTCAAAAACAGTAGGTTGAAAGTTCTGCTCTTGACCGAAGTTTTGTCTGTGCTTATCAAAATTTGTACCACTGCCCCGAGTGGCCGAAGCTGGAAGTGTTATTGAACGTATGGGCACGTGTAAGCTCCAGTTTCCGACGTCAAAGGCATGCTGTATTTTTAGATGTAAATGTTATGAACAGGAATACATATTTTATTAACTCTAGCCCCTAATCTAAACCCTAACCCTAGACCTAAGCATCGGTGTAGTAAAAAATTTATTTTAGTGTGAAAATGCAACCTCTGAATTGTGCTCATCATTGTTAATGTGAACACAACTACTTCCTGTTTTCCACGGGACCAGATCCCATGTCTTTGAGGTTGTGCATGCAATGTGCTAACAGTAGCACTAGAGGGAAATGTGAACACAGTTAAAATTATGCTACTATGTCTGATGGAGGGTGGCACTTGTAAGTAATTCAGCAGTATTGGGTCTATTTTATATGAACTTTTGGATACAACAAGTTGATTTACTATGTGATCATGTTGGTCGTTTGTTGGTGCTAACACACTAGGAAAAGCTCTGATGGAGCATTTGATGGGAAGGAATGCTTAACATGTTTTGAGGGTGCGAAAAAAGATGAGTCAGTTGAAACCAAGCGGGCACATAGCAAATTGTATTTCTAAGAGCAGGACTTGCCTCTCTGATAGTTCATAAGATGACTATAGCCGCTTTTCCACCATCAGGCTGAACGGTTCTAAGCATGTGAGGAACGGTACCAGTAGCATTTCCACTTGAGCATGGTTTAGCACGGCACCATTCCGGGCCCGGATTTCTCTGCAAGGTTAGCTAAATTAACCATGCTCAACCATGCTGGAATTGTTTTTAGTACGTGGAGACTTACGAACACCAAAGTAACTCATTTGATGGCAAAGTTCACTATGGTGAGTTTAATAATATTTTATTAAAAATGTTTTGTATGTTTCATAGGTGCATATATGATAATGGTTTAAGCAGTAAAGTACATATTTTTTTCTGCAGGCCTTTTTTGTCAGGGAGGTAGATTGCGCTAGCTAGCTCATTATCACTCATTTATCATTAAATTAATCATATAATATTTAGCCTGGGAACTTTTACCTTACTGTGTGTTCTTGTCCAGTGGCATGCACAACCGCTTAGCATATGATGGTAAACCACTTTGACGCAGCTTCACTTTTGCTAGCAATTAATCCATTGAAATCATGATTGGATTAATTGCGTAAACTCTATCATGTAAGCCCCCAAATTGCTTAGGGACAATTCAGCATTTATGGGCTTGGGGCTCTTTGATAAAGTCTATTTTCCAAACAAAGCCTCCTGGTCATCCCCATCATTGCATCTGTTTAATGATTAGCTGTAGCCAGTGTTTCCAGTAAAGCACATTCAAATGAATTAAATGACTGTGGAATTGGAATGAGCAAAACATTCTCCAAGCAGTGATTTCATACTACAAAATTAAGTCATCTATTTTCCACTGACAGTCAAAAAACAAAAATGTTATGAAGGAAAGTCAGGAATTATGTATGTTGATCTAATGTTTGTTAGTGTGAACATTTAGCCACCTAAGCAGCAGTTTTGAAAAAACAAAAACTCTCCAAATGAAATGACTGCCATTAGTTTACCTCATTACTATGTATATTTTTCTATTTTTGAGATATACTTGGTTGAGTCTACTGTAATGGATCTCATTTAGGCTGTACAAAGGTAGTTCTCTAGGGCCCTGCTATTCACTTCTGAGTCACACTATATACTGTGACTTACATACCATACATACTAGTATAATAGCTGCCTGCCAATCAATAGCCTGCATCTATAATAGTCCTGAACACGTGAAAGTCAACAGGGCTTGATTGTTTAGATAGAGCAGGCTGTACCTGGCTTCTTCAGGAATACATGTTTGCAATTGCATACCACTCTGAAACATGTGACAAGCCATGTTTTGCTAAATAAAAGATGAGGTACTCTCATATTTTTATTTGTCAGTAAATATTTGTCTTCTAGCCAAATTATGACCATGGTCACATGACCAAAAACTCTCAGGACTAAGAAGATAAAAAAATTAGTCAACACAACACAGAGTTCAGGATTGTAGTTTTATTATTAATAATGGTTCTTGCCAGTGCAAGCATATTATTTAAGGATTGGGGATTTGAACAAACCTGTACCCTAAGTATTTAATGTCAGTTTGTAACTCTTTCCACACTGTTTGTGCAACATACATGATCTAGACAGGTAAAGTTTGTCAAGACAAACTTGTATGTTGGCATCAGGGCTTGACATTAACTTTCTGACTCACCGGCCACTGTGGCTAGTGGGATCCCAAAGTCATGAGCCACTCAGCATTTTCACTAGCCAAAATCTCCTGCCCCACATAAAGTGATAAAAGTAACTGGAGATTGTAACTGCATGCATTGCAGCAGGACACAGGCCTACTGATTTAAGTCACCTTTAGAATATCTGAAGGTAAACATGACCAGTCAGAACAGGAGTAGGATAGAACAGGAGGAAAACTTTGTCAATAATTTATTCATTTGTCCATGGAAGTCCAGATTTGAACCCCTTTAACCATTCTAAATTGTACTTGTCTATGAAAGTTTACCAGTGTTCTGTGTACCACCATTTTTTAACTGTGGCATTTGTAATAAAAATACCATAACCACGTGTCAGAACATGGACAGCTCCACATTACTGTGGCTGGCTAATGTAGATAAAAATAGTATTTGTGATGAAATAACTGATAGGCTAAACACATTTAGAAACCTTTAGCTATAACTTTCACAATGAACAATTCCATGGAGCACAAAAGGAGATGTTAGGTAGATTAAAATCTGCCACCATTCACATTCATTGCACCTTTTTCCATAAATGGAAAAATATTTATTAATATTATTATTATTATTATTATTTCAATCATGGAAGAAAGAAAGTCCTAAGGGTTTGGTTCAAGATAAAGGTGAGTGAATGATGACAGAACAATATTATTAATAAAAACAAATCTTATAGATTTGCCCTACAATCGATTTCATATGCATCTATACCATTTACCAGTTAGTGTTACTGCAGTAAAAACATTTTAATTGGACAATGTGTATTTTAAAAAAACCTTTTAAAAATGTTGATGCATGGCACACTATTGTCTCTTTACCTCGTCAGTGCTGTTTATTTGTTGACTTCCTCCATAGCACTTTAAAGTGGAAGATTCTCAGTATAATTAAAATGGGTCACATAAGTTTTGTGGTCTCCACCAGCCGAGGCGCAGTGCAAAAGTTCTGAGGCGTGGTGCGAGTGTGAGGTTAAAGTGCGAGCGTGAGGTGATCGTCTGTGTTCCGCGACTGCTACCAGGTCCTTGAATAACCTATAAGTATATTCGGTGCAGAAGAACAAACAATTGCTATGCAAAATGTCTTGAATCCAGGAAAACTCAACCTTTTAACCCTGGTATTCCTCAAAGCCATAAAACTACGAGACTGCCAAAATGGCACCCTAAATTCTGGCATGGCCAGCTGAATGAGATGAGCCACATCAAAGGCACCGAACTTTGACTCTATGCATGTTGGACAAAGCATACAAGATCATTTTATATCCCAGGCTTAACCTGACACTATACCTTGACAATCATGTTTCTCATAATGTGTAATGTATTATCCATATTGTGAAACCAATGAATTAACCATTATAACTTTTAACCTGGCATCCTATTTGGAGCTCTCAGTCTTGAAGTTACACTCAAGAGAGTGAAATCTGAAGCTGTGAAATTCCAAGACTGGATTTACTAACATTTTACACTCTTAAATACATGGAACTAACATTGTTCTTGTCTTTCTCATATGTATATCTACCTTAGAGATGGTCATACTACCTCATGTAAGGTTGTCCTTGCTTTAACCATATGATTTATTCTTATTACTCTTGTAATCACTTATCATGAATGTTATTACCATTGCAGTTATTATTGTTATTCTCATGTTTACTGTCGTTGAGATTCTTTCGGCATTTCAGGAATGTTTATGCTAATTAATTTTTGATATATTCAGTTGTATCCAAGATACAAAATGTATGGTTAAAACATACTTTTCAAGTGGGAATTTTTAAGAATACTTTACACAAAGGATTGTAAATCAACTTTGAAAAGGAAGGACAGAAATGACCATGTGACTCAGAAAAGGCACTTCTGATTGACTCCAGTCTCATCTAAAAACTTTCCTGCAAGGAGGAGCTCTCTGGTATATTCTCTCTTCTCCATTCTTCACTTCCTCTTCAGCTCCTCATCCTCTGTGCTCTGGCCCTCGTGGCTTGCAGCCTTGCCATGGCACCCCTCAAGTTCTGTGCATTGTATAAGTCCAGGTAGGCTCAGATGGCAAGTTCCGAGGGAGCCCTTCTCTTATCTGCACTACAACTCACACACGTGACGGGGAGTCGCGAGTCTTCTATGTGGAAGGCCTCACTTCAAAGCCCAGCCTCATCATCCCAGCAACAGACATCCACTATCTTAACAGAGGTCCAAAACATCGACGGAACAACCAGAACTTTCTACAAACAGCCTAAGAACCAAAGCAATGCAAGGAAACGCAACGACATGCAAGTACATCTCCAGACTTTGCTGAAAGTGCTGGTGTCTCTCTAATATAATTCGAGTTCCCCGATTCCAAATCGAGTTAGACTGAATTAAGTATCAATGGTTCTCAAGGCATTGTCTACAGACTCCATAAAGTTCATTTTCTCTGTATAGATAATTTCCATTCAAGTCACTCTGTTCCCTTTACTCACCAACCTGTTTCATGTTTGTATGTGTTAGATTAGTATTTATGTTTAGATTAGCAATAAAGTCTTGTTTGTATTCAAATTTAATTTGACTGTGGTATATTTTGATAATCTCGTCACTTGAGTTTCAAAGATCTGTGCAGCTAAACTCGAACTATATCTAAACTGTGTGATATTATTTTCAATAAGCCATGAGAATAATATCACTCCAATAAGTGAATTAATCATAATTCACTTATTAAAGCTAATTCCTTACAATATAAATTGTGAGCAGATACAACAAGCCGTTGTATTACGATTTTAATGGTGGAGAATTTTATTCAGACAAATAATCTAATTATTTGTTATTTATCTTTCTTATAATGTTTGTTGAACGCGACTAATTCCGTTATAAAGTCCTTACATAATGATGGAGGTTCACGGGCACTTTAACCCTTACCGTTTACATTTATACAACCAAATGTCCCTACACATGGGAGTAAAGGCAGCCGGTGGACTTTATGGTGCCCCCCTGGGGTAAGATGATGCCCCCCTGTGGAGTTGGTGCCCTATTCAGACTGTGTAATATGAAGGGAGCGGCGGTACTGTTCAAATGGGCCAAGACTATTCAAACTCCTAAAGTCAAAACATTCAGAAGTAAACAAATTCTCATCAAACCTCAAGCTTTTAAAACTTTTTGGAAAAATTTCAGGTGAAGCCAACATCAAAGTTGGTCTGTTATCTACACTATGGTACAATTTTACTAAAAGGACAATGCCCTTTGAGTAAGCTGGGGTTAAGTGTCTTGTTCAAGGGCAAATTGGTGATAGCACATGAATCGTCCCCTTTGGGATTTGAACTTACAACCTCTGGATCACCAAACAGAGGTGCTTTTCTAAAAGTATCTTTAGCCAACTATGGTCGCAAGTTCCATCATTACCAACATATTTTAACAATTTGTTGCATCCCGAAACTGTAATTCCGACGAACATTCGCAAACAGCATCACACAGCTGTGTAGTTGAAATTACAGTGCTTTGCCTGTGGTTGGAAGCATAGTTTATTGTTAGTTTGCTGTGCGGACATCATTTGACTAAGCTGAGGCTTCTATCTCTTTCATTCCATATATATCTTTCATTCTATCAACACTTTGACTATGTTTATGTACATTTAAGAAAACAACTTATTCGTTTTTTTTTTTTTTTTTAGAAAGCAGCGTTCTGATACATGTAAACGCAAATGCAGCCGTTGAAGGGATTCAGGGCTGTTAAGAGAAAGTGGCTTCTGTCAGAGAACACGGTTTTTATGAGTTTATGTTAATGCATAAGTGCCGTTTATATGTTTCTGAAGAGTGCACATGTGTGTCAGGGGAACACCGAAGTCTGATGAAGAGGGAAACCCCACTATTTCAGCGTTTTAATCTGTGCACGCAGCTTTCTCACATTAAACAGCTTTCTGGTGTAGATATAAATGAGCTTTTATAATTGAATATTCATGGAAGTCCCCCTGTATAACATCATTAACAACAGCTTTATGTTGTTGAACCAATGTGGTTCAAACCATGGGTGTGCAACATAGTAACTACGATTTCGGGAAACAGTCATGGCAAGCTATTTCTCCAATGATGCATTGTACTATGGTGGTTAAGCAGTAAGTTACGATGTTGTATGGGAAACACAACCCAGATCGTTTACCATCATCTCATATTATCACTCAATGTAGTATATCCAGTAGATACAGAGATCACAAAGTCCTTCCAGTACACTTTGTGTTTCAGTAGTTCGTATGTTAATGTAATCTTGTATAGAAGAGATAAACTTATTTGGCTTGCTGTCCGTATACTGGAAGGCTCGGAGCTCGAGACTCGACTTGAGTCCTGATAACCCCCCCCCCCCAGAGAACAAGTGTAGATGGGGTGGAGGAGGGATGTCATCAAAATTGTCACAGGAAGCAGGTAAGCAGCGGCTTATATACTCCTACTCACGGGCTGTGATTTGTCCGATTAAAATTAACATGCTCCTCCCGAACCTCTGTTAATTAACTCCATATAGAGGGAAAAATTATATAAGGCAGAATGCCTGTTCTAAATTCTAAATGTCTATGAGTGTAACCAAAGTCTTTCTGTCAGTCCACTGTCGGCCATCTTTGGAACGCTCTCATGAGGCTATTTCCACCATGCCAGTGCAGCTCCTATCTACTTGAATGGAGAAAGACCAAAATCTTAAAAACAGTTGGTCAAGATTATGATCAAAGAACATATTTCAAATCAGCAATAAATCTAACAATACTGTTATCATAAATTGTGATTCTTTACCTAATTTTACATAAAAAATTCAATTTTCCCAGCTTGTATAGCTAATGCATATGTGCATTCTAGAGTTGATTGACAGGTGATAGTTGTATCTAAAAGGTGATTGGCTTTTTTAACTGTAAGGCGGAACTTCCTTTCTAAATCCGTTGACAGTTTGGCGTTCAGAGCTCCGTGATTGAGCTTTCCAATTTCTCCCATTAATTTTAATAAAAGTGGCCCATCTCTGCTAAATAATCTCTGGTGTATTGCCATTTCAGTGGACAATGCCAGAGCCTCTTCTGCTGAAATTCTGGCACGGAATTCCATTTAAGAACTGCCCCAGTTGCTTGGTTAATGTAGAGCTGTGAAAACCTCTACATAGACTACATGACTTTGCAAGACATTAACATTGAGAAGCTCAGCAGAATCAAAGTGTTTATAGATTGAGAGCTTTACAGCAAAGAAAAAAGGGTCATCTGAGGCTGAAAGGGGGTTATGCATGCATAAACAGCATTGCTGGATTCAGTTTATTCACTGCTGTCAGTTGGTTGGCAAAAGAAGATATTGTTAATGGAATGCACACTGCAAATTCTGCCTTGTCTCTCTCCATTTCCAGCTGTGATTCCAAGTCTCCTGACCAGAGTCCAGTGAACCCACTAAAACGATTTTAACACATATTCATTTAATTTTCCACAATATATCTTCTCTCACATCTTTTATTAATGAGGAATGGAGAGGCTGAGAGAGAGAGAGAGAGAGAGAGAGAGAGAGAGTCTTGCTTGATGACTGTCAGTTAAGGAAGATGATGGCCACTGATACACACTCACTTCTATTTGTCACTGCAAATCGTTCTCCAATCAGGACACTGCCTCTCCTATCACTCACTCTTTCACTTTGTCTGTCTGAATTTTCTTGGCAACATTAAAATTCCTTTGAACACTCTTATTCCCCATCAAGGATAAATGTTAATTAGATTTATTTGTAAAATGGAACCCCAATATGGCACACTATTTTGGAGGATTAAATGCATGATTTAGTAATTTTTTTCCCCCTTTTTCTCCCAATTTGGAATGCCCAATTCCCAATGCCCTCTAAGTCCTCATGGTCGCGTAGTGATTTGCCTCAGTCCGGGTGGCGGAGGATGAATCCCAGTTGCCGCCGCATCTGAGACCGTCAACCCGCACATCTTATCACATGGCTTGTTGAGCACATTGCCACGGAGAAATAGCACGTGTGGAGGCTTCACACCATCCACCGCGGCAACCACGCTCAACTCATCATGTGCTCCACCGAGAACGAACCACATTATGGCGACCACGAGGAGGTTACCCCATGTGAATCTACCCTCCCTAGCAACCGGGCCAATTTGGTTGCTTAGGAGACCTGGCTGGAGTCACTCAGCATGCCCTGGGATTCGAACTAGCGAGCTAGCAAACTCCAGGGGTGGTAGCCAGCATATTTTACCACTGAGCTACCCAAGCCCGACGCTTTGGTTTGTTAAATATTTACGACAGTTTCCTTTGACTGCATTTTTTTTTCTTTTGAGATTCAAGCCGCTCGGAAGATCTTATGGGTGCCTTCCGTTTCACCCAAAATCAAAATACATTTTAATATTTTACATAAAGAAAGAGAAGCCTATTTTAGGACCATGAATATTTTTTGCATAGTGACATTATTTTTGACAAATTATGATTTATTTTTGAGTTTTGTTTTGTAATTTCCAATTTTTCAATGGTAATTCTCATTAACTTGTCATCATTGTAATAAATTACCATTGTATATAAATAGTTCACATTTAAAAAAATATATCATTATTTGTTCACATTAGTGAACAAAGTATTTATTTATTTATTTGCATTAATTTAAGGTAATGAGAGAGGGATTGAAAAAAAAGAAAAAAAAACTTACTGGTCCTAAACTAGGCTGATATTAATAGCCTATTTGGGGAGAGAGAGAAAGAGACAGAGAGAGAGAGAGACAGTGAGAGAGAGGGGGGTGGGGGGGTGGGGTCACTATTAGGTTTTAACATGAGACATATACTGTATATATTCTGTTTATAAGTCAGATCCAAACTCCCACATTGCAGCCCACAGCTTTCCAATGTTTATCAATGAGACAAGTTAAAGATACATCTATATAACACCATTCATGTAGCCAACTATTCATAGTGCCCTTTGGATATCACAACACAAACCAAAGCCCCTTTAGACTATTGATTGGGTTTTATAAAAAAAAAAAAAGAAAAGAAAAACGAAAAAAAGAGAAAAGAACAACAACAAATACTGAGCTGATCTGATCTGATCTGCTTATAAAAATCTTCACTTTGGTTCTGCTGAAGAGGGAAAGTCATACACATCTGAAATGGCTTAAAGGTAAGTAAATGTTGGGCTTTACTGGTTGTTTAGATCAGTGTTACTGTCAGAAATAATTGGTAATTATTTCTGTAGTTATTAATCAATATTTAAATTAATTAATTGGATCTAACTCATTAAAACCTCATATGGGACTCCAGTAAATGTAGTGTGCTATGTTTAGGAGCAAGTTTGTTATTAGCAATAATTAATAATTATCAAAGATAATTATTAATTATTAAAATCAATAGAACATTGATGAGAATCAATGTTAGCTTTTTTTTAATCCTTTAAATCAACAATTATCAAAGATAGTCATTAATTGTTAACATCGATGAAACATTAATTACAATTAACACTAGCTTATTGACCATTCAAATTCCATCAAAGATAATTATCAATTATCAAAAATCAAAAGAATATTAATAAGGATTAACATTGACGGGGCACCACCCTGAAATCAGGGACTAATAACCGAATATTAAAACAGTCTCAATATTAGATTGTTTTCTTAGGAAAATCGGCATCCGAAGAATATCGATTTTTGGGAAAAAAAAAAATGAATGAAGGTTTGAATCTGAGCACTGACATCCCATCAGCATGACACAGGCGTATGCAAAACAAACCAAAACACTTCTCTTTGAAATATAAACAAAAGTTTATTTATGCAGTAATATCAATTAATAATTAATACAATGCAGTCAATAAACTTCTGACTTACAACTACAAACTAAACAGTGATATTAGATATGGAAATAAAATAATCCTATAACTCATAAGGTGTGTGTGTGACAGTGTGTGTGTGTGTGGTTAGTGAGAGAGAGAGAGAGAGAGAGAGAGAGAGAGAGAGAGAGAGAGAGGGAGAGAGGGAGAGAGAGAGAGAGAGATTGAGATTGAGATTATTAAGTGACAGCCCGAAAGCTGATTTCGCGATAGCTGGAGATAAAGCAGCCGTGTTCATCACTCAGAGACGCGGTTTTACGAGCGGGCTCGTAAAAGTCCTGCGTTATTTGACTCTAATGGATGAACACAGTTTCTGTCTCACCCGCAATGGCAAAAATGCACAACAATCCAATTTGGTTGGACCACAATACAGCAAAACAAATTTGTGATAATTAATACCCTGAGTATTAATAATGAGCGGACATGGCGGTCCGTAAACTATACAAGCAAAAACCTTGAAACACAAAAATAACACGCTATAATATTCTATCTCTGCCCAGATGTAACCTCTTACTTGAATCGCATGAGGACACAGGTAGAATGTGTTTTCCTCCGTCCTTTAACTTTGACCCGGTTCCTTGAGGCTCGTTGATGACGGGAGGCCGTTTCCTCACGCTGTCGGCGGGCGGTACGGCTGTTGATTCTCGGCGGGCTGGCGGAGAACTCAGAAATGTCGACTTGATTGAAGATGGAAGAGAAATCTTTAATCTCTTCACTTCTGTAGGCCAACGGATGAAGATGCGAATTGCTTGGCGGTCTCCTTCGGATCTGTTAGAGTGTTCGGTTGAACACAGAGTAATCTCAACTCGTCCAGCGAGATGGAGATTGTATGGCTACAGTTTCAAGTCGGACATTACTTCCTTATGCCACGAGGCTGCACCGGAGAGCAGCAAAAAGCTACGTCCGTATTCGGTGAACTAAGTCGCTGGAAGCAACTCTGGAAGCATTTCAGAATTATTTGAAGTCCTGATGATGTCATGTTTGAGGGACGTTCTGTTGTGTGCCTCATCCAATAGGAGTTGAGAGCTCGATCCTTTAGAAGGCAAGGCTTCATGGATCTGTAGTCTGTTTTGGACTCCTTTGTTTGATTTTGGCGCGATTTTTATCAGTAAAATTTACGACTTAAAAGGTGGGGGCTTGAGTTATGTTTTTATGACTGTTAGGCCTGCCTTTGTCTTCTATCTGAACACATGAGGCCCAACATAAATCATGAGAGAATTTTTATTTTTGGGTGAAAAACCCTTTTGGTGGAAATGCTACTGGAACAGTCACCATTGTGCTCATAAATGTTCGTCCCGAAGTTGAAAAAGTGCTCAACCAGTCTTTTCCCTTTAATTTTAGAGGTAATTAATGGTGGGGGATGGACTCAGGATTATGTTTGTGTTGGATTAGGGATAGGGTTAGGATTATGTTAGTTTGGGATTAGGGATTGTTTTTGCACTAGATTCATTTGGAATTAGGAATAGTTTTTGACCTGTGTTCGTTTGGGGTTGGGGATAGTTTTAGGACTGTCCATTTGGAATTACGGATAGTTTAAGGATTATGCTTATTTGGGATTACAGATAGTTTTGAACTATGCTTGTTTAGAATTATGGATAGGGTTATGTTCTTTTTGGATTAGGGATGGGGTTAGTACTATGTTTGTTTAGTTCGGATAGTTTTAGGAGTATATTTGTTTGGGATTATGGATAGTTTGGAGTTTGGGAACACATCCTACTGTATTTAGCAAAATCACCTTTTGGAAAATAAGTTTCAGAACCATGGACAGCTCTAGAACATAGTTTGAATCAGCCAGTAATTTATTATATCCATACCAAAAATAAGCTAGCACAAAACTTGACCAAAATATAGCTCTTGAGGAAGCCTTTCAGACCGCACCTGTACTGACAGCAGTTATAGAAGCGCTTACTAATTCTACAGCTGGCAAATCCCTCAAAAGACTTGAGGAATTTAGTAAGCTGAAGGTTCTGTGGATGGCAGTGGGAGATGAGTGGCAGCACACAGTTTACTGATTACGCGCCTGACAGATCTTTAGGGCAGATGTTTTCACAGCCTCCTCCAGAACTATTCAGCTGCTTCGCCACATTGCAAAAATGAATTAAAATTAAAAAACAGAGGCAGAGTTTGGATGCTTCCTGGAGTTAGTCATGTAAAGAAGATATCGTTATTTGCTTTGCCGAGTTTGAATGACAGGTGTCCGGACAATATGTCCAATCTGCTTGTGTGTTAAAACAGCTCTCTGATGGAGTTCCAACAGTGTATGTAGGAAATGAAATGATGGTTGTTTAGTGGTGTAGGATTTTAGATTCTAGCTTTAAAGGGAAAGTTCATCCAAAATTGAACATTCTCAAAAATCAAATGTTCCAAAATCCCTATGACTTTCTTTCAAACAGAACCTTGACAACCATTATATCTACTCTCACCTTCCCAACTCCTGGACTTCAGATTTTAATTTTTTTTTATTTTTTAAAATAAAAAGAACCAGTCTTTCTATCAAGACAAATTCACAAAAAACAAAATTCTTATGTGCATGAATTTGTTTCTTTATCTGCCCCCTGGATTTGTATCCTTTGTGGCCTTGCTGAAGTCAGTTTTCCTCTCTCTCTCTCTCTCTCTCTCTCTCTCTCTCTCTCTCTCTCTCTCTCTCTCTCTCTCTCTCTCTCTCTCTCTCTCTCTCTCACTTCCGGTGTGTTTGAGCATGAGCAGACGGAGTGCGAACAGAGTGTTGTGAGTGAAACCTTTTCTTTTCCCTTTTTCCATGCTGTATCTATCCTTAGCTACCTTGTGTGTCTCTAGCTGTCTACCTTTTTTTTTGTTGTTTCCTGTTTTAGGCCGCGTGCTATCTGCTTTATTGAGGAAGCATGTAGGCCGCACGCGTGCAAGGTTTGAACTCGCTTTCGCGGTGCCATGCTGTTAAGGTGGCATCTGAGGTGAGTGTGGAAGAATGCTGTCTGGCCACTGGAGAGGTTGTGGGACTTGAGAGTGTGTTATCCGCCTCCAGAATGAATAGTGCCACTGTAGTTTTTCTTGACAGTGTAGACAAAGCTAATGAAGTAGTTGAGCATGGTATAGTTATTAGCGGTGAACTTGTCCCTGTTCTTCCTCTTTCATTGCCAGCTAAGAAAGTTACCTTGTCAAATGTCCCACCTTTTGTGAGTGATGAAATTTTAACTCAGGCTTTATCTCAATATGGAAAATTGGTTTCTCCAATTAAAAAAATCCCAATCAGTAGCGAATCACCTTTGTTGAAGCATATTGTTTCTCTCAGGCATTTCACTTACATGATTATTAAAGATGACGCTGAGCTTGATATGTCACTCAATTTTCGAGTTTACAATTTTGATTATGATGTTTTTGTCACTACCGCGAAGATGAAATGTTTCAGCTGTTCACAACTGCCCTGATAATCTTCCAGAAGAAGAGGCAAATGTAGTGTATGTGAATTCTGAGAGTGGCAATGCGGCTGGTGTTGACAGTGTGTTTGAGGCGGCATCGCCGAGGAAGAGTTCGGCGGTGGAGGCCACAAGTATTCCCAGTGAGACTGTGGCTGGGTCAACTGCGTCGCTCCAGCACCTGCGTTCGGCACACATCGAAACACATTCAGAGGCTGATGTAATGCAAGAAACGTGTGAGGTAGATTGTGTTAGAATGGAGGAAGCACAAACTGTTTTCAAAATGCCCCCAAAAAGAAAGAAAAGTAATAAAGTACTTGATGCCAAAATAAGTAAAAATAGTGAGGTGAAAGAGGATGAGGATCAGGAAAGAGGATGAGGACACTTTCTCAGAGTGAGTTTGTTGGTCGGAGTAATGAGCTTGATGATATCAAGTTATTTCTTAGATCGGCTAAAAATAAAAGAGGTGTGCGTGTGCAGGAATATTTTCCTGATCAAAAACAGTTTGTTGAAAAAGCAAGAGGCCTAATGGCAGAGGGCTCCTTTACGAATAAAGAAGTCTATCGATTAAAGAAAATTGTGAGAAATCTCAACAATGTCCTGAATAATGATGTCTGTCAACTTTAAGAGTAGGAACGCTGATGTGTTTTGGCTTTATGGGCTGTTTTTTTTTTTTTTTTTTTTTTTTTAGTGATGAGTGAAGTGCATTTAGTTACACTGAATGTCAATGGTGCTAGAGATTCTAGAAAAAGAGCAATAATATATGTAATTAAACAGAAAAATATTGATGTTGCTTTTTTACAAGAAACTCACAGTAATTTGAAAAATGCTGTTGACTGGGCAAGGGAGTTTGACGGCTTACCTGTGTTAAGTCATAAAACCTTTGCTCTGATGTTTTTTTGTTCCTATGTGGTGATTTCAATTGCACTGAGTCTAATTTAGATAGGAATCACATTGAACCTCACTTGGCTTCACGTAGTCATCTCACTCATATCATTAAAAAATATGAATTGTGTGACATTTGGAGATCTTTAAATGGTAATGAAAGACAGTACACTTGGGTTCACACATGCGATAATGTTATATCTTTAGCTAGACTGGATAGATTTGATAGCTTTAACTACCATCTTAACATTTTTAAGAAGTGTTATATTACGCCAGTAAGCTTTTCAGACCTCAGTATGGTGCACTGTAACTTTTTTTAAGTTTGGTAAAACCCAAAAGTGCATACTGGCACTTTAATACTAACTTGTTAAATGATCATTTTTTTAAGGAATATTTTAAGTTTTTTTTTTGGGAAGCACACAAAGCATTGAAGTGTTCTTTTCATTCATTATAACATTGGTGGGATTATGGAAAGGTTCAAATAAGGCAGTTTACTCAACAGTACACTCACAATGTCACTAAAGAGTTGACTCGGTCCTTAGAGCTTTTGGAAAAAGAGATAATTGAATCTCAACAGTTGGCTCAACATACTGGTGAATTTTGCCATTTGGAAGCCTGCTCTAAGAAGAAGGCTCAGTTAGCAGATCTACTGGGGTATAAGACACAGGGTGCTCTGATCCGTTCACATTTTCAGAGTATTGATCAGATGGATGCACCATCCAAATACTTTTTTAGTATGGAAAGAAAGAATGGGCAGAAACTTTTTATTTACGCACTGCGCTCCGAAGATGGAGTGTTGCTGACAGATCCTGCTGATATTCGAAGGAGAGCAGTTCTTTTTACCAAAAGCTTTTTAGAAGTGAGATTAAGTCAGGGTGTTGTGTGGAAAGCGTTTTCTTTGACGATGTACCAATAGTCTCAGAGGAGACTAATGAGGTTCTTGCAGGATCGTTGACCCTGGGAGAGCTTTATAAGGCCCTGCAGAGCATGGAGTGTGGGAGGGCACCAGGAGTGGATGGCCTTCTATAAGGCTTTTTGGTTGGAGCTGGGAGCGGATCTGCTGGAGGTACTCAATGACAGCTTGTCAGAGGGCAGGTTACCGTTGAGTTGCCGAAGAAAAGGATTCACTCTTATTCTAAAAAAGGGGGACCTTACTGATATAAAGAACTGGCGCCCTGTCTCACTTCTTTGTAGCGATTACAAACTGCTTTCTAAGGCCTTGGCTAATAGATTGGCTGGAGTGTTAGATCAGGTCATCCATCCGGACCAGACTTATTGTGTCTCCGGTAGATCTATCTTTGACAATGTCTCTGTAATTCGTGACCTTTTCCATGTCTCTAAATTGTTACATTTAGATTGTGGCTTGCTATCTTTGGATCAGGAGAAGGCTTTCGACCGAGTTGAGCATTCTTATTTGTGGAACACTTTAACAGATTTTGGTTTTTGCAATAAATTTGTAGACATGATCAGAGTACTCTGTAGTGATGTTAAGAGTGCACTGAAATTAAATGGTGGCTTATGTGCTCCTTTTCAGGTTCTTAGAGGTATCAGACAAGGTTGCACCTTGTCTGGAATGTTGTACTTTTTGGCAAATGAGCCTCTACTTCAACAAATAAGAAATAATTTATGTGGTTTGTGTTTGCCTAGTTGCAATAATAATTTTTGTTTGTCAGGTTATGCTGATGATATTATAGTAATGATCAGTAGACAAAGCGATGTGCAGACTTTGTTTAACATAGTTGAAGAATTTAGAGTGCTGCCTTCTGCTAAGGTGAATCGGAAAAGAAGTGATGCTTTATTGTTAGGACAATGGTATGATGGAAAACCTTGCCTTCCTGATGGGTTGTGTTGGGGTAGGGGAGGTATAAAATATTTAGGATTTTATTTGGGAGATGATAGTGTTTTAAAGAAAAATTGGGAGGGGGTGCTGGAAAAAGTCAAAGGGTGATTGGATAAATGGAAATGGTTATTACCGAATATGTCCTATAGAGGGCGAACTCTCATCGTCAACAATTTAGTAGCATCCTCTCTTTGGCATAGATTGGCTTGTGTAGACCCCTCACCACTTTTCGTAGTTGAAGTTCAAGCTGCTCTTGTGAATTTATTTTGGGACAAGCTACATTGGGTCCCACAGAGTGTTTTATACCTCCCCAAAGAAGAAGGTGGGCAAGGTTTAATTCACTTACAAAGTAGAATTGCTGCTTTTCGTTTAAAGTTCTTACAAAGATTCTTGGATAGTTCAACAGATTGCAGCTGGCGTGCTGTTAGCTGCACAATTCTGCATACCCTTGGAGGTTTTGGACTGGACAAATCTCTCTTTTTAATGGATCCAACTAAACTGGATTTATCGGAATTGCCTGTTTTTTATCTAAATCTTTTCAAAGTGTGGAGCCTTTTCCATGTTCTTAAGACTGAGAACTCATATTCTCTCCACTGGCTATTACAGGAGCCGTTGATTCTTGGGGCCCGTCTGGACATCACCACACACTGTAATTTCCAGGTTTCAGTACCTCAATTCGGGAATCCAAGGTTTTTCTTGGGACATTTAGTGACTCTGACTGGGCCTCATTTTAAACATGTGGAGACAGCATCCAAGCATTTGGGGTTTAGATCTGTTCACTTGTTTACTCAGTTTTTAATCAAACTAAAATCATGTTTCACTGTTGAAGAGGATCACCTGTTGAAAGACTTTTTTACAGGGGGTAGTACTGCTGATATTGAGGACCCTTTTCCCTGTTTAGTCATTCAACCCATTCTTGATGAGAGTACAAGTTTTTTGTTAAAACCGTGTGAATCTCTGTTGCTGGATTTCCTGTCAAGTGAAGGAAAAATGCTGTATAGATCCTGTGTTTTGGCTTTCAACAAGAAGGTGCTTGATAGAAAAATTGATACACTATGGCGTACTGTTCTCAATCTGAGCAATGATGTTATACCTGAATGGAGATTGTTATATAAGCCACCATTAGCTAAGATTGCTGATTGCCCTTTCTGTCTTCAAAAATAAACTGTTTTTCATGCATTTATGTCTTGTTTCAGATTAGAACCTTTATATATGAAGTTAAGAGAATTGTTTTGTAGGTTTAAAAAAAAAATAATTATTGATACTTTCATTTTGTGTTTTAAATATATTCAGAAAAAACTTTTGTTTGTCAATTGTTGAATTTCTTTTTAGGGCAAGCCAAATTTGCTATGTATATTAGTCGGAAAAACAAGATCAAACAAAGGTCTAGTGATGATCTTAACATGTGTTTTTTTAACTTTGGTTAAATCTAGCGTGATGATTGATTTTCGGTTTTATAAAACCATGAATGATCTATCCACTTTTGAACTAATATGGTGCAGTCACGGCGCTTTGCGTGCATTATGTGAAGGTGATTTGTTTTTTTCTTTATAATCCTTAGTGTAATTTGCTGAACCTTTTCCTTAAGGGTTATTGAGTATTTGTAAATAAAGATTTTTCAAAATTCAATTCTCTCTCTCTCTCTCTCTCTCTCTCTCTCTCTCTCTCTCTCTCTCTCTCTCTCTCTCTTTCTCTCTGTTTTTCTGTCTCATGCACCATTGCATACACAGATGGTGAGTAACCTGAAAACTGTCTTCCCATATCAGGAATGAAAGAGTACATTTTGCAGTGATTGTGCCTTATTAATGTGCAGTGTAAAACTGAAGTAAAGCCAAAATGACAGAATATTGTATGTGCAAACCAGAGATAAATGATTCATAAGAAAGAGAGAATTACAAAAGACTTAAAGAAGTAAAAAAAAAATCCTCATCAAATTCTCTCAAGACCAAATTATATAAGCAATGCTATTCACATTTATTTTATAGCTCTGTACTGTATGTCAATAATTTCTGTACATTTTTTAAAGTAATTTGAGGAGAAACTTCTGAGACAAAAGTTGATACTTATGTAACCTAGTGGCATTCATTCATTTTTTTATGTGTCTGCTTGTATTTTCATTATGTAAGCTTGAGTTTTTCAGGCTGTATTTTGTTATGTATTTATTTATTTATTTATTAATCTGAAATCTTCTAGTGAAAAGTTCAGGAAGTACCCATTTCTTTTTCATTAGGTCCAGGACAGATCTATGCATACAACTTTCTCCACAGCAGTACATGTACATATAAAAATCACATTTAAAATGCAGATTACACTGAAATGAAAATTTCTCTTCCAGGTGGACTGCTTTATTACAGGCCGGCCTGTCAAGATGACAAATGACATGATTTAGCTCTCAGTCAAAGCCAGCACTGAGGTGGCTGAAAGTGTTTTGAAACATTTGACATGTCGAACCCTTGAATTTGTCCTAAAATGAAGCAGAAACTGTTCAGTTTTAGCACAACTGAAAGGGGCGTTACACTGCCAGCAATTTGCAGCGAACAAAGCAACTGGAAATCATTCATTTTCAATGAGAGCTGTTGATATGAGGCAACAAGAGCGACAAAGAATGTTGGCGATGCGACAGCTGAGCAGAGTTCAACTTTATGCAAAAGTGCAGTGACATAATGCACCAATGAGACTGCAGACAAAGGAGCTCACAATACAGTTGAATGCTGCAGTTGAGTAGGAAACTTGCTAACATCGAAGAGTAATCTTCAACATGTCAGCACCCAAGAAGATTTTCATAGTTAATGATAAATTTCACATTTATGAGTCAAAGTTTCTACATTACATGATAGCAAATCCCGTGTTTGCAGAGACAGGTGTTCAAAACACTGTAAATTATAATGTCTTTTGATAATCATACACTTGTACAACCAATGCTAGCATTGCAGCATTGTTTATAAATTCATTTGCTAGGTGACGTCTTGGGTGAAAATCAGCAGTGCTAAGCTAACAGGAACACTGCAGTTTTTTGCTTATACGTCATCTTCCGAGCATCGGGCAATGGAATTACTTTATGGTCGGAGATCGGAGATATCAAGTTGGAATATCACACATCTTCAAATGGAACCCAGCATTAGTATCAGCAATGAAATTTTGACGAAAATGTTTGTTGATAAAGCGGCAACTTTTTAAAAGTGGCTTTTCAGTATACTTATTATATTTACAACAACAAATATTTATATTAGATTTGACTCAATTTTAAATGAACAAATGTTTATGCATTTTTTAAATGCTCGAATATTTGCTTAAAGTTTGGTAAGTTACAGTTTGACGTGGTTTTGTCCCATTATTAACTAAAAATGTAATTTACCATACAGTATGCCATTTTAGTAAAATTGACTCAAATAATTAATATTACATGAGGAAATATTGACTAAATTTAAGACATTTTCGTCTTAAGACTAAAACTATTCCTAAAACAAACTGTGACCTAGGAAGTTAAACATACATAGAAATTTCTAAAAGTGAGAGGGACATACTGTTCTGTTGTTCTGTATTGGTTTTACTGGTTGCTATGCCCCTTGATGATTTCAGTGTAAATGCCCATTACAATAGTTCATTAGCATTCAACTAAACTTATTACAGAAATAATCCTTCAACTTTCTCAAGACTGCAATGGTGAAAAGAATTTTCCCAGTAAATTCATGAATAGCCCCTTCCAGGATTTGAACATTTGTCTTTCTTTTTCCAACATCCACAATGACATAATTGCATAATAATTAGATATCAGTTACCTTCTGTTTTAGTTCACAGAACAGGACTATTTTTTTAGCAAAAAATTCACCAGAGTGCAAATCAGGATTGTGAACTTCAAACCCACGCCTGAAGATCACAATGGATTAGCAATCCATCGCCTAAACCACCTCATCATCCTACAGTCGCAGTCTCATTTTCTCTTAAAATAAGATGCACAGCCATCCTCTATCTGCCTGTTTGTTCAGCTCATTACCATGGCTTGTTTATAACAGGATAGCCTTTACTAATTGCTGTTTATTTATCTTAATTATATTATAACACCAAAGGGCTTTGATTTGTGATCACAGAAAAAGGAGTCAAGATTGAATGTTTTCAAATTTATTACCTTTTTTTCTCAACTAACACACTCCCCCCACACACCCACACCTACACAGGTCAGATTTTGCTCCAACAAGTGCTACCAGACACTTGTTTCTTAAAATGCAATCAGATGCAACTTTAGTGATATGTTGCAGAATGTTGCATGAGTTATGTTGCACCTAACAAGCTGGCATGACATGGCATTTGAGAATCCACAAAGCAGGAAGTCTGATAGTTTTGTCTCCATCTTGTCCATTCTGTCAGACCTGTTTCCGAATTGAAGGACTTTAAAGATATACCAGAGCAGCTGAGTTTGGGATGGCAGCCAATCAGTTGCTCATATTTAATTGGATCCAGAGCATTGAAATTGTACCAAATTTTCAAAGTGTAATGTAACAAGTTCCCTGTTGCCCAGGATATGAATTTTCTCACACATACTGCAAGTGTTCCACAAAATTCACTGTAAAGAAAATTCCAGATGGTCTCAAAAGCAATTATTAGTTGAAAAATAAGTTAGTTAAATCATCTGAGAAGAAACACACAGGGCATAAAAACTGCATATTGAACACAAACTCAGTGGGCAACGTAGCTTGTAATGCTTAATTAATTTAACCAATATTCGTCATGTGCACCCAGGCTGACGAGTTATGCACTCATCATTTACATACTCAGAATTCATTGATCAGAACAACTTCATTGATTCGTGCCATTTATATAAGCATCGTGATCACCCACGCTCATTGATAGCAGAATCAATCATGTCAAAGATGGCTTCATTAACGCTGAAAACACTTTCATTTGTATGCTGTACAATGAGTCATTATGTCCTCTGAAATATGGGCTACTATAGCCAACAGTACAATGTGCCACTGATTTGATTTCTATCCGCCTGCTGTAAAATCAGCTAAGAGGTCTTTGATGAAAATATTTGGACGTGTGTAATAGCGTGTTTGAAGCAATGTCATTTTTACTGGAGAAGAGGGTTTAAAGCAGGATTCCCAAATCTTTTTGTCTTATATACCACCACAGCCCCAACAGTAAGGCTCGAGTACACCTTCATTAGTGGGGAATTATGCCAGTTTTGGGATATCACATAATAAAGGCTGGATGGAAACACCAAGATGCATCAAAAAGTCATGTGACTTTGCATCAACAAGTCATGTGACTGAAAAATTTGCTCATAACTAGAACTAACTAGCGGACTAATATCATTGCATAGCATTTTAAATGTTGTTCTGAAATGCCTGAGTCAAAGCCTGTCTACATTTATATTTATTCATTTGGCAGACGATTTGATCTAAAGTGACTTACAGAAAGAGGAAGAATACAACATAAGCGATTCATCTTAAGGAGACAGTAGTATGAAAACTGCTGCATTACAAAGTTTCAGTAGCATCAGAAAAATACTATCCAAGACAGAGATTAAAGTGCAACAATTTATTTTAAATAGTTTTATTAATAGTGTATGCTGAAGTGCTCATGTAAAAGATGTCTTTAGCCAATTTTTGACGACAGAGAGGGAGTCTGCTTTACAGATGGAGTTGGGAAGGTTGTTCCATCATCGAGGTACAGTCAAGCGAAAGTCCAAGAATGTGATTTGGTGCCTCTTTGTGTTGGTACAACAAGGCACTGCTCATTTGCAGACCGCAGGCTTCTGGTGGGAATGTAGCTCTGCAGGAATGACTGTAGGTAAGCTGGAGCAGATCCAGTGACTTCTGTATGCCAGTATCAGAGCCTCGAACCTGATACGTGCAGCAACTTGCAGCCAGTGTAGAGAGACAAGGAGGGGTGTAACATGCACTCTCTTGGTTTACTGGAGACCAGACGTGCTGCTGCATTCTGGATCATTTACAGAGGACTAATTGCGCATGCAGAAAGGCCGGCTAACAGAGCATTACAGCAGTCCAGTCTAGATATGACAAGCAACTGAACAAGGAGTTGTGTGGCATGTTCAGAGAGGAAGGGTCTTATTTTCCCAATGTTGTAGAGTGCAAATCTACATTTATGAACACGGCAATATATGAACACGGCAATCGGGCTTGGATCCAAAACAAAATAATCGGTCCCAGACTACCTAGACGAGGTGGTCTCGGACCGATTGCAAACGAACCCTGGGGAAGTTTGCTTGTTGTTAGAATGCAATCTGACTCAACAGACCAACGAACTAAAAAATATCCTTAAAAAAACACACCTGATGGATCTGCGGAGAAGAAATATCTCAGTATCCCCTGTTTTGGAACACACCAAACATGCTGCAGGTCTGAAATTGCCCTTAGAGAACCCGCCCCAAAAATGCCCTTGAGAAAGGAACACAAATTCTCACAAAATAGACTCAGTCAAGGGGAATCTCAGCCAGTTGGGTTTGGATTTGGAGACACAAACAGTGATAATTGAAAATGACAGCAGGTTGAGTACACTGACTGACTGGATAACAACAGTCATAACCCCATAATCATCCCAGCAAGGCATGCTCAACTTCCTAGGTAAACAAAATTACCCGAATGGCATCCACCTTCTTGTTTCTATCCCTTGTATGCCCATTGATTATGCAATTCACACACTGAAGTGCACCAACAGCAGAGGACTGATGGAGCCAGGTAGAGTTTGTGCTATTTTTATGCTGGAGGCAGTGACAGTGGTAATGTCAGTCGCTGATGCCTCACTCCACGGCCTCAGGGACAGTCGTGACCACAAACAGACTGCCCCTGCCCCTGCCCCAATTTTCCTCTTCCTCAAGTTTATTGCGGTATTCAGGTTTGAGAGTGTGGTACTGAAAGAAAGAAAGAAAGAAAGAAAGAAAGAAAGAAACTGATTGATTACTGTGAAATGATTACTGCGGCTGTTAAAGTGATCTCACTTGTGATTTTTCTTTCTCTATTATGAGTCCTGAATCTGTTCTCTGCACACACACACACACACACACACACACACACACACACACATATATATATATATATATATATATATATATATATATATATATATATATATATATATATATATATATATATATAATAAACGAAATATCAGAAAATTCTCACTACAGTTTAATATAAAATTGCTTGAAATAAGAGACTTTCATGTGACTGTCATTATGTTTTTACTCTGCTGCTGAGTGCATTTCTCAATTGAAAGAACAGATATTCTGTGGATCCCATTGAAATTGTAAGAGCCTTAGAAAACTAGGTAAGTGATAATCATTTTTCAATTAACAGGCTCCTTAAAATGATCTATCAAGACATTTAAAATGAAGAAAAAGGACAATTCACCCACTGTGCCCTCAGACGTGGTAGCACTTCAGATTCATTTTTTTTTTTTACTGTAATATACTGTATGTTTGAACAATAACAGAAATTTAACCTCATGTCACATCAAATACAACACATGCCTAAATGAATAATTCACCAAAAACAAAACAATTTGTCATAATTTACAACTCACCCACAAGTCTTTCCAAACCTGTATGCTGTTTTTTTTTTTTCTTTTTCTTTTTTTCTGTGGAACACAAAAGGAGAATTTTGGAAAAATATTTCCATAGCTCTTTTCCACACAACAACAATTCATAGTGACAACACCTGACAACAAGCTCCAATCAGTTATCACCATTTGTGTCTCCAAATCCAAACCCAAGCAGCAGAGCCCTGACTGTCTTATTACCTTTAAAAGTAAATCCATACGCATCAGAAACTTTGTGTCTTCCCGTTCTAAGCAGAAAAAATAAATAAAAATAAAACAATTGTTGCTGTTAGTCTATGTCATTCTCGTAAATTGAGGTGTCTATTTTGCTGGGCTTTGTGTTCCCTTATCAGGGGCATTTGGGATTAGTTCAATAGCCACTATTGAAGGTCAAGGGGGATTTTTTGGGGGGTTCTCTAAGGACATTTTCAGACCTGTAGCACATTTGATTTGTTACAAAACGGGCTAAAATTGTCACAATGTTACAAAGAAAACATTTCAAAACTGACCAAACTGTGTTAATAGAAGTCACATGACCAAGCTGTCTCCTTATTGGTCAGAGTGTTCATGTGCTGTTCTGGGATTTAGCTCAAATATAGATATATCAGTTAAATTGATGTACCTGTAAAAATGTGTCAACCATTATAAAATGTTAAGTATTGTTTAGGTCATAGTTATGCAAATTGCCACTGCTTGGTACAGAATGTGGGTTCCAGTCAGAGGTTGCGCTGCAAATACACATTATCTGACACAGATGGATATGAGTTGTTAAATTTCCTTCATGTATATTTTTATCTGTCATTAGTTGCTTTTGCATTATTTCTACATAATAAGGTACCAGTTCTCATGGACACAGAGCTTGATAGCTCTCTCCATTTCTCTCTTGTGTACGCACACACAAACACACACAAAAAAAGCAGAGTGAAGCTACGTAAAAATATCTGTTCCCTATCTGTCACTCACTTGACGTTGTGTCGATGTAGTGACACTAGGGGTCACTCTTGGGAGCCCAAACACCTCTGCTTTTTTTTAAAAAAGGCCAGTGAGAATTGGCGAGTGGAATTTGCATGCCACTCCCCCGGACATACGGGTATAAAAGGAGCTGGTATGCAACCACTCATTCAGATTTTCTCTTCGGAGCTGAGCGGTTCTATTAATTGAAGCTGAATTCATCCGCGAGTTCATTCACCTCATCTGCTGGATTCTATGGTGCATTTCAGCGGCTTCTCCCCCTCTGCACCCATGGAGTGCAGAGAATGCCCCTGGGCGCTTCGGCAGAACAACAAAAGTGTATATTCTAAAAGAGTATATTTTCTTTCTAAAAGAGCAGCACACACGGAATGTCTTTTTAAAGATGCCTTTCCGTTTGTGTGTTATTCCTGGTTGCGGTCGTTATCTCTCCGCTTCTGATGGCCACGATCACTGTCTAACGTGTCTGGGCGCTGCCCACGCAGAGACATCGTTCGTAGATGGGTCTTGTCCTCATTGTGAAAACATGACCATGGCAACGTTGTGGTCGTGGCTTGCATTCGTAAGAAAGCAAGCCACCCCAGCGGCTCCCCGCCTCGGTCCTTATACCTACAGGTATGAGGCCATGCTGGTTAGCACTGGGGGCGATTTGGGGACATCAATGGGACCACCTCCGCCGGGTATCCCCCCATGGACCTCCCATTCCCCAGCACGCTCGCTTGCCCCGGTCGGACGCTCGGACGAGATCGCTGGCTCGTCTCAGGGCAAGTTCGACCTCTTGTTCGGAGCCTGGGAAGACAACGAGTTATCGATCGCAGCATCGGAGAGCGGGCTCATCCAGTCGGACGCAGAGGCTTTGACTGGGCTTCCTCCTTCGGGAATGGTCACCCAGTCCCAGGCCGACGCGGAAATGATGGACATTCAGTTCGCCAGGCACCCGCCCAGGTTCAGCACCATCCGCTTCACCTCGGTGAAGGGCGAGAATGCCGCTACCTTGCGTGCGGAGATCGCTACCCTTCTGCGCAAGGACGCGATAGAGTCTGTACCTCCAGCCGAGATGAAGAAAGGGTTCTACAGCCCTTACTTCATTGTACCGAAGAAAGACGGTGGGTTGCGACAAATCCTGGACCTGCAAGTACTGAACCGGGCTTTGCACAGACTCCCATTCAAGATGCTGATGCAAAAACGCATTCTAGTGAGCGTCCGTCATTAAGATTGGTTCGCGGCGGTAGACCTGATGGACACGTACTTCCACGTCTCGGTCTTACCTCGACACAGACCCTTCCTGCGGTTTGCATTCGAAGGCCATGCGTACCAGTACAAGGTCCTCCCCTTCGTCCTGTCCTTGTCCCCTCACATCTTCATGAAGGTCGCAGAGGCAGCCCTTGCCCCACTAAGGGAAGTGCGCATCCGCATCCTCAACTATCTCGACGACTGGCTAATCCTAGCTCACTCTCGAGAGTTGCTGTGCGCACACAGGGACCTCGTGCTCCGGCAACTCAGCCGACTGGGGCTTCGGGTCAACTGGGAAAAGGGCAAGCTCTCCCCGGTTCAGAGCATCTCTTTTATCGGTTTGGAGTTGGACTCAGTCTCGATGACAGCGCGCCTCATGAATGAGCGCACACAGTCGGTGCTGAACTATCTGAAGGCGTTCAGGCGTTCAGACAGAACTGTCTGAAGGCGTTCAGATGGCGTTCAGGCATTCAGACAGAACTCTCTGTAGGCGTTCAGACGGAGGACAGCGGTTCCACTGAAACTTTTTCAGAGGCTCCTGGGGCATATGGCATCCTCAGCTGAGGCCACACCACTCGGGTTGATGCATATGAAACCGCTTCAGCATTGGCTTCAGACTCAAGTCCCGAGATGGGCATGGCACCGCGGGACACATTGCGTGGCCATCTGTCGCCGCCTCTTCAGTCCTTGGACCGACTTTGCATTTCTAAGGGCAGGGGTTCCCCTAGAGCAGGTCTCCAGGCATGTCATGGTTACAACAGACACCTCCAAGACGGGCTGGGGCACCATATGCAATGGGCACACAGCCGCCGGCTCCTGGACTGGCCTGCAGCTGCGTTGGCACATCAGCTAGAGTTGTTGGCAGTACTGCTTGCCCTGTGAAAGTTACGGCTGTTGATCAAGGGCAAGCGTTGCATGTCACAACTCGCCTGCCGTCTCCTCCTCTGGAGTCAGCAGCGCCTCAAGTAGCTATGATCCACTCACATCCCGGGTGACCTCAACACCACAGCGGATGCGCTGTCATGACAGGTTGCCCTCAGGGGAGAGTGGAGACTCCACCCCCAGGTTGTCCAGCTGATTTGGAGTCGATTCGGTGGAGCACAGGTAGACCTGTTTGCTTCCTGGGAATCCTCCCACTGCCCACTTTGGTATGCCCTGACCGAGGCACCCCTCGGTATAGATGCGCTGCCACACAGCTGGCCCCCTGGACTACGCAAATACACGTTTCCCCCAGTGAGCCTACTTGCACAGACCCTGTGCAAGGTCAGGGAGGACGAGGAGCAGATCATCCTAGTAGCACCCTACTGGCCCACCCAGACATGTTTCTCGGATCTCATGCTCCTCGCGACAGCCCCCACTGGCGAATTCCCCTGAGGAAGGACCTTCTTTCTCAGGGACGGGGCACCATCTGGCACCCGCGAACAGACCTCTGGAATCTCCACGTCTGGCCCTTGGACGGGACGTGGAAGACCTAAGTGGCCTACCACCCGCGGTGGTAGACACAATCACTCAGGCTAGGGCTCCCTCTACGAGGTGCTTGTATGCCTTGAAGTGGTGTCTGTTTGCTAAGTGGTGTTCTTCCCGACGTAAAGACCCCCAGAGTTGTGCAGTCAGATCAGTGCTTTCCTTCCTGCAGGAGAGGCTGGAGGGGCGGCTGTCCCCCTCCACCTTGAAGTGTATGTAGCCGTTATTTCAGCTCATCACGATGCAGTAGATGGTAAGTACTTGGGAAAGCACGACTTGATCATCAGGTTCCTGAGAGGCGCTAGGGGGTTGAATCCCTCCAGACTGTGCCTCGTCCCCTCGTGGGATCTCTCTGAAGTCCTTCAGGTCTATGGGGAGCTCCCTTTGAGCCCTTGGAGTCAGCTGAGCTTAAGGCACTCTCTTTGAAGACTGCCCTCCTGACTGCGCTCACTTCCATCAAGAGGGTAGGGGACCTGCAGGCATTCTCTGTCAGCGAATCGTGCCTGGAGTTTGGTCTGGGTTACTCTCACGTGATCTTGAGACCCCGACCGGGCTATGTGCCCAAGGTTCCCACGACTCCTTTTAGGGATCAGGTGGTGAACCTGCAAGTGCTGTCCCAGGAGGAGGCAGACCCAGCCTTGGCGTTGCTGTGTCCGGTGCGAGCTTTACACATATATTTGGATCACACGCAGAGCTTTAGAAGCTTCAAGCAGCTCTTTGTCTGCTTTGGTGGACAGCGAAAAGGAAGCGCTGTCTCCAAACCGAGGATCGCCCACTGGATTGTTGACGCCATCACAATGGCATATCAGGCTCAGGACATGCCACCCCCTGTGTGGTTACGAGCTCACTCTACCAGGAGTGTGGCGGCCTCCTGGGCCCTGGCCAGTGGTGCCTCTCTGGCAGACATCTGCAGAGCTGCGTGCTGGGCAGCACCCAACACCTTTGTGAGGTTCTACAATCTCTGGGTTGAGCCGGTCTCGTCCCGTGTATTGGCAGGCACGAGCAGGTAAGTTCCAGGACAGCTGGCCGGGTGTACCGCTTGCGCATAGCGCCTTTCCCCTCCCTTGAGGTGAAGACGTGCACTCTTGACTCCCAGTTGTGTTCACAGACTGTGATCCCTGGATGACTTTCCTCTTTAGCCCTCTGGCAGTTGAGTTTGCAGAGAAACTTGCTGCCGGCCCAGTACATGTGCTAATGAGGCCCTGTACTGAGGTAGGTGCTCCACATATGCTGGTTCTCCGAAGGCTACCCCATGTGATATCGTCCACAAAATCATTTCCCTGTTGGTAAACTGCATCTTCCTTGGACAGAGGCCCCTCTGCCACCGGTCGCCATGCTCTGTAGAAACTCCTCCTCCTTCGGGTAGGACCTACCATCGGATCTCTCCACATGACATACTTCCGACAAGACTCGGTAAGACCATGTGACATATTCCACTCAACACCCCCCCCCTTTTTGGGTGGGGTGTGGTCTCCGCGGTGTCTTCCCCTTGGGAGGGACACCCCCCGACGCAGACACTTATGGCTCCCAGTCGGTTAACAAATTCCACTCTTTTTGGGGAGAAAAGAGAGGAAAAGAGGCTGGGCTAGCCTGTCCCTATCGTTGGGCAGTCGACTTGTTCCTGAAGGACCGTTCAACACTCATAAGAGCGTTGGGGGAGGTTACGTGATGGCATGGTGCACTGGCTACGAGGCACACAGTGGTATGTCTGTCACACACTGCCAGTTCATGTAACATAGTTCAGATAATTGTGGCGTTTTGTATAGGGACCCCTAGTGTCACTACATGGACAGAGTGACAGATAGGGAACATCATGGTTACCCATGACCTCCGTTCCCTGATGGAGGGAATGAGACGTTGTGTCCCTCTTGCCACAATGCTGAACTACCCGCTGAAATGGCCGGGACCTGGTCTCAGCTCCTCAGCACAAAACCTGAATGAGTGATTGCATACCAGCTCCTTTTATACCCATATGTCCGGGGGAATGGCATGCAAATTTCACTCACCAATTCTCATTGGCCTTTTTTCAAAAAAAGCAGAGGTGTTTGGGGCTCCATAGAGTGACCCCTAGTGTCACTACATCGATGCAATGTCTCGTTCCCTCAATCGGGGAACGGAGTTTATGAAAGTAACCATGACGATATCTGACAAAAAGTTGCTAACGCCATCCCACCTTTGTTCTACCACTGTCCAAAAGAGGGAAGTGATTGTACTTAAATCACCTCAACTCCTAATTTAAACATGCAATAAAATAAAATAAAAAAGGGCAATCTAATATAGTCACCAAAAGGCCATACACATGGTTTGATGATAAATTACAGTGAAATGCTGACCTAGAGATTTATTCTCCACAGATCCATCAGGTATGCTCGTTTTTTTTTTTTTTTTTTAAGAGATATTGTTTGTTTCAGTGGTCCATTGGGTTGGATTGCATTCTCACCACAAGCGAACCACTCCAGAGTTTGTTTGCAACCAGTTGTTTTGGTGCAGATCCAAGTGCGATCGCCGTGTTCATATACAGGTGCATCTCAATAAATTAGAATGTCATGGAAAAGTTCATTTATTTCAGTAATTCAACTCAAATTGTGAAACTTGTGTATGAAATAAATTCAGTGCACACAGACTGAAGTAGTTCAAGTCTTTGGTTCTTTTAATTGTGATGATTTTGGCTCACATTTAACAAAAACCCACCAATTCACTATCTCAACAAATTAGAATACATCAGAAGACCAATAAAAAAGACATTTTTAGTGAATTGTTGGCCTTCTGGAAAGTATGCTCATTTACTGTATATGTACTCAATACTTGGTAGGGGCTCCTTTTGCTTTAATTACTGCCTCAATTCGGCGTGGCATGGAGGTGATCAGTTTGTGGCACTGCTGAGGTGGTATGGAAGCCCAGGTTTCTTTGACAGTGGCCTTCAGCTCATCTGCATTTTTTGGTCTCTTGTTTCTCATTTTCCTCTTGACAATACCCCATAGATTCTCTGTGGGGTTCAGGTCTGGTGAGTTTGCTGGCCAGTCAAGCACACCAACACCATGGTCATTTAACCAACTTTTGGTGCTTTTGGCAGTGTGGGCAGGTGCCAAATCCTGCTGGAAAATGAAATCAGCATCTTTAAAAAGCTGGTCAGCAGAAGGAAGCATGAAGTGCTCCTTCTTGGTAAACGGGATTTCTTGGTAAAAATTTCTTGGTAAACGGGAGCAGTGACTTTGGTTTTCAAAAAACACAATGGACCAACACCAGCAGATGACATTGCACCCCAAATCATCACAGACTGTGGAAACTTAACACTGGACTTCAAGCAACTTGGGCTATGAGCTTCTCCACCCTTCCTCCAGACTCTAGGACCTTGGTTTCCAAATGAAATACAAAACTTGCTCTCATCTGAAAAGAGGACTTTGGACCACTGGGCAACAGTCCAGTTCTTCTTCTCCTTAGCCCAGGTAAGACGCCTCTGACGTTGTCTGTGGTTCAGGAGTGGCTTAACAAGAGGAATACGACAACTGTAGCCAAATTCCTTGACACATCTGTGTGTGGTGGCTCTTGATGCTTTGACCCCAGCCTCAGTCCATTCCTTGTGAAGTTCACCCAAATTCTTGAATCGATTTTGCTTGACAATCCTCATAAGGCTGCGGTTCTCTCAGTTGGTTGTGCATCTTTTTCTTCCACACTTTCTTCCACTCAACTTTCTGTTAACATGCTTGGATACAGCACTCTGTGAACAGCCAGCTTCTTTGGCAATGAATGTTTGTGGCTTACCCTCCTTGTGAAGGGTGTCAATGATTGTCTTCTGGACAACTGTCAGATCAGCAGTCTTCCCCATGATTGTGTAGCCTAGTGAACCAAACTGAGAGACCATTTTGAAGGCTCAGGAAACCTTTGCAGGTGTTTTGAGTTGATTAGCTGATTGGCATGTCACCATATTCTAATTTGTTGAGATAGTGAATTGGTGGGTTTTTGTTAAATGTGAGCCAAAATCATCACAATTAAAAGAACCAAAGACTTAAACTACTTCAGTCTGTGTGCATTGAATTTATTTAATACACGAGTTTCACAATTTGAGTTGAATTACTGAAATAAATGAACTTTTCCACGACATTCTAATTTATTGAGATGCACCTGTATGCCTAAATGAACCAAACTAAGGGAGACAACGCACTTCTTCTGAAACAAATGCTTCAAATGAGCCAGGTGTGAAAATGCCCTAAAACAGTGATTCTAGAGGGTAATTGGAAAGATTTGCTTTGTATGTATATTCTGGCTTGGTGTCAATAGATGGGTTTCAATCCAAGTTGCAAATTTAATTTATGCACAAAAAAAAAAAAAATAAAAAATAAAAAATCGGAATATTGAAAAGATTATTTGCTCATAAAAAAGACTATCCATCCCTTTTGCTTAAGAGAATGCCACTTTTCCGGGGAAATTGGTGCAAAATAGAAATATGTTTCAGTTGTAGCTATTCCAGGCCAGCTTCTATAGACTCCCAGAGAAGCACGGTTTCAGGGTTGGCCCCAAAATTATGTGTTTGGAGCCTCTTGTCCAATCAACATCGATCTTTTGTGCCATTGACTTGGATGGTACAGATATCTGCCCTATACTCCCATTAAAGCACAGATTTAATGGAAAATAGCTTGACTTTTAAACAAACAGTGCAATAGTGATGTTCAAAATACTGAAATGCACACAGAGTGATTTGCATATTATTTATATTAAACATCATTGCTGCATTTCTTATGAAATCTTAGAGGAAGCCGTGTGTCCTTTGTACTGTAATCTTAAAACTAGGTTTTGCTTGACAGGTTTCGTAAGAATCTCATATAAGAAACAACATGAGGGTGAGTAAATATTAACAGCATTTTCATTTTGGATGATTGTTACATTAAAACACCTTTGGGTAAAACAGAGATGACTCAAGGAGATTAATTTCTGGACTCAACAAATGAAAACATTGCTGCAGGACTTCAAAAACATCCTTGTGCAAAGCCACTCCGAATGTAGTGACTTATCTTTCTTGTCGCTCTTGTTTATTTGAGAAAATGTCTGGATGCGTAGTGTTGACTCAGGCAACAGGGGAAAGGAATTACAGGTTTACATCCTTTGGCAGTGTACCTTGGCCCTGTTAAGAAAGAACATGCTCCACTCTGCTTCCTATAACATCAGATCTAGGCCGTGCTGCTTTTACAGGATGTTTACTCCTCCGGGGCTCAGATTCATCCTTTCTGGGTTCAAGTCCCCTCTCTCCCTTTCTTTCTCACTTTCTTTCTCCTTTTCCACATACTATATGCACTATCAAACCAGCAGTTGGATGCTATCTACAATGGATCCTGAAGCAAAACCAGTTGAGAACCACTGCTATAAAGCATATTCTCAAGCTGTACCATACTGAAGGGTGTACTCAGGATGACCCACGTTACTCTGGAAGCCCATCCCCTATGCACGATACATAAAAGTAATGGTGTAATCTTGCGCATGAGTGCATCTGGTGAAGACCCTGGATGTGCCCTATCTTGGCAGGGACACCCGCCTGCCTTCATGACACAGATAATTTCACAGATGATAAATGCAAAAAATAAATAAATAAATAAATAAAAAAATTTGATTACTGTATCTTTGCAAGGATCCAGTTGGGGCCAAATGCCATGGAGGTTTTTCATAAGCCTTTCACCCACACTGCCACTGTTCCAAGGTGAAGTGTGTCATTTCTGCGGCACTAGAGTAATCAAATGGAATCACAAAATTAATGATTGTTTTTAAACAAGCTTCCTGAGCACTCCCCATGTCTCTTCCATTGAAAGATGACATAAAGATATTCTGAATGGTTAGTGTCTATTTGTGTAACCGCTCCTGCTCGACCCGCTCCGAGCGGGATTCGAACCGATCTCAGCCGGCATGAGAGGTGGACGCGCTAACGAGGAGACAAAAGGCTACAGCCCCTAGGGTCAGTCGCTAGTACACCGCTTAAGACCATGGGAGTGACATACTCAGGTTTACACATACTGCACAGCTATCACATACCATCTGGTTCCCGTTACATTTTCCCATACAATGCACGTCAATGGGGTCCAAAACTTTCAAGCTCCAAAAAGGACATAAATGCACCATAAAGGTAATCCACATGACTCAAGTGGTTTAATACACATATTCTGAAGTGATACGAAGCGTTGTACACACACTCTGCACATGCATCAATGCCAGGAAGTGTAATCAAGCTTCTCTAATGAACGCGCCAAGACAACTGCAGATGTCAAGAGTTACAGTGCAAAAGGAGCTACATTTAGGTCTGTTTCTCACACAAAACTGCTTGTGTCGCTTCAGAAGACATGGATTATACCACTAGAGTCATATGGATTGCCTTTATGCTGCTTTTTTATCCTTTTAGGAGTTTGAAAGGTTGGACCCCATTGACTTGCATCATATGGACAAACACACATCATATATCCTTAAATAAATCTCTGTTTGTGTCTCCGCAGTAGAAAGTACATGTTTGAGACAGCATGAGGGTGAGTAAATGGTGAGAGAATTATAATTTTGGGGTGAACTACTTTAAGCCACACTTAAAAATGTATATGACTGTCAATGAAATGGATAACAAAATAGTAAAAAAAAAGTTGGCATTTAATTTAAAGAAATGTAGCTCATATACTCTTTTTATGTAGCTCTTTTTAAAGCAAAACATTTCACAAAAGGTTTTTAGGTTTTAAATGAAATATGTATAAGTAACTTGTCCATAGTTAATGAGATGAATGAGGGTAATTGACTTCATGCATCCACTAAAATTACATACCTTGGGACAGGTTGGTTAAAAATAATTGCAAAAATTGTTTCGAAAAGTAAAGTTACTTCTAAAATAAATACATAAATAAATAAATAAAAAGCTCTTTGTTTGCATTTGGTTTGGTATTTTGTTATGTATGCAATGGAACTCAATTCACTCAATTTTCTGTTCTACTCATTTTCCAATTTACTTGCCATTGGCAGGTGTAGCAAAGAGTTAATTTTAAACCCTTAAAGGTGCACTCAGTATTTTTTGTCTTTGTGTCATCTTGGCTTACACTGACACTTAGTGGCTTGGATGCAGCATCATTCAAATGCAATAGTTTTCATTTACTGATGCCAATGTACAAATTCACAGTCAGCCATGATTACTTTAATCAATGAGTGAAAGTGTCAAATAACAGGATGGTTACTGAGATTAAATGAGTAGTATTTGGCTGGTCATGTGATTCTAACATGGCAGCCCCCATGTGCGGACCCTCTCCATGTAGAATAAAACAGCTTTTATAAGGTTACTAATATTGGCGCATATATTTCTTACATATACTGCAGAATAACAATTCATGTCTTTAGGAGTTAAACTTTTTTTTAAAGAGGCAAAATTACTGAGTACACCTTTAAGAGTAGGTTTTTAAAAGTTCAGAAAACATAGTGTTATCATAGTGACATTAAGTTGTTTCATTGTTATATTCATTGTAACAAGTATTTGGTCTAGAATACTAACCGGAAATACTCTGTAAATAAGACTGGGATTGCATAATAAGTTAATGGACCATTCAGCCTATTTTGGTGATGCTAAAAGCACAGCATGTGATTCTTGTCAGTAAAGTATGCAGACTGTATGTATATACTGTATAAGTAAAAGATATTAATCTTTTAAAAGAATAAAAAAAGGCCCATGTTCACTCTTCAATCTCACTCACAGAAGCGCATTTCAATTAACTTTTGTGCCAGGTGAAATTCTACCTAACCCTCGGATTGGAGTGGGACACTCGATGAGAAAAGAGATTAATCCTGCAGTTCGGGCACCAAATACACATCATCACCACCCTTTCTTTGGCAAAAATGGGTCTCCATTGAAAATGTTCTGTTGTTATTGGCAGTCAGGGGAATCAATTAAAGCCCCGGGAGTTTATTCACCAGCCCAGCGAGGGGCATCCGCGGTGGGCTTTCCAGTGATGGAGAACAGTTAATATTATAACTCGTTTCCTGTGGAGCTACAAAGGGCCTCCTGGTGACACAATGACTTCTGAGTGCTTTGTAGAGCTCTGTGAAATACACAGGAAATGTGCTAAAAGGACATAATAGGTGGCATGCAGCAAGAGGATGGGCAGATCCTTGTACAAGCTACTATTTTGTTGGATAACCCAGGGTCTGATTCGGCCACCATCAGATTTGCATTAAAAATTAGTTGAATGTTCATCCAAACAGATGAGATTTTAAAGGTTAATGCTTATTTGAGTTTTAAATCAAAACTGACCTCACTAACCTAAACCTTGAACCTAACCGATAGTGTCAGAAAAGGTAAATGTGAGACAAAAAATACAATTGTTGAAGCAACCATGTCAATTTGTGGTGCTTCTATGACATTTTCAACTCACGTGTGGACTTGTGTGCTTCTCAGGACTTGTATCCCGGTCCCGTGCATAGCAAGTGCAACACTTAATCAGTTGGGGTAACGAGCAACTTGATCCAAATGTAAATGTAGTTGTTTATGTAAAGTGTTCTGATGTCATAAGATAGCATTGTGTGAGAAACAGGGCGTTTATGAACTGATAAAATGTAGTTCCCTATCTGTCACTCCCTCAACGTTGTGTCGATGTAGTGACACTAGGAGTCACACTTGGGAGCCCCAAACACCTCTGATCTTTGAGAAAAGTCCAATGGGAATTGGCGAGTGGAATTTGCATGCCACTCCCCCGGACATACGGATATAAAAGGAGCTGGCTCTCAACCACTCATTCAGATTTTCTCTTCGGAGCCGAGCGGTTGTGTTCAGCAAACTGAATTACTCTGCCGATCCATTCACCTCGAAAAGCTGTTGGATTTACGGCACATTACAGAGGTTTCTCAACCTCGTGCACCGGTGGAGTGCAGAGAACGCCCCTGGGAGCTTATGCAGCCTAAAAGTGTATATTCTTCCATTAAAAGAGTATATTTTCCTTCTAAAAGAGTGGCGCTTACGGAAAGCGTCTTTTTAAAGATGACTTTCCATTTGTGTTTAATTCCTGGTTGCGGCCGATGGCCACGATCGCTGTCTCACGTGCTTGGGTGCTGCCCATGTGGAGACGGCATTCATGGACGGGTCATGTCCTCACTGCGAGAACATGACCATGGCAACGTTGCGGTCATGGCATCCTTCTTCAGAGGGAAAGCCATCCCAGCATCTCCCCGCCACGGTCCTTCTACCTACGGGTTTGAGGCCATGTCGGTTAGCACTGGGGGCGATTTGGGGACCCCAATGGGAGCCGCTCTGCCGGGTAAACCCCACGGACCTCCCATTCCCCAGCAGGCTTGTTCGCCCCGGTCGAGTTTAGGGATGAGACCACCGACTCGTCTCAGGGCGAGTTCACGGTCTCATTCGGGGCTTGCGAAGAGGATGAGCTGTCGATCATAGCATCGGAGAGCAGGCTCGTCCAGTCTGATGCTGAGGACTTGTCTGGGCTCCCACCTTCGGGTGCGGTCGCCCAGTTGCAGGCCGACGTGGAGCTGGTGGCCATGCTTACCCGGGCGGCTGCGAGCGTTGGGCTGGAGTGGAACCCTCCACTACCTCATGAACCCTCTTGGCTTGACGATTGGTTCCTGGGCTCAGAGCGCCGCTCACGGCCGTGCCCCGCCCCGGTCCCTTTCTTCCCGGAGATGCATAAGAAGCTTATGAGGTCATGATGGGCACCTCTCACTGCTCTGATCCGGTCTCTCAGCTCCTCCACTCTCACTACCCTCAATGGTGGGGCTGCCAGGGGGTACTCGGCGATTCCCCAGGTGGATAAGGCAGTTGCAGTGCACTTGTGCCCGCAGAACGCCGCCACCTGGCAGAACCACCCGAGACTCCCGTCCAGGGCCTGTAAGTTTACATCGTCTCTGGCAGCTAAGGCCTACGGTGATGCTGGACAGGCAGCCTCTGCCCTGCACGCCATGGCTCTCCTGCAAGTGCACCAAGGCTAGGCGCTAAAAGAACTGCAGGAGGGTAGTTCTAACTCAGGATTGATTCCTGAGCTGTGTTCGGCGACCGATCTCACACTCCGGGTGACTATGCCTCCAAGTCAGGCTGGGGCGCCATGTGCAATAGGCACGCAGCCGCCGGCTCCTGGACAGGGCTGTGACTGCATTGGCACATCACCTGCCTCGAGTTGCTGGCAGTGTTGCTCGCCCTGTGGAGGCTTCGGCCGTTGATCCAGGGCAAGCACGTGTTGGTCCGGACGGACAGCACGGCAATGGTAGAATACATCAACCGTCAAGGCGGCTTGCGCTCCCATCGCATGTTGCAACTCGCCCGCTGTCTCCTCCTCTGGAGTCAGCAGCGACTCAAGTCGTTTCAAGCAACTCACATCCCAGGCGACCTCAACAGTGCTGCGGATGCACTGTCACAGCAGGTCACGCTCAGGGGAGAGTGGAGACTCCACCCCCAGGTGGTCCAGCTGATTTGGAGTTGATTTGGTCACCTGTCAGACCTGTTCACTTCCCGGGAATCCTCCCACTGCCTGTTCTGGTATGCCCTGACTGAGGCTCCCCTCGGCACAGACGCGCTGGCACACAGCTGGCCCCGGGGGCTACGCAAGTATGCGTTCCCCCCAGTGAGCCTACTTGCACAGACCCTGTAAAACCCTACTGGCCAACCCAGACTTGGTTCTCGGACCTCACACTCCTCACTACAGCCCCCCCTGGCGAATTCCCCTGAAGAAGGACCTTCTTTTTCAGGGATGGGACACCATCTGGCACCCGCGACCAGACCTCTGGAATCTCCACATCTGGCCCTTGGACGGGACGTGGAAGACCTAAGTGGCCTACCACCCATGATGGTAGACACGATCACTCAGGCTAGGGCTCCCTCTACGAGGCGCCTGTATGCCTTGAATTGGCATCTGTTCGTTAAGTGGTGTTCTTCATGATGCGAAGACCCACAGAGATGCACAGTCGGGTCGGTGCTTTCCTTCCTGCAGGAGAGGCTGGAGGGGTGGCTGTCCCCCTCCACCTTGAAGGTGTACACCACGACGCAGTTGACGGTAAGTCTCTCGGGAAGCACAATCTGATCATCAGGTTCTTTAGAGGTGTGAGGAGGCTGAACCCTCCCAGACCACGCCTCATTCCCTCATGGAATGTCTCCATGGTCCTATGGGGCCTGCGGGGAGCCCCGTTTGAGACCCTTGAGTCAGTTGAGCTAAAGGCACTCTCTTAGAAGACTGCCCTCCTGACTGCGCTCACGTAGGGGACCTGCAGGCATTCTCTGTCAGTGACACGTGCCTGGAGTTCGGTCCGGAATACTCTCACATGGTTCTGAGACCCCGACTAGGCTATGTGCCTAAGGTTCCCATGACCCCATTTTAGGATCAGATGGTGAACCTGCAAGCGCTGCCCCAGGAGGAGGCAGACCCAGCCTTGTCGTTGCTGTGTCTGGTGTGCGCTTTGCGCATCTATTTGGATTGCACACAGAGCTTTAGATGCTCTGAGCAGCTCTTTGTCTGATTTGGAGGACAGTGGAAAGGGAGCGTTGTCTCCAAACAGAGGATCACCCACTGGGTCATTGACGCCATTGCCTTGTCATATCACACCCAGGACGTGCCACCCTCCTTGGGGCTACGAGCACACTCTACCAGGAGTGTGGTGGCTTCCTGGGCCCTGAACAATGGCACCTCTTTAGCAGACATCTGTAGAGCAGCGGGCTGGGCAACACCCAATACCTTCATAAGATTCTACAATCTCCAGGTTGAGCTGTTTTGGTCCATGTATTGTCAGGTACGAACAGGTAAGTTTGCGGGACAACTGGCCGGGTGTACCGCTTGCGTACAGCGCCTTTCCCCTCCTGGAGGGGGAGACGTGTGCCTTTACCCCCCAGCCATGTTCACGAGACCGTGGACCCTGGATGTCCTTCCTCCTTAGCCCTGTGGTAGGCGAGTTTGCGGAGAAACTTGATGCTGGCCCAGTACGTGTGCTAGTAGGCCCTGTACTGGGGTAGGTGCTGCACATGCACTGGTTGCCTGTCTGTAACCCCGTGTGATATATCTTCCACGAGATGGTTTCCCCATTGGTAAACCCACGTCTTCCTTGGGCAGAGTCCCCTCTGCCACCGGTCGCCATGTTTGAAGTGCTCTGTCCACTCTGGGTAGGACCTACCATGGGGACTTCTCCACATGCGACACTGCCGACAAAACTTTGTAAAACCATGTGACGTATTTCCACACATTACCTCCCTTTCGGGCAGGGTGTGGTCTCTGTGGTGTCTTCCCCTTGGGAGTGACACTCCCCCCTTCCCCCACATGGACACTTATGGCCCCCAGTCGATCGATTTCCACTCTTTTTTGGGGAGAAGAAAGAAGAGAAGAGGCCACGGCTGGGGTAACATGTCCCCTTTTTGGGCAGTCGACTTGTCCCCAAGGTGCAGGGGACCATACGATGCTCGTTGGAACGTTGGGGGAGGTTATGTGACGGCCAGGTGCGCTGGCTACGAGGCATGCAATGGTCTGCCCATCTCACACCGCCAGTCCACGTAACACAGTTCAGCTAGTTGTGGCGTTTCGTATAGGGACCCCTAGTGTCACTACATCGACACAACGTTGAGTGAGTGACAGATAGAGAACGTCCTGGTTACTTTCGTAACCTCCGTTCCCTGATGGAGGGAATGAGACGTGTCCCTCCTGCCACAACACTGAACTACCCGCTGATATGGCCGGGACCTTGTCTCGGCTCCTCAGCACAAAACCTGATGAGTGGTTGCGAGCCAGTTCCTTTTATACCCGTATGTCCGGGGGAGTGGCATGCAAATTCCACTCACCAATTCCCATTGGCCTTTTCTCAAAGATCAGAGGTGTTTGGGGCTCCCAAGGGCAACCCCTAGTGTCACTACATCAACACAATGTCTCGTTCCCTCCATCAGGGAACGGAGGTTACGAAAGTAACTAGGACGTTTTACATGTGATTTAAGTGAAATTGAATATAAGTAATTGTTGTTGTAGTGCCTCTAGTGTTGATTTCACCAGGAAATTCATACAACAAGCCACATAACAATAATTTTTCTAAAATGTAGGTCTAATAACAAGATTCTGTAAGACCAGTTTGACCATAAAACTACCATAAAAGTGAATATGCAGAATCAAAAATGAGGGGAAGAATTTTAGTGAAAAACACCTTAAAGGGGTCATGACATACTCTTTTTTTTTTTAAATATAATTTTATTATCTTCCCTGAGGTCCACTGATAATGTCAGTAAAGGAATTTTTTTTTTTTTTTTTTTTTGCACCAAAAAATCATAATTTAATAGTATTTGATAATTTTCCACCCTGTCTCTGGCCCTCTGTCTGAAATGCTCGGTTTCAAGCTCTCTGGCCCTTTAAGACTTCAAATGTAAATGCCCACTCAGGGGCGGACTGGGAAGAAAATTCGGCCCGAAATTTTACATAGAAACTGGCCCAAAAGGTGTTGAGCGGGGGTGTGGTGGGTTGCTGTCCTTTTCTGCATATCGCTGCCCCCTTCCGCATATCGTGGTGCCATTTTGTGGCGCGTTCTGCATAACGTGGCGGCCCATGTGGCCCCATTTCCTTGCCGGAAAATTCCCGGTTCTCCCAATGCCCAGTCCACCACTGTGCCCACTGTTCTGATTGGTTAACTTCGTGCAGTCCCTCAAATACAGTCATATTTGAAACTCAATCGGAAGAAAATGAACAAACTTTGCATTCCAATTTATAAAACTACATTTCAGCATTAACACATATCGTACACCAAACACATTTCTTCTGAATGTATCAAAATGTTCACTCAAGCACAGCAACTATCAAGTCATGACATTTGAAACATTCGTGAATTAAACTGTTTACTCACGGGTCTGGTAGTGTTTAACTGCCACATCTTTCAATAGCAGTTCCTTTGCAAAGCTTGAATCATATTGTGACTGGTTCACAAGCAATCCACTCTGATATGAGCCAAAAACATACAATCAATGCTGAAATGTTCTGAATTCGCAAACATAATACAATCCACACCAATGTTGGGTGCTTCATTCGGTTGCAACAGTCCAAAGCAGAGACGCTGGTCTTCACAGAAGCGACATCTCACATCTTCCGTGTTTGTTTACACACAGAATGGCTTGCCTTTCTCCCAGTCGGTTCTCCAAATGGCAGCAGCAGAATGAGATGCACTTTTAAAAGTTGCATTTGTACTGCTCTTAAAACGGTGTACATTGCCAGAAATGCATCCTAGTCCATGTTTACAAAAGACCAACAATTAAATATAGCATAGATGGGTGCAAAAACGATCCAGGATGCCATCAAAACACAGCGCAGCTGAATTAAATAGAAGGGAGGTCTCCTTTTTAGAGTTCTAACTTGACATCGTGTCTTTTAAAAGTGTCTTGAAATACATGATAACGGTCAAAGCCATTCCTAACAGGCCTTTTCTAGAGCCTGCTTTAAATAAATGTTCTTTTTTCTGTTAAGGAGGAAGTTTTCAGTTCTGAAACTTACTTTATGTTTTTTATAGTACAGTGTCCTCTTATATGTCAAAAGATCAAGGAAAATATGAGTTCTCATGTCATGACCCCTTTAAATTTCAATCTAGTCCACACACCAAGTCATCATACACTTCAAAAGATTTGTTATAAAGTGCACAAGATGATGTGTAATTGGTCTTACTTGACTCGCTCAGAGTGGGATTTGAACCAGGGTCTTTGGCATGGGAGGCGGGTGCACTAACAAGACGACATAAGGCTACAGCCTCTGATGTCAGTCGCTAGTGCGCCTGTTTAGGCCAGGGGAGTGAGGTTTACACACTGCACAGCTACCTACCAGCTGGCTCCCGTTACATATGGACTACCTTTACGGTACTTTTTGATGGTGTTTTTTTGACTGTTTTTGTTGATTGGTCATACAGACTTGGAACAACATAAGAATGAGTAAATGATTACAGAATTGTAATTTGTTGATGAACTGTTCCTTTAGAAAAAATTTATAGGGAATATAGTTTGCTTAAAAAAAAAAAAAATCCAAAATAGTACAATTTTGTGATCGATTAACTTAATAGCAAGCTATAAAATGTGTACTATTTAAAAATGATACTCTAACATATTGGAAACCAAAAAAGATGCAGTTTTCTATTAGCAGCCTGTGAATATATCTGTCTGAAAACTGCTGAAGGCTGATTCATCACCATATACAAAACGTCCAGTCAGATAACAGTAAGGTTCTAACTAACATATCGACTTTAACTCAGCAGGATCAGGGATCTCGTTATTTTTTTAAATCTCACTCAGAAAAGAAATGCTTGCTTTTCCAAAATGGAAAAAAAAGGGGGGGATGGAAAGTGAGTGTCACAAATGGAGATTGGTGATGGATTCACTTTCATGCTCAATATTAGGCGGTAAATTAGAGCGCTGCTTCTAAGCTTCGTGGCTTTATCGGCAGGCATGCAGGTCTGCTGAATTTGAATCTGCTGTTTGTAGGTCTGTGTTGTGATGCTGGATGTCAGGCCTGTGTTAATTGACTTTCTGCAGGTGGTTTCCTGCATTTTTAGGCCACAGAATGCAACTTTTATAGTCTTCATCTGGGTTGATGGGTTTGGATTTTCACACTGTTCTGCTCTGAAGGCTGACTTCAGTTGGAGAAGCTCCAGATGCCGCTCTGTTCAGGCTGTTTTTAAAGGCCACCTGCACATCAGGTGCATGGAAGGATATACCGCACATATTGCATTAACTCTCTCCCACACACAAACGCACACGCATGTACGTTTGCCCTTTTTATTTAATACTTCAAACTCAGAACTTATATAATTCACTAAACAGTTTGCTTGAATGTTTCAGTATGCTATCTTAAATGGATTGTACTGTAACATATTTAAGCTGACATCTTGGTAAACAAAGTATGTCAAGATGACAGAGACAATCGATGAAGAAATGGTCTTCAAACATTTCAGGCAGGTGACTTGGGCAGATATTGCTTTGTACTGGGAAATTTAATAAAGCAGAACATAGGCTACGTTCAGAATGGAATGCTAGCTTACTGTTTACCAAATACTATGCAGTGTACACTATACTTAATGTTGTCACATGACCTCATCATGTTGCATTTGAGTGCCGTCAAAGTCCGTTTTAAGGCAAGTCAATCTACTCAGGAGCCATCTTTGGAATGCTCTCAGACAGGCTGGCAGCTATTTTTCTATGTAAATAAACAAGCGGTATAAAAGTACAGCTCCTATCTACTTAAATGGGGAAAGACAAAAATATTGGTTGGTCAAGATTATGATCAAAGGACATATTTCAAATCAGCAATAAAATCTGACAACAATAGTGTTATAAATTGTGCTTGTTTAGCTCAGATCACTCTAAAAAAAAAAGTTTTTCAGGCTGGTTCAGCTAATACACATACATTCTCGCATCTCGAGTTGACTGACAGGCGATGTCTGTATCTAAAAGGCTCCTATACCTGTAAGGCGAGACCCTTTTTACATCCGTTGGCCATTCCAGTTTCTCCCATTCATTTTAATACCAGTGGTCCATCTCTGCTAAACTGTCTTTGGTGCCATCCAGTTATCATTTTGGAAATAGATATTGTTATTTTGTTTTTAATTCAACTTTGGCAGTCCACCCAAATAATGAATAAAAAATAAAGATATTAAAAATCACGGTTTATTTGTTACTGTGGAAATGGATGGTCAAGATCGGTACATTACATTGTGGGGTGCAGAATTCATGTAGTGTGTTTGTTTTATACTCAAGGCAGTACAGTGCGACAGTTTTGCTCGTATTTGCGATTAAAAATTAGAATAAGCTGCACCAAATTTAAAGCCATTTGTATGTGTGTGATAAGTGTAATTTCACCTATGAGAAACATTACAACAAAGAACATGTACAATAAGTCTGACTTGCTGTACTATTGCCAAATCTTGAGTGCTCAAACTTAAGCAGGTTGCTGTGGACGTCTTTTTAGGGTTGCTTTTATGTTACTTCTATGCTCCGCGTTCAAGAATTGCCACATTACAGCCTGCGAGCCAAAATAGAGCAGTGTAAACTGATGAGATATTATTCTGTTTTCCCTCAAAGTCTATGAGCATCTACTTTATCGATTTTCAGAGGACAATCTAGAGGTTAGGACTCAGACTCGAGTCTGAGTCACGAGTCACGAGACTTTGACTTGTCACGGACTCGGATGCATTTTTACTCGGACTTGACTTGGACTCGAGCCTTTGGGACTCTGGATTTTTTTCCATGACATTTGTGATGCAATGAAAAAATAAATAAATAACAAAACAGAAATTAATGAACTCATCTCTGTCTGCATGCAGCTGTATTAGCCCCTGAAGTCATAGACGTAGCCAGAGTGTTTTCACTGTGTTTAAGCAAACACACGCACACACACATATGCATGTGCACAGGCACACTCATCAGTCAACCAATACGCTTGAATGTTACTACAGAGAATACTATATAACATCAACCACGAGGTGGCTGGCACAACGAAAACATAAAGACAGGTATACATCCAATGTAATAGAAACTAAACAAGGCAGTTTCACATGACACAGGACCTGACAACTGGTCAAATCTGGCATTTGTGCAGCCAAGACGGTGCTCGCATTGTGGATTCATCGTGGTTAAAAACTTAAAATCAAGAACTTCATTGAGTCAAGTCACCCACATGTCTCTCACAGTTTACTAAAAACAGCATATCAAAATAAAAATACATAAAAATAGTATTAATATTGGATATTAAGTCTTTTTAGGTGTAATGTATCTATACATGTAGGCTTTTGTAGTCTCTTGTGGTCCACACAGTGTTGTCAGCTTGAACTGGTCCATAATAGCTTAATGAATTAACTGTGTAACATTTTAAATAGTCAGGGGAAAAAAGAGTTATTGCTAAAGCAGACAGCAACTCTAAACAGATAAACAGCATTTATGTATTATTGATTGACTATTTTCAGAGAATTGACGAACTGCTTAAAATACATTCTTTTACAGCATTTGTCCACCATTCACAACATTCAACCATGTACAATAAAATATTAGGATATTTTGGGCAGTGAAATGTTTTGCTTATAATTTAATTATAGACTATAAAATAAATGTATTAGTCGATGACAGAGTTTGTGTATGAAGCTAAACTTCATGTTACAAGATGAATTAATTTTTATTTTAAATGTAAATTTTATTTTATTGTTATTGTAAACTACCGGGTAAATTATCTGACACTTTTGAAGGACAATTCTGTTAAATTTATGACTCAAAATTATTATTCTCCATGTTTCTGTGGTTAAAGAAGAGCTCAGTGAAATTTCTTTTGGTTTGTATTTAAATATTTCAGACTGATTGCAGACCAACTTGGCTGCCGCTCAAGCAAATATCAATTATTATAATTTTTTTTATCTTCTGCGGCAGCTGTGAGACGCACATGGATGCATCAGGGATTTAGGTACATGAGCAGCATGCAGAACTACCCTGCATTGTGCGGTTTCCCAAAAATGTACTAGAAAATCATGTCCGTGACGCCCTAATATTATCAGTGGGCTTTTCCAGTGTTTTTGGATGTAGCATTTGCTGTCAAATCGTGAGATGCAACTTCTCAGCAAGTGCTAATTACTACTATGTTGACAAATTTTTATGTATTTTCCCAAATCAGTCAGCAGATAGAGAAACATTATTCAGAAAGAAATCTCAGTATAGACTATTATTTCTTTAGACAGGGATAATTTTAAATAAAACTAAATTAAATTGAAACAAAATTGAAAATGAACTAGAAATAAAACTAAATTAAAATTCAAATCAAAATAACCTTGGTTTTAGTGACTAACACAGCTTTCACTTTCTTTAATCTATGTTTGAGTGGAGGGGAAAAAGCAACAAATAATTGAAATGTCAACAGAACGCTATAAGAATTATGTTGATGGACAGTTTTGTCTTCATACACTTAAAGCATATGCTTTCATTCTGAAACCACTTTGAAGTTTGTTCAGCAGGATACTAATCATAAAATGTATATGTGAAAGGCAACAGAGGTGTTTTTGTTACATTTATATTGAAAAACAGTTTTTCTTAGTTGTGAAGTTTAAGATAAGCGTAAAATATTGATGTTGAGTTTACGGTTACAGTTTTAATTCAGATTCATGAACTGATTCCATTCGGACTTGTCTCAGACTCGGCCTGTTATGGACTCGGACTCAACTCGGACTCGATTGTTTAAAGACTCGGACTTGACTTGGACTCGACTAAGGTGGACTCCGACCCAACACTAGGATGAACTTAAGAAATATCAGACCGCTAGATGGTACGATTGACCAATCAGAATCAAGCATTCCAGAGATATATATTCTCCACAAGATAAATCATGTTGCTGCAACTCCTAGTAATTTCCTTGAATATGAACCACAGAATACTGTATGTATTTCCTTTCCTTCTACTGTAATAATAATAAATAAATAAAAAATAGTAGTTTGATTTTAAATTGTTTATAACACATTGATTGCAATTACAACATATTACAGTAAATGTAATGGTTTAAGAATATATCACTTAAAACTCATATCCATCGACCACTAATCTGAATAGTCTATTAGAGGAACTAAGACATTTCAAAACATGCTGAATCTAGTCGAAAGTGTCACATTTTAATAATGAATGCATATCTGGAGATTAAGTAACATCAGGCCGGCCATCTGGGTACTGAGTCAGCTCTCATACGTCTTGCATCACCGCAATATCTACAAGTAAGCTAATAAAATAATCTTTTCTTTTTCTTTTTTTTTTTTTGGTTTTCTCCCCTTTTCTCCCCAGTTTGGAATGCCCAATTCCCAATGCACTCAAAGTCCTTGTGGTGGTGTAGTAACTCGCCTCAATCTGGGTGGTGGAGGATGAATGCCTCCGCGTCTGAGACCGTCAGTCCGCGCATCTTATCATTTGGCTTGTTGAGCGCGTTACTACGGAGACATAGAACTCGAACATAGAATTCAAACTTACGACTCCATGGGTAGTAGTCAGCGTCTTTACTTGCTGAACTACCCAGGCCCCCGCTAATAAAATAATCTTAACTCAAATCAATATGTCATGTCCACTTATTTACAGTGTTGTGTGTAAAGCGTTACAAAGTAAGTAACGTGTTACTGTAATGTAATTACATTTTGCGGTAACACAGTAATGTAATGCGTTACTTGAATAAAAAAAATAATTAATAAAAAAATTAAAATAAAATAAATTCTTGTTGCACTTTTAATCTGTTTTGAATACTATTCTGATGCTAGTGAAACTTTGTAGTATGGCACATTTTAATACCACTGTCTCCTTAAGATGATTCGCTTTTGTTTTCCTCTTTTGTAAGTCGCTTTGGATAAAAGCGTCTGCCAAATTAATAAATGTAAATGTAAATGTAAAATTACATTATTTGGATTACACATTTATTGCTAAGACAATAATATTAACTAATGCATTTTAAGAATGCATTTTAAAATGTATTATGTTCCTATGTTAGTACTTTTATGTGTGTTGCTGTGTCAGCTAATGAGCATGCGCTCTAACAAACCAACATGGCATAGAGGACACGTATCGAGGCAACAGCAGATGAGTAAGCGACGTCACTATGGACGCAGCAGAGTGTAGTTGTTTATCAATTGAAAACAAAAGTAAAGCGTTTCAAGATTTCATGCGCCCACAATCAATCTCAGCGAGCTCTGTGTCAGCATGCTCCCAACCCTTGCTGGAGGAGAGAGGCACACAAGGCTGGGCCGGCGACAAATCCTCCTCAAATTTCTGCGCTCTACCCAATCCTCATGCGTGTGTCCCTCTGCAGTTGCCGTGGGAGGACAGGGGATCGGCTTCGGGCATATATGGAAAACAGCGCTCGTTCCTGTCTGACAGAGGGATATATCGCTCACAAGGTGGAAACATTTGTGGAACGGCATCTTGAAAAGTCTTTTCTAAGCAAATGGATCTTTTATGTTCTTTATGTACTGTACACAATTAAATACAGACACAATGCAATAGCTTTACAGATGTGCAAGTAATAAAGGATACTCAGTTCGTCCAAGAACAAGCAGGGAGGTAGAAATAATCCACTCGCTGTAAAGTTGTGTAAACACACACATGCTGCACATGTACTGCACACACACAAATAGACACACTGTACATGCACACATACACATGCATGATGCAACACACAAGCAAACCTGTATATGCACGCTGAAAAGAAACAACAAGCATTCAAATACACAATGGATTTACTATCAAAGCTGTTTGCAAATGTGTTTTCAGAAAAGTTTTCAGTTCATTAGTATTCTTTTTCTGTCATTCACACCAACACAAACACAGGTAAACAAGCATACTGTACACATACATGCCACACACCGCTAAGAAAGTTGTAGATAGTGGACACACACACACACACACACACACACACACCTGAAGATACTACTACAGCATATTTGAGATAAGAAAGTTAAGTTGCATTTTTAGAAATGCATCGGATCTCTTTTGCCAAGTTGCTGTCTTTGTCATATTGCTGTTATTTTGTTATTGTTTTCAGTCAATATTAAAGCACTAAAAGAGCTATTAGTGTCACGTTTGTTTTTTCCGCAGGTTTGATTGGTTTTAGAAAGTAACTTCAAAGTAACATAATTAGTAATCTGATTACTTTCCCAACTAAGTAATCAGTAAAGTAATCAGATTGCATTTTTAGAAGTAATCAGTAATCAGTAGTTGATTACTTTTTTGAAAGTAACCTACCCAACACTGCATATTTATTTGGCAATTAGTCTTGTAATAAGTGGGATAAGGAGCAGTCAGATGGCCATTATCGCAAAAGAAACCCCATTCAGCCTATATCAAAACTGTGTCGTGGACATGGGTTTAATAATTAAGTTATTAAATGAATATATATTGATCTCACTTATAATTGTTTTAAACGGTGTAGGCCTGTTTGTAAAGATTATTGAGATGATTATTTGAATGAACTTCCACTTTTTTGCTGTTCATACCACAGTGGTAGAAGTAGCAGTAGTAAATTGCAGTAGTAAATTATAAAATGGTAACAAGTAATAAAAATAAAAATAAAAAAAAAAAACAATAAAACCATTTTGACCATATTCTTCTGTGTGTAGTAAATTTAAATTTGTCCTAATGATTTTATTTTATTTTTTTTTTATAAAAAAAGCTAATGCTTAAAAAAGCTAGTTTACAGACCTGAAACTACAATTTTTTTCCATGCATTCCATGGATATTCCATGCATACAGAAAATAAGCATACTGTGCACAGCATGCATATACTGCACACATAGTAAGGGACAAATTCACTAAACAACTGTGCAATTTTTTAAAGAGAGACATACTTTTGTATTGAACGTGCCAGCAGTAATTCATCAAATGATGGAGAAATGTATTATAACTTGTCACACTTTTGCCATTTGAAACAGTCAATTCAGGAGTCTACAACACAGTGGTGGAGCGATATTGTTCAGTCCCAGTAAACTATGTCAGATTGCACTTGTCTCATGCATCTTCCAAAACCTAGCATTCAGAACCCACCTGCAAGATCTGGAATTATTACATTCAGCACCAAAATGTTTGCGCTGTTACCTGATTCGCATATATACTTTAGTGCATTGGGTGCTAAAACAACACAGCGCATCCAAATCAACAAATCTGCATTCTTAGTGAATTCCTCTCAAAGAGTAATATGTTAGTTTGCCATTCCAAGTATTTTCTTTGTGTTGCATAGCCCTCCCCCCAAAAAAAATTCCATTTGAGTAATATTTCGAGAGCATCAACACACTGTCAGGGTCAGATAAACACCCTGCAGTTAGATTACACCATTGCGCCTCTTCTTGAGTGCTGTTTCCTGTTTCAGAGAGCTGTTTCCTTGGCAATTCTTGTCGGATGACGATGAGAATGCTATCATAACATCTGTGAGTTCCCACATATAATGTGCAGTTCGCAGAATGCAGTGCAATGCAATTCTGTGCCAAAAACACAAACTTATTGGATTCTGTTTCACACACAGGTAGGAGACTAAAATTTCTATCTGTACACTTCAGACAAGAGAGTTCAATGCGCTTTGTTGAGGGTCCAATAAGACAAACGATAATGCAATAGAGAGAGAGTATAAATCTACTGTTTCACACTACCAGACCTGCATGGTACAATCATAAAGGGAGAGAGAGCTGCCCAGAAACCCACTCAGCCAACATTTCTACTGTCTGTGGAACCTGACCAGAACATTGTGGCATAATGTATTGTAGCTGATTAGTAAACCTGACAGACTCTGTGGGTGTGAGAGTGGAGTGAGACGGCTTGAAAGGTCACAAGATACAAAGTAGCTATGGCTCTTATTGTAGAATGAATCAGCTTAGTGCAGTTGCCCTTTCTTCTTGGTCACCCCAGCAGAATCCAGATCTGTATGTACTTCTACATACAGTACAATTAAGGATGGCTTTGAAACCTACGCTAGTGACCCTATCACAATTGTCATTATAAAATGCATAGTTCTGTAGTTGTTGATACATGGCGATAAACGCACACCTTTTACCGCAATTAGACTAATGAACAATATTGATTTGTGGCATACTTTGTATCCTGATTATTAATAGGAGCCTAATAAATATAACTATCTATTGACTACTACTATTTATTTATTTTTGCTTTCAGCATAAACCCCCCTATGTTTTGTTTCCTGTATGTCTATAACACTTTACAATAATGTTTCATTTGCTAAGGGTTAATAGAAAGGTTAAGTAATGACTAATAAAAATTGTTTAATTGTTTACAAATGCATTATAAATAATTGATATGGGGTTATAACATCAAGCAAAAATAGGGTGACTTTCATGCGATACTTGCCAAATAGTCAGCCATTTTACCTCATGTTATAAATGCATAATAACACTTATTCAACAATAATAACCTATGAAAATGAAACCTATACATATAACGTTATGGTTTAATGATCATCCGGCTTTATTATATGATATATGTTGTGAATGAGCATTGAGATCTGAAAAGTGTTTTTGCAGAGGACTTTAGATAACTAGGACTAGGAAAGTTAGGACAACACTCGGAGTAGCACCATTCTTTTGACATCAATGTGACAAGGAAAGTGACAACACAAGTAAGTCAAGACATTACAGTAATGAATATAAACACAAAGCAAACTGCAGCAAAATGACATAATCCCTCCTTTTAATCTCACTATAATAGTCTTTTTTGCTGCATTGTGACATGATCATAAATTAGGCATTTTTATGTTTTTTGATTAATGTAACTATAAATTCACGTATTTATTAAGCATTTGTAGCATGTGAGTTAAAATGGCTCACTATTTGGCAAGTATTGCATGAAAGTCTGCCTTTTTATTCATGTTGTTATAACTTCAATACATTTATTTGTAATGCATTTGTAATAGAGCTGGGAATTGCCCCAGACTCGATATTACAATGATATTTCCTAGCCAACTGTATATGTATTACGATATTGTGATTCTGTAAATATTGCGATTTGATGTTTTGATATAAAAACTTCATAAAAAGATAAAAAAACTGACTGACAGAGAACTCACCATTTGCGCATGTTCTGGGAGACACGGTCATGCTGCGCGCGTTGGCGCCAAAGCGCAAATGAACTTCTGAAAAAAGAAAAGTAAATCAGTCAAGAACATCACTGGCATTTTTTTCATCTGTTCTTCAAAATATAATCAGGTATGTTTCCTCAAGCATGCGACTTTGTGTCTAGTGGCATTTCTTATCAGCAGTGGTGGGTAAATCCGCCACTGTACATGAATACCCTGGCTGTTAGGGGGCGACATGTAGTTTACGGCATCCAACATTTTGATTAGCCTTTTTACAGCTAAACTATTTCTTAAAGCAGTGTTAGACAAAAACTGCAGAATGACTTCTGACAAATACTTTCCACAACATCTCAAATAAACCTTTGAACATTAGCATAAAGTGTTACCCATTTATGATTAAAACAAGAACATACAATTTGCTAGTAGCAAAAGCAGGTTGCATACTTATGGCGTATCATGCGCTAGCCGAGCAACCTCAATTGAGATGAATGGGAACGTTAATGCATAGCATTATTATATACCTTGTTGATTAAGAACTACTAGGCGATTAAGCATTCAAAGAATCAACTGTTTTTTCTAATATGGACATCCACTACATACATCTGAAGATGCATCTTCCCCTAGTGAACACATCACAAACGTTATTATAATGTATGTGAGTTAGACAGGTCAAAGTCCCACTTTTGGTTTGTGAATGGAACTGAAATCCAACACGAGTCAGTCATTACATTTGTATCAGAGCGCAAGCAAGAAATCACAGCCAAGAACTCTCACATTATCCTCCCAGGGCACGTTACACTTGGAGGACACCATCACGTCTTAGTGGCAACAGGTCAGAGCATTTACCAGCCCAAGCAACAACACCATCAATAAAATCGGCTGACTTAGCCTAAGAATTTTACATGCTGTGTGCTTAACAATTATCGAACTGCAGGGAGAAAGGAAAGAAACGGAACACAAGCTAGACAGAGGAAGAGAGAACGAGAGGGAGAAAAAAAGGGAAATGAGCTTTAATTGGTTATTTAAATCTGCTGGATGTCAACAAAGCAAAGTCTGTAAGACCTGCATTATTATACGCTGGAAACATACACCAATTTTACCATAAAATGACAATCCCGCTGGTCAGTTTTATGTGCGCAGGGCCTCTGAAGATTAATCAAATCACTTAGTCATTTTCTTTCTCACAATCATGAGGCTAATCTGCACTTCCATTTTAAAAATCCTCAAATCGCAGGACTTTGCACAATGCATTTCATGTGGCTTCCGTGTGCACTCTGCATGTTAAATTGCTTTTGAAAATGACTGCAGATGTATTTAAGCTGTGTGTGTCTTACTGCATTTATCATGCCCTGGGCAACAATGCTTGCAAAACACTCCAAAATGGAACTAGGATTTGAAAATGGTGAACAAAGCCATCAGATTGGTGAGAATATGGTTTGTGCATTTGTTCGAGATAGTGTGGCATTACTTATGGCTCTTAAGGCTTGGAGGGCAAAAAGAAAGTGGAAGGATGTCAACTCCATTACATCGCTAGCTGAAATGGACAGGTGACCTTTCTAAAATCAGATCTGATCTGTATGTCGCATACTATTCCATGCAGTGCTAGAAAATCATAATATCTCTAAATGGGCTGACATTCGGTGGCCAGAATGATATTCCCGAAGATATATGAAAATTAAGAATTCTCCGTGCAGGCAGAAGCTCAGCTTGAATCGAAGTTTTCACACAGTGGGAGCTTTTCCCCTGAGCCAAGGTTTCAGAAAGTGATATAGAAAGATGTTAGCTCTTGCACTTGGAGTTTAGATGTAAGTGCAAAGAAACTTACTCTCATTGCAAATATACAGGATGTGGATGGATATTTTTGTAAAAAGTTTTAATTTTTCTAATTTCTAATTTTTCTAAATTTTTTTGTAATTTCTGTCGCCCAATGGAACTGCAAAAATGTGTTCAAAATAGGTTTTCAGAACACCCCCATTTGCAATTGGTGGGGCAAACTGATAGTCCTGCCTCTACCTCACACCACTGGGTGACTAATGTTGCTTTGTCAGGCTGGTTGCGATGCTCAAACAAATAGAGCAATGTTTATACAGCAGTACAGAGCCACAGTGTTTACACTTTTGGGGGGAAATTAACCTAAGAATGGCTTATTAAGAGTTTTCTCTCCATATTAAGCTATGATATGGTCAAGTATTTTAGCATCAAAAAATCTCACCAGCTCTATGTTTTTGAGCACAAAAGAGGATTTACTGTCTGTTGAAGCTAAAATAATACTTGTAAAGTGAGACCTGTGGGGTAATGAGATATTGTTGTCAAGAAAACACTTTGCATCTTACACTTTTAAGTATAAAATGCAGCTGATTATAAAAAGTACCATTCACTGAGACAGAAAAACATTCACTGATCAGTATGGTCCACAAACCTCGGTTTAGCAGAACAACAAATACATTCTATCAAATGCTTAACCTTTTTTTAATGTAAGTATAGTAATTAATGGCACTTAATATAAAGTGGGATCCTTGATACAATTAAATAAATAAATAAATTATATGTATTTAAAAAAGTGGGGGAGAGGGCATTTCAGTTCTCTTCTAAAACATTTAATTCCTACATAATATTGATGAATTTGCTGTACTGCCTCTTTCATACACACTATATGACATATCGGTTATTTCTCTTTATATTAATTATATTGTGTATATCATGTATGTATTTTACACTACATACTGTAAGTACTCTGTATACTCTTTATATGACAGTGATTTTCCAACCAGGGGTATGTGGCCATCTCAATATTGAAGACCATTTTATGTTAAACAGATTTTTAAAAAATATCCAAACTTGTGTTTTAACACTTTGAAATCATGGCACGTTATGTGTCAATAAAAATTATAAAATTCAAAACCTTAACAGGGACTGTAGAATGAAAAGTCAATGAAGATTGAAATATTTTTATTATTATTAAAATATATAAAATTAAGAGATCAAAAGGAAAAGTGAAACAGAAAGGGGCTTTGTTATCAAAATGTTTTAAGTTGAGCTGGTGGACTCTTTCTGTTAACTGTGATGTGTGATTATTGAATTAAATTATTATATTAAATTATTATTGAATTACAGCATTACTAAAATGTGGGTGAGATGGAATGTTGTAATGTGGCTCTGTGACATCCTTTCTACACCAAACGTGTGCGATGTCATGCCGCAATGGCTTCAGGCTGTCTACACTGGATGAGTCACAACGACCTCATAAAGACCCCACTATGACATCATAAAGAACTAATTATGATATTGTAAAGACCCCTTTATACAATCTTTTTGACATCATAGATGCATTATTATGACATCATATATGTCCCATTATGACATCATAGACAACCCATTATGACATAATAAAGCTCCAATTATCCAATTAGCCGCATTGTGACATCACATTAGTCCCATTATAGCATAATGAAAACCCTATTATTATGCCTTAATTATGACATCACAATGATAGGCGGTTCAATCAGAACACTTGCACTTTTAGAGATTAATCTTCTCTTCTAATAATGTATTCTCCTAAATTAACTAAAAACACAGAATATTTGATATTATGTGCTAATAATAAAAAATTCACACGAAATCTCAGAAAAACAATGAAAATAAAAAATCTACTTCACACACATGCAGATCTACTGCTGTAAAAAAAGGTGTATTAAACACATCAGACTTAAAAAACAAAATCATGAAGTATGTATATTTAACTGAATTCATTTATAAATTAGGCATTTAAAATGCCTAAAGCAGCTGATAAAGATGACAATAAGAGTTGCACAAGCAGAAGCCGTTTTAAATGATGCTTGCAGAAATTAAAACATGTATGTCTCTTAATGTACAAATTTATAATGACAGATGTTCAGTAAAGAGTGATCAATCAGGATCAGTCTAACAAACACATCCCAAAAGTTTTCCATTTATAAGTGTAAGGTTCCTGCATGTTTTAAAGTGCAAATAATTAAATCTTTACTGTCAAGTGTTAATGTAAGAATGTCTTTCACCGTTTTTCATTGACATTAAATGACAAATGAGGGGAGGCGCGATTCTTTTTTCTTTTCTTTTTTGAAGCTCAACAAATATACAAGATTAATAAGAATGTACACAAGCAGTTTAGATAATAAACTAATATGATAAATCAAGGCACACAATTACAGAACATTACAGAGATATAACATAATTTTATATTTGTTTTTTGTTTTTGTTTTTGATCCAAGCAGATTACATTTAAAAAACTGATTCACGCAATCTATTTACCCGAGTCCAGAAATAAATACATAAATGCCATTTCATCAGCTCAGGCAATAATTAATGAGAACACTTTGTTTCTCCTACCCTTGACTCCTTTGAAAAACAATTGGAGCTATAACACTTTGATAAGGTTAATTTAATGAGTGTGTTATAAAAGAAGGGCTTAAAATAATAGTTTATTTGTAGCCAGAGGAGAGTGCAGTGAATGAAAAAGCAAGTCTTTCTGGGATCAATGCAGTAGGTCAACCTATACTGTTGTATCAGTGCAGTCAATGCAAACACATCAAAGGAATATGTCAATGAAAAGAGTTAACAGAAGTTAAAGGGCAGCCCTGTGGGATGGGGATCAAAATCGGGTCAAGAAAACCTTCCATTTGGATTAAAAGATGATGTGGCATTGGTTGAACCAACAATTCAGACCAACCCTCTAAACACTGACAAACACAGACCTTTACACCCATTCCATTGTTGGTGCTTGCTAAGGCAAGCTATACACTATTAATATTAGTATTAACAAACCCGTAACCCTGAGTATAAATTTCTGGTGTGTTAATCTTGCAATCTCAATGCAAAAGCATCATGGAGCTTGTTGAGAAGGTTTTGTCCTATTATCTTTGTAAATGAAAGACTTATGTTTTTTACTTGATAGATGATAAACCAGCTCACAAAATCCCATTGACTTAAACTGAAGGATGGACACAGGCCATAGAGGGACCAGAATATCATATCCCCTGTTGACATGGGCAAGCTTTAGCAACCACCTAGAACACCATAACAACAATTTTTTTTTTTTTTTTTTTTTTAATGCAACAAAACTTACAAAAGAGTATATAGCAGGGGATACATGAAAAAGGGGGTTTATCAGAATATTAAAAAAAGGTATAACAAGAGAGATACACACATAGGTACTTATAGACAATACAATATAGTGTTGAAATCAACTATAAAAAGACTGCTCAATAACATAACAGGGGATATAAGCATTATTAGCATATATAACATTAAACAGTGCATGAAATATACACAAAAAAGACAGATGACAGCAAAGCAAATTGTGGTTTTAAATATGTTGAAATGTACATAGTTACTGGGTATATGGATCAATATAAAAAAATAAAATAAAAAAAAGAAGGAATGGAAAGGAGAGGAAAATTAAATATATTTATAGTATATATACATAATATAATATAGTATAATGTAAAATAAAAAAAATGTGGTGGCAAGTTTTGATGATAACGCACTACTCACGATTTCTTCATAAAATGTAACCATTTAAATGCAAAGGCCATTGAAAACAATATATTTTCCATGAACAAACAGACAATAAATCTGTGGAGTTTTACAGAAAACATATTGTGTTTTCAGTTGCTTTGTTAGAACAGATTAATGGGGGTAATGAGGCATTGCCCCAGTTCCTAATGAAACAGAATGTTTCCTCCAGCCCTATGAGGTCCCTGTCCATAATGTAATCCCATTCAGCAATTTCTTATAACAACCCATGTGTAAATTAATCTACTCAGCTAAACGGGCACTGTATAAAAATCTGAAAACACCTAAAATTTGCTGGAGCAAGCAAGTCAACAGAGTCCATGTTAGTAGAGAGTTGTTAAAGCTTTATGGCGCTTCCATGTTCTTTATAGGTGTTACTCATGTCTGAATAGAGAGTATTTTTCTCTGCTCTGTCAGAAAGTCGATATCAGCTGAAGTTCGTTCATGTTGTGGACTTCTGAGGTTTGGTTTATGCCCAACATCCTGGAATATGAGTAGATGTTCAGTGTTTGCTTGTGACATCAGCTGGAGCTAACAAGTTAAAATATAACTGGAAAGGTATAAAACTAAGAGTTTGACATTAAATATGTTTTTTATTTTTTTTTTTTATTCAAATGTAGAAAATACATAAGACTAGATCTCTACTCATCAGCAAAGCTGAAAATAGATTGTCATTGCATTTGACTTCTAAAGGTCAAGCGCAGAGGTGAGACTTACTTGAAGACAAATGCAAACTCTCTTATTTTTTATTTTATTTTTTATTTTCTCCCCTTTTCTCCCCAATTTGGAATGCCCAATTCCCAATGCGCTCTAAGTCCATGTGGTGGCGTAGTGACTTGCCTCAAACCGGGTGGCGGGGAATGAATATCAGTTGCCTCCACGTCTGAGACTGTCAATCCGCGCATCTTATCACGTGGCTTGTTGAGCGCGTTACCGCGGAGATGTAGCACGTGTGGAGGCCCACGCTATTCTCCATGGCATGCACAACTCACCATGCGCCCCACCAAGCATGAACCACATTATAGTGACCATGACGAGGTTACCCCATGTGACTCTACCCTCCCTAGCAACCGGGCCAATTTGGTTGCTTAGGCGACCTGGCTGGAGTCACTCAGCACGCCCTGGATTTCAGGGGTGGTAGTCAGCGTCAATACTCGTTGAGCTACCCAGGCCCACAGTGCAAACTGTCTTAATGTTAAGGCCAATACTGAATACATCATCCACGTGATAAAAGTAACATGTGTTACTTAATCAGATTACTTTTTTTGAGTAACGAGTAAAGTAATGCAATATTTGTTATTTTAGACCATAATATCTGAGTTACTTTTTAAATAAAGTAACGTGTTGCTTTTGTACACCTCTAATGTCCATGTATTGCAAGAAATCAGGAGTAAAAGTGTGCAAACTTCGGGGAGGAGACATAGTGCATGATTGGCATTGTTGTTCTATAGAGTGTGAGGCCAGAGACTATTTAGAAGATAGCGACGAGTCATTTCTATTTAAAAGAATGGGAAAAATTGGAACACCCAACCAAGAAGCTCTAGCACCCAATAGTCAGTGGATGTAGAAAGAAGTCCCACCTTGCAGGTAAAAGAGCCATACACCTTTTAGATACAGACATCGCCTGTCAATGAACTCGCTAACGTGCATGTGCATTTTGTGTTTTAGAGTAATATTAGGTCAACATTCAGTTGAGTGAAACGCAGTTTATTCATGTGTTAATACACACTGCATTAAAAAATCAGTAAACACATTTAGGCAGAGAGATTATAAGACTAGTCTTCCACTGGCCATGGCATGAAATACAGGGTGAAATACTCGCTCAATTCACTGACACTGAACTGCTTCGTGTTACAGCTCCCCTGTAACTGGGAGAATGAGATGAGAAAAGCTGACTTTGGATCAGTGGCTCTGAGCAAAGTTCTACATCGATTGTGTACACAGAGAAAATGTCTTAGTTTCTAAAAAGATTCTACATTTTTGTTTTATAATAAACAAGTAGTTTGATTCATGAAACAAACCGTTTTTATGTAGCATTAAAACCGATTCCATTCAAGTTGTATCAAAATGCGCCTTTAAAGTTGTGGCATCTGTACGCACCATGGATCAACTCAAAACAAGTGTGCACTGAGTTGAATTAAATGAAAAATATTCATTCATCAGACTTATTCCTTGAACATGTTAGACTGGCATTCCCCACTGAATTTTATCCTGACTTCTGAAGAACATCTCAAGATGACTCTGGCATTTTCGATGGCCACCGCATATGATGACAGATATGATGCTGGTTCAAGTGTTGGACTTTGCTGCTTTAGGTAAGACAGTGGTTATTCTTCATTATTTTATTGGCTGCCATGTTGAATGAAAAACAAATAATGCAGATGCATGTTACTGATTCTTGATTATAATTATGAAGTGAAGACCTACTTTCTAAAAATCTCTTTGTTTACTATGTTGTTTTGACATGAGTGTTGTACAGTAGCTAGCATGACCTGTAATGTCTCTTGTATGGAATGCATGGCTTATTTGTATGGAATGCATAGCATAGCAGAAGAGAAAGTGGCTGTGAGAAAAAAGCAACGCAAAAGTAAAGTAACGCTTTACTATCCATAAAAAATACTTTTTTATTGTTACTTTTTTAAGGAGTAACGCAATATTCTAACGAGTTACTATTAAAAGTAACATTACCGAACACTGATCGGGGATGGTAATTTTCAACTGATCAGGTAAAAAAATTGTATTTGAGATTGACAATTAAGGTATGACAAATTATTTACAAATCTAGTTGAAAAACACACGTAAAGTTTATAGAAATTTTATTTTAGTGTCTATTTTGGTTTTATATATTTTTGAAAAACATTTTTAGCATTTATAGTACAAAAAATAAATAAAAATAGTGACTTATATAAAGAAAAAAGAATAATGTCACGTGGCATAACCCTCAAGTACCATCAAGCTTGGACGGATTAACCACCGGGCCAATTGGGCCATTGTCCAGGGGCCTCTAAACCCAAAGGGCCCCAAGCTCTAAATCAATTATTTATTTATTTATTTATTTATTTATTTTGAGAGATCTGTTATAAATCCACGTAAATGTCAGCCTTATGTGAAATACCAATTGTTCGACTGAATGCGTGCTGGATTACAGCAGCGCGAGCACAGGCAGTCGAGTGCACGCTCAGGGAATCTGCGTCTCACAGGTGCAGCATGTTTATTTGAAGGACTACAAAGAACAGCCTTTCATTCTCAAAATGCTTCCAAACACAAAGATATGGTTTACCCAGGCTGTGTAAAAAGCTGATGGTTTAAATTCATATAAGCAACAGAATTCATGCAACAGTATGGATTACTTTAAAATGTTTTAGTCCTGAATGCATTTAATGTTTAATGATAAAGTGAAAGATGCCTTAATACCCTAAATATGTGCACGGTAACCTTTTGTAATATTTGGTTAACCGCGAGAGTTCACGAATGGTTATTGTGTTATTTGTCGGGAGTCGGGACTCGGGAATAAAACACGTTTATTGCCATGGATGCGTCAAACACAATCTCAGATATCAGGGAATAAAGTGCACAGTGAGCTATGAGCCTAAATAGCACAATACATACTGTAAATCTTCAAATGATAAAATCACATTAAAGTCAAAACAAAAATTATCTCTCCCAATCCCTGCAACATAGTAGCCCTATACTTAAACTAATTCTGCCCAGGCAGGTTCACTTTCCATGAGGCAGTGAACGATACGGTTTATAGGCCTTCTTCGGGATGCTTTGATTTTTAAATGATTCAGCATTTAACTTGTGTCTTATTGTCTGAACACCAAAGCAAAAGGGGGAAAAAAACATTGGCTCACCGTTTTTCAAGCACTGAAACTTTGCCAGGTGAAAAACAATATGGAATCATGTGTAACAGTCACATTATGTCCTCTTTGCAACCTGAACTTCAGCAGAATGTCGATTTGTGACACCAGCGCTGAAAAAATGTGATGCAGCGCAACAAATGTTGAAACAGAAAGCAGGTGTCTTGAGATGTGTTAATAAATATTAAAGTTATTTTAACTTGAAACAGTGTCTAAAAAAATGCAACGGTCCTGCGCGGTATGCTGAAAATACTGAGTTGTGGCACAACGATCAAAGACGCATCGGTCCAATGCGTGTTTACATGACCTTGACGCACATGTGAACAGCCGGTAATTCGCCCTATAGCTACTTGACAAACTGACCCGAACCTGGCGCAAAACCTATAGGTTTGTCGGGTACCATCGGACTCAGATCGGGTTGAAGAACTCTAAACGTGCAGAATAACTGAATAGTAATTTTGGTATTTGAATAACGTGCACATCCCTATTAATAACGTGTGATTTTTGATTGGTTCATAATTAAAAATGATATTATGTTATATTACATATAATTGGCCATGTAAGACATTGCTCCAAACGTTTCTTCCATCAATTTGAAAATTCCAGCCAAATCTGCCAATTGACCTGTAGCGCAAAAAGGTCATGGGGGTCATGGGCCTATGGGCCTCTCAGTTCTTAATCTGTCCTTGCCATCAAGGGGCACATTTATTGTACTTTGAATGTATAAGAGTGTACACAACTTAATCATTAATTTAAAAATAAGGTTAAAAAAATATTTCTTTTTAAAATATGGATTTTTTATTCAAAAAATCTCAAGAAGTTTTCTCAGAACAAAATGTGTCTTTTCATAAAACAATTTAAATATATCTATTATTTTTATTTTATTTTATTTTTTTGTTTACTTTACACACAGTCATGAAGGTCTGGGTTCTGGTTTAGGTCTGGAGATTGGGCTGGCCGTGACAGGGTCTTGATCCGGTGGTCCTCCATCCACACCTTGATTGGCCTGGCTGTGTGGCATAGAGCATTGTCCTGCTGGAAAAACGAATCCTCAGGGTTGGGGAACATTGTCAGAGCAGAAGGAAGCAAGTTTTCTTTAATGATAACCTTGTACATAGCTTGATTCATGCGTCCTTTACAAAGACAAATCTGCCCGATTCCAGCCTTGCTGAAGCACCCCCAGATCATCACAATCTCCACCAAATTTCACAGTGGGTGTGAGACACTGTAGCTTGAAGGCCTTTCCAGGTCTCCGTCTAACCATTAGATGACCAGGTGGAGGATCAGTGATGATCTTGGCTGCACTTTCCCAGTGAAATGTCTAGTGGGAGGCTCCAAAAGTGAGTGAAAGAATGTTGTAATTAGACGAGATTTGTAAGGTGAATTTAGATGGATTTTTTAATGAGTAAAATGTACCTCCCTCAACTAAAACTTTAGCTATAACCTAACCAATAATGTCCTAAAAGATAAATGAGAGGTGAATAAAACAGTCATCCTTACCCTAAACCAGGGGTGTTCAAAGTCCAGCCCACGAGAGACTTTAGAAATAGGACAGAATTAGGCCCACTATGGAGAAATTATATGAAATTCATATTCTGGGCACTGAATGTTGCTATCACGTGCAGCCGCTATTCAGAGCACATCATCTCCGCTAGTGCATTTGGTGTCGTTACCAGCTTCATCTCCTGGCAGAGTTCAACAGGAGTTCGGAATACTCCTTATTTCCAAGGATGAAGTGTGACGCAGAAAGAATGATGGGTTCAGCAAAGGATTGACATCAGGTTAGATACTTTACTCATGTACATGTTCTTGTACAAATGTCCCGATACCTCACATCATATAATTGAGTAGAGCTGCTGTTGTGCGAGCAGCTGAACAGAGAATGTTGAGCACGCACAGGGGCTTCCCAGTGCCATTTGAGTGAGGACATACTGTAGAAGAGAGCGCTTAAAACATTTGCACATCTGTGCCCGATGTGCACTCTCAGCTTGCACATGCATGTCTACAAAATAAAATGAAGCGCTATAATTTTGATCAAATTAAAATTGTATTTGTAACGCAAGTAACAACAGAACAGAAGTTATAATTGAATAACTATAAATAACTATTTTTTCTTGCATCACTTCATAAAGTGATAAAATGCAATCTGATTCCAATTATTGTGATGGGTCACACCCAACGATCTATATGTTCTTTGCAAGACGCATCACTGTTCCATTTTAAGAGTTCTTTGTGAGTGAAATACCCTATCCTTTATTTAACTGTAGGGCCTAGGCAAACATACCATAGAGCACAAATTATGATTAAAACTTGCATAATATTAAGTGTAAAATATAAAGATTACGCATAGTTGCAATCTAGTAGCTTCTAGCCATCTAGCCAAGCATCTAAGGGTGGCGCAGTCTTGTAAATTTTCCAAAACTTTGAACCTAACCGATAGTGTTTTATAAGCAAACTTGACAAGAAAAGCACATTTTCTGAAGCAACCATGTTGCTTCAATTGGCAATTTTCCACTGCACGTTACAGTTCGACTCAACTCGACTCTGCTCGCTTTACTTTTCTGAGCTTGCTTTTCCACTGCAGTTTAGTGCCGCTGCAACGTGGGTGGGATTATAGGCTGATCGTCATAGTTGCGCCGCCTCTACTGCCGTGACATCATCTTAAACGCGACACAAACATTACTGACCATAAACAATAACACGACCGCTAGCTGTTAGCTACTAGCTCATTGTGCTGCATAAAGCAATTGTTGCATGGTGATTTTATACAAGTGTAACAGTTAAATTGGCCTGGTTGTTTTAGAAGCAAGCTTTCCAGTAGCTGGTCAACTAAATAAAGTGAAGCTTTCAAGCAGAATATAGAGTTAATGTAACAAAATGTATCATCCTCCATCGTGGACTCCAACAATGCTGTGGCCGAGTCCAGGGCACTCTCCCTCCCATTGCTCGCCGGTCTATTACCATAGATAGCGTCCATTTGGTCGAACCACTTCCACTTTCTTCTGTTTGAACCACTCTGGCTGTTGTGGTCCTTGATGGTTCTGTAGTCACTTTTAAGTTTTTTTTTAACTTTTCCCTACACTGTTGGTAGCCGTGTGCAGCCAACAGTTGAGACACTTCCTGAAAGACTTTTTCGTTTCACATTGTTTCATTCGTCGCTAACGAGAGGAATGTCTGCACCTCGTTTATTGACCACGGTGTGGTTTTGCGCACAGCCATTTCTTTTTACAATTCGAAATTCGCGAGAACAAATGATATTGCTGTCGATGTTGCTAACTTTAAAACTAGCGGGTTGATGTCGCAAATCCAGTGACGCTGGTAGTGACGATTCTCTCTGACCAATCAGTGATCTGCAGGGTTTTGATGTCACATTTAGTATCAGCTCGGCTCGACCAAGGTGGTACTAAAAAAATTATCAGGTACCAGGTACTATCCACAGTGGAAAACCCCCAAAAAGCGAGCAGAGTCGAGTCGAGCTGTACTGTGCAGTGGAAAAGCCCCATATAATACACTCATCCCAGCTTGTGTACTTGACTGGTCTTGAACTGCAGTCTTTCAAGTCCAAAAACACTCTATCAGGTGAGCTACCACACAAGCTAATCACATTGGTATGAAAATGTAAGTGGGTCTGCAAAGCAAAGGCAAAAATGTATAATTTTTTAAATGATACATTAGAATAAAAGTGTTTCGATATCATAACATATCAGTGTGTGAGAAACAGTGTGAAAAATATAATGCCATAATCAACCATTGTACTCGTGATTTGGGTGACAGTGAAAAAAAAAAACACACAGTGGTTGTTGCGCCTCTAGTGTTCATTTGACAGAAAACTGCAGCAAAACATAGAGAGAGGCAAGTTTGCCAAAAAAAAATGTATTATAGTAACACTAATTCAATGAGACTAAGTCTGATTAAAAAAATAAAAAATAAATACACACTGTAGTTTTAAATTGGTGTAGTGGTGCGGTACTGTTAATTAGAAAGTTAATGGTTCGATTACTGCAATCCTATGAGCTATCACCATTGTGCCCTTTGCAAGACACTTAACCTCAGGTTACAAAAGGGGCATTGTGTTAAGGTTGTGGAAATAAACTGTGATGGCCCTGTTTGTGTGAACATAAATTATTTTTATTTCAATGTGAAAATGAGGGAAAAGGATGAATCTGAGAATAAAAGAGAATTAGTTGCTTAATGAAAAGAAACAAACATAAAAGAAAGAGTGAAGTAAGAAAAGAAGAAATAGAACCCGTGTTTGGCAGACCAGGTCCACGGATTACTGAGTTCAGGGCTCAAAGAAATGTCTGGGGATCATCACGGATCTTCACAGCACTGAATGGAAGCTGCAGAGCACAGGTCCAACCTCCATGGCAACCACATGTTCAGATGAAGACAGCGAGAATTACACATTAATAAAGTGACCACACATACCCTGCGATTTTCAATAAAGCAGAAAGAGAAGTGACATGTCTGGCATGCAGGACAGAAGTCGATTCCCTCAACCTTGTGGGGATTTAGTATGTACACTCATGCATGCTGTTCTTCAAGGCTCAATATCTATGAGTCACAATTCATACTCAAAAAGAGAGATTGTACAAGATACACAATGCTGTTCACAAAATGGTAACCATGAGTTCTTTCTGGGGTAATCTTTAAGTGTACATAATAAGGTTATGGACAGCGGTGTATAGTAACGAAGTACAAATACTTCGTTACTGTACTTAAGTGCAGTTTTTTTTCATATTTGTACTTAAGTATAAAGATTTCTTTGGAATTTTGCTTTCACTTCACTACATTTTGAAGAGAAAATGTATACTTTTACTCCGATTAATTTCTCCAGACCCTTTCATTAATTTTGTGATATAACACCAAAAAAAATAAAAAAAATAACAGTTGTACATGCATAAATACGTGCAGATCGGAGATAGTGATGTGTGATTCGTTGAAAGACTCATTTGAGTTGAATCTTTTAAATTTGATTCCTTTGAACTGTACAAAAAGATTCAAAAAGCGGTCTGAATGATACGTTTTGTGACTCATGAATCCGAATCAAAATCACAAGTGAAGCGCACGCCAGATTACGTGTTCTGTTGTCTGTCTCCTCTGGGGAAGACAAGAAACTGCTCATGTAAGTTTAAATTAGTTTTTTGACTAATTAATTTGATAAGTTTATGCTTAAACATTATGAAAGCTGTGAAATAATGAAGTTATGTGCGATCAGTCTCCCGCCTTTCCAGGAGACCTATTCATATAAAAGTCAATCACATGCATTCACATTTTACATTTAACCAAGGTATGATGTGTATGAATAATTACTGTATCAGCGCTCATGAAAATGTCCAACAATATTTATTTTTATATTTTATGAAGATGGATGAATGGTCTTTGCCTAAGCAAAACTTCTGGTGGTTGCTAAAGTCTTATATTTGCTTTGGAGCACATTTATGCTACAGTATGTGCTTACTAACAGAGATGGGTAGTAACGTGCTACATTTACTTGAGTAACTTGAGTAACATTTAAAAAAAAACTTTTAGAGTTGGTTTTCAAAGTGGGTACTTCTTACTCTCACTCAAGTACATTTCTAATGATTTTCTTTACAATGGGTGGCATTCCTGTCATTACATTACTGGGTTTAATTTTAATTAATGTGTAATTTATTGAGAGATTATTGAATGGGACTTTTACGAGAGCGGAAGTTCACACAGAGCCACGCGCTGCTGTCACAGACTGTCAAGTCATCAGTGCTGCAGCATCAAACTCTTCAAAGTGAAACACTTTCTTCGCTCTGCACAGTGAACAAAAATAATAGTTTCCTCATGCAATGCCTTCATTTAACACCAAGACAAGCTGATATTTCAAGATTAAAAGCTCAGCTTCAATTTAAGGCAGCACGCTGAGGTAATTTTGGCTCTAATGATAACACGGGCTTTTCTGTGTAATGTGATTTTCAGGGTGATTCTGTAACTGGGCTCTTATGACATCAGTTTTTAAGTGTACATTTTTAAATCAGAGCAGCAATATATCAGTGCGCTTTGTCCCGTGTCCCACATGTTATGAGCAGTATTTACGCATTTACCACGTGCCCTCACGAGGGTACTGGAAACTATCGCAGCTACTTCAGGCAGATTAACTATAAATCCATGTAAACATCCAAGTTAAGTGTAAATAAATGCCTTGGCTCTGCTGTTTACATGATTGACAACTGGAGCGCGAACAGACAGCATTTCTGCGCATGCACAACGAGGTGCGCGGGGCGTGTGCGCATGAGAGATGTGCAGGCGCGAGGTGATCGTATGGCGAAGAGAGTGGCTGTGTCCAAAATCGTTCACTCATTCACTATTTCCTATATAATGAATGGCAGTTTGTGCACTATAGCTCAGCAGTAAGTGAACGAAATGAGTGAGTAAATTCGGATGCTGACGGATACACCGAGTGTTGGATCTCTGAGACTGTCACAGAAACATCATCACATATGAACTTAATATAAAGAGTAAACACATTTGATCAAATAAGGAGTACATTTTAAAATGTATCTGTATGTTTTGCCTCTCTATATGTTATGTTATTTTAATCAAGTAATAATTTGTCAAAAAGTAATTTACTACATTCAGCATGAAAGAAAATATTGCAGGAGTGAAGGAAGCAGTAAACTCCCAGCTCGTGATGGATTATGGGCAATTAACCGTCTTCGAGTGTACATCAAATGTGCTAAAATCTTTGCAGATGAAAGGAAGTCAGACACATCTGGGATGGCATGAGGGTGAGTAAATGACAAGCACGCCCAATCAAATAAGTTGCCATAGGCTTAATGAACTGTTCTGTAATTTATTACATTTACTTGCAGTTAGTTGTTTTCTCATGAGCTACTTTAACTTTACTTGAGTCAATTTCCATGAAGGTATCTTTACTTTTACTCAAGTATGACAAATGGATAATTTATACAACACTGGTTATGGAACTGTATGAATGGGTGCAGAGATCATAAGACATTTGCATAGAATTTGTACATGTTTGTTTTTTTTCTCAAACATGTTTGTCGTCCTTAAATGTTGAGGAGTGCTGGAGAGTATGTCAATAGTCTCAGTAGTCAGGAAGTAAAAATCCCATTCATTTTCTCCATATGGAATATCTAAATCTTTACAGACAGACCTATCGTGAGCTCAGAAGTTGTTAATCGATGGTATATGCTTCTGTTGAAGCCATCAGTCCGTGTTATTTCATCTTCATTTTTAAAATAATTGTGTTGAATCTCAGAATTTCTGGTGAAGAACTACACTACCCACAATCCCAAAGAGAGATCCACCAATCACAGAATTGCAGCATACAAATCACACCAAAAGAGCTCTGCAGAAACCACCCACTTCCATATTACACTGTGAATGACAGTAGAGTCTGTCTCCCTGCACTCTCAAACTTGTATCTTTTTTAAATACAGTATCTGGATATTTTGCAATACAGTCAGAATGTATAGTGTCTATACTTATGTGGAGGTGGGGGTGTGGTTGAGCGCCGGCTTGTGAATGGAGAGCAGGATCGGGAGATATGAATGGTAAGGATCATCACCTGTCATTGATTATCTCTAACAGCTGCTTGTCATTGCAGAGAGAGTTGGAGAGGGATTTAAGAGTGAGCCAGATGACAGAGAGGGAGAGAGAGCTGTCACACACACCCAGAGAGCGTGTTCGTTAAAGTCAGCTGAAAATTAAATTTTGAGTGAAAAATAAAATTACGTCTCCCACTTCCTCCTTTCCCCTCCTTGTGAACTTGCTACAACTTATAAATAACAACTTTAAATAAATAGATTTGTAAGTTGTTTTTTGTTGTTGTTGTTGTTGTTTTTGTATTTTTGAAAAGTACACAGTCTTGTGCCTTTGTCTGTTTGTCTGATTTTCAAACAATGTTTTTGCTTTAAATCCAAGTTTTTAATTTTGTGATTCACCTCGGAGCTGGTTGGTTGGGTTACTGGCTTAGAACTCTTTTGTGAAAGATATAATGAAATTCCTATGGGGAAATATATATATATATATTTTTTTTCTTTTTTTTTTTTAAATACTGATAACAACCACTGTTACACTCTAGACTACCAGTCTATCAGCTGAAAAAAAAAAAAAAACATAACTTAAACCAAACTAAGCTGGTATGCTGGCCTCAGCTGATTTAAGATACTCCAGCTGATCTCCCAGCCTTGCCAAACTGGTCTTTAAGCAAACCAGACCAGCCTGATGAGGATATCCATTAGGGTGACAGCAATAATAATAATATCACACATTTGTTGCAAAATCTTTGCATCAAAATAAATATTTACACAGTGTCTGTAGCTCAGCTTGTAAACATGGTGCTAGCAATGCAAATGCTAGTAAAGTCATGTGTTCAGTTTAGGGCTGAAACGATTAGTTGACGTTATCGACAACATTGACAATAAAAAATTGTTGAAAAACATTTTTTTTTGTCATTTGATCTCATTTAACGTACCATGAGCTCACATTAAACTCTAATGATGATGTGTGAGAGCAGCACTGCAGTTCGCGCCTGACTGAGGAGAGGAAGAATTACACAGCTCACAGTCCAGATGCACTCCAAACCTTCCAAAAAGCTTCAGGTGATGTAGATCGCAAAGTATCAGGGAATTATAATGCAAAAATACAAAATAAGTAAATACAGAAGCACTCTCGTTGTGGAATAAGCGGAGCCGGAGCTCTTTAAAGGAAACACCCCGGCATTACATCTAAAATGCGGTGATAATTAAAGCGTTATAGCTTTATTAATGTTCAAATAATATGTATCATGTAATAAACAGATCATGTAAATAACTACAAACTCCGAAACTGGCATATCTCTGTCCGGTCAGCACCTCTTCTATAAGTTGCGCAAATGTCCCGATCTAAGGGGGAGAGATTGAATCCGCGGAGACACTCATCCCTCGAGCACACACGCTTGCTGCAGCTAGATCATAACGTGATGACTCGCAACTTATTGAATCATAATATTTGTCAATGTGCATTTATTTTCGTAAAGATAATTGGCAATACGCAGCTTTATTAATATGAGAGCTGTTGTTTTGTGAGTTAAAGGTGGATTGAAGTGAATAGAAAGGTGAGAGTCTTTGCCGCATTACATAGTGCAACAAAATTCGCTTTTGATTTGGCTTGTTTTCCAATATAAATATCTAAAACTCCTTTAAAACAACATAAATTTACTTTAGCTATGCTGCAGAAGAAAATTGTTTTATCTGAAAATGTTGAATATAGTATTAAAAATACAAATATTTTAAAATATCTAAAAATCCTTTAAAAAAAGATGCATTCACCTGAGAAGCAGCATATAAGATATTTAGACATGCTTTTAAAGAATAGATCTTGAATATAAGTATATGTTGTCTTTACTGAACTCGCAGAAGACTAAGCTAGTGAAAAAATACACTTAAATGCATGTTACGAATCACACCTCTGTAGTTCCTCCCGCTCACCAACAGAGGGCTCCATCACCCAGGTATTGACTTTAACTCCTGGACTCCATTTCTCATAATCCCCATACTTGGCACTGATTACCTGCTCACCTGTTTCTCATTATCTCAGCTATTTAATACTCACTCTCACTCTCTCTCATTGCGAAGTCTTGTTTTGCCCTGGCTGACATTTCTGAGCATTATCTAAGTTTACTGCCTTACCTGTGTATGATCCTGGACTGTTTACCCTGTTTTGACCTATTGCTGGCTGCTTATTGTTACTGCTTTGTTTACCTGGATATAACCTGTGATTGTCTACCTCCTGCCCTGATCTCTTGCCTGTTGATTGACTACCTCTCTGGATTGCCTTGGATATTACTATTGCTGGTGACTTACCCCTGCCTGTCTGTATTACTACATTTATTGTTATTAAAGCTGCACATGGATCTCAACTCCATTGACTCATCATTACAGAAGACTTTGCCACAAACCGATCCAGTGGCTTTTTTCAACTAACCACCGAGGTCTCAACTCTTTCATCGAACCCAGCGGCACACCCGGCCTCATCTAGAACAATTCACCGCACCGTGGATCTAGCAGCATTCTTCTTTCAACTAAGCCAGGTGGACTTATCAATAAAGGAGTACTCCCATTTCTTTTCTACCATTGCCACCCACACTGGTTTTGATGATGCCACTCTGAAATCCATATACCGGATCGGACTCACAGCACGCCAGTGGAGGAAATTGCCAGACACCGGAGACTACACGTGGGAGGTATATGCGAGGCTAGTACTCGACACACTCGCCACAGAGGATCCTCCTCTCACAATCCCGGTCCCAGCTTCCGAGTCAGCCACGTCAGAGCATGCTCCATGCCATGTCACAGCCACGCCTCAGCCTGCTCCATGCCATGTCACAGCCAGGCCTCAGTCTGCTCCATGCCATGTCACAGCCACGCCTCAGCCTGCTCCATGCCATTTCACAGCCACGCCTCAGCCTGCTCCATGCCATGTCACAGCCACGCCTCAGCCTGCTCCATGCCATGTCACAGCCAAACCTGAGTCTGCTCCACGTCATGTCACATTTTAGACATGCTTTTAAAGAATAGATCTTGAATATAAGTATATGTTGTCTTTACTGAACTCGCAGAAGAAGAAAAAATACACTTATATACAAAATGCGTGTTACGAATCACACCTCTGTAGTTCCTCCTGCTCACCACCAGAGGGCTCTATCACCCAGGTATTGACTTTAACTCTTTGGACTCCATTTCCCATAATCCCCGTACCTGGTACTGATTACCTGCTCACCTGTTTCTCATTATCTCAGCTCTTTAAGACTCACTCTCACTCTCTCTCATTGCAAAGTCTTGTTTTGCCCTGGCTGACATTTCTGAGCATTATCTAAGTTTACTGCCTTACCTGTGTATGATCCTGGACTGTTTACCCTGTTTTGACCCACTGCTGCCTGCCTACTCTTACTGATTTGTTTACCTGGATATAACCTGTGATTGTCTGCCGCCTGCTCAGACCTCTTGCCTGTTTATTGACTACCTCTCTGGATCGCCTTGGATATTACTATTGCTGGTGATTGACCCTTGCCTGTCTGTATTACTACATTTATTGTTATTAAAGCTGCACATGGATCTCAACTCCATTGACTCATCATTACAATGCACTTATATTTAAGATACATTCTCTTAAAGTAAGTCTAAATATCTTATGTTGCTTCTCAAGTAAATGTATCTTGTTTTAATGATTTTTAGACAATTTTAAATGGAAATTTAAAGACAACAAGACAAAAACACTTGATAACAATATGATTTTTTGCAGTGAATTTCTTTACTAAATTAAACTTAAAATGTATTTTTTCCCCTTTAATTCAGTGAATGTCATTTAGAGGCATGGTTAAAAGATGATTTTGTCCTCTTTATTGTTAGTAAGCATGTTTAATACAACCTTTTAAGTTGGGGCACAAGCTGAATAATCAGTTAAGAGATAATGATTAATTGTTGCAATAATCGCCGAATAGTCAAGTCATTTTTATTTGTATAGCGCCTTTCTCAACACACATAATTTCAAAGCAGCTTTACAGAAAATCATGCATTAAGAGAAAATGAAACTGTAACATCTATAAAGTCTTAGAGTCATCATTGTGTAGTTTGATTAAATACGACTGTGAATTGTGTATAAAAATAAGCAATTAAATAATAATTGTATTTATAAACCCAGTGAGCAAGCTGAAGGTGACTGTGGCAAGGAACACAAAACTCCATAAGATGTTGGTTAATGGAGTAAAATAACCTTGAGAGAAACCAGGCTCACTGTGGGGCCAGTTCCCCTCTGGCGAAACAGCATGAATATAATGCCAGTATTACTTAATTATGTGTAGTGCAAGTAATGGTTTAAAATTATTAAACTAAGTAAATGTCAAGTGCCAGTGTTTAAACAAAGATTTTGTAAGAACTGTATGATTAATGACTAATGTCTTTGAAGTTCATCCTGGATTAACTGCAGAAGTTCACATAGATGCATTGTCCTTTGTTAGTTGGCTGATGAAGGCTTTTGTTGGCAATTAATTGATAGTCTATGTATTCCATTTTAAGAGTGTAGTTCATCATTAGACCAAGGTGATGCAGGCAGAGATTAGTGAGGTGCTTCGCCGTTCAACTGGCTGGTAATTTCGGTGAGGTCTATCCTAAGTCCAAGGTTCAGGCAATGGCATATGAAGTATCCCATGTCTTATGGTTGGAGCTGGCATCAGTTCGTCCTCTGAAGTCCATTATAATAGACTGAAGTGATGTCTGGCTGGCACCGGCTGCATTTAGTCATCATCACTCAGAGACACATAGCAGTGGAGCCCGACACCAAGCAGGAATGGAGCTGGATCCAGCTGGTTCTGGTGACCTTGGGATAGGAGTCCAGAGGTTGAGATAGGGAAACAAATAGAATAATATTAGTGTAGATGCCTTCAATTGTTTGCAGAGTTATAGATCATGATCAATGTTTCTGGTTCCGGCAGACCTAACTAAAGCAGCCTAATTGTGAGGTGATGAATAAATTAGGTGTCATAAATTAAGCTAGTCTTTAGTTAAGACTTAAACTCAGTGAGTGTATCTGTGTCTCAAATAGTGTTAGGGAGACTATTCCATAGTTTAGCAAAATAGGAAAAGGATCTACCTCCTTTTGTGGATTTTAATATTCTAGAAACTATTAACAGGCCAGAATTTTATGATCGTAATGAATGTGATGGAATATAGCATGGTAGAAGGTCACTTAAGTACTGTGGAGCTAGACCATTCAAAGCTTTGTATGTAGTTAACAGAATTTTAAAATGAATGTGAAATTTAACAGGTAGCCAATGTAACAACGATAAAATGGGGCTAATATGATCATATTTTTTGGTTCTAGTCAGCACTCTGGCTGCTGCATTTTGAACTAATTGAAGTTTATTTATTGAACTTGCTGGACATCCTCCCAGTAATGCATTACAATAATCTAGTCTTGAGGTCATGAATGCATGAATTCATTTTTCTGCATCAGCAACAGTGAGCATGTGTTGTAACTTAGCAATATTTCTTAGGTGGAAGAATGCTGTTCTACAAACGTTGGAAATTTGATTTTCAAAGGACAGATTGGTATCAAATATAACATCTAATTCCTTCTGTTGAAGATAATGTATCCATCGAGAGTAAAATTATTTTATAGTGGCTTACTTTTTGAGGCTTTTGGTCCAGTAAATATTACCTCTGTTTTGTTGGAATTGAGTAGAAGGAAATTTATGGCCATCCAATCTTTGATTTCATGGATACACTCTGCTAATTTGGAGAATTGTGAAATTTCGTCACATTTCGATGAAATATAAAGTTGGGTATTTTTCGGCATAACAGTGGAAACTTATTCCACGATTCTTGATAATATCTCCCAGGGGAAGCATATATAAGGAGAAAAGCAGAGGCCCTAAAACTGATCCCTATTGCACGCCATCCTTAACTTTTGTTTGATTTGACAATTCCACATTTACATAGACAAAGTGGTAGCGGTTTGCTAAATAGGACCTAAACCATGCTAATACAAGTCCACAAATGCCAACATAATTCTCTAGCCTACTCAAGAGAATGTCGTGATCTATCGTGTCAAAGGCAGCACTAAGATTTAAAAGCACTAGAAGAGAAATGCAGCCGCAGTCAGATGATAGGAGCATGTCATTTGTAACTCTGATAAGTGAAGTCTCTGTACTGTGGTGGGGCCTTAAACCTGGCTGAAACTGTTCATATATACTATTTCTCTGTAGAAATGAACATAGTTGGGAGGACACCACAGTTTCCATTTTTTTTTTTTTTTCGACATAAATGGGAGGTTTGAAATCGCTCTATAATTAGCCAGTTCTCCAGGATCAAGTTGTGGCTTCTTAATAAGTGGTTTGATAACTGCCATTTTAAAGTTTCTTGGGACATGTCCTAAGGACAGCGAGGAGTTAATAATATTAAGAAAAGGTTCTGAGATTACAGGGAATACCTCTTGTAAGAGCTTAGTTGGTATTGGATCTAACATTATTGTTGTGGCTTTTGATGTTTCAATAAGTTTTGTTAGCTCTTCATGACCTATGACATGGAAGGATTGAAGTTGCATGTGAGGAAAATTATGAGACACTGTTTTCTGAGGTACTGTGACAGATGATTGCATAATTCCAATTTTATTTCTGATTATTTCATATCAGTAAAGAAATTCATTAAGTTATTACTATTGTGCTGCAACAGAATATTTGGTTCAGCTGAGGGTATTCCTAACCAATTTAGCCACAGTACTGAATAAACACCTAGGATTGTTGTGGTTATTTTCTATGAGTTTGCTAAAATATGCTGACCTGGCAGCTTTTAGTGCCTGTCTGTAGCTACAGACACTATCCTTCCATGCACCGAGAAATACCTCTAATTTTGTATTCTTCCACTTGCGCTCCATTTTCCAAGCTGCTCCCTTGAGAACATGAGTGTGATCATTGTACCATGGTGAGGGGCTTTTCTCTTTAATTTTCTTTAACCGAAGGGGGGCGACACTATCTAGAGTGCTAGAGAAGACCGTATTTATATTTTCTGTTATTTCATCAAGTTCTTCCAGACTTTGGGGCTTACTGAGTGTATGAGATAGATCTAGAAGATTATTAGTGAAGCTATCTTTAGTGTCTAATTTTACCTGAACGATAGCGTGGTGTAGATTGAGTAACATTAGCTGATCGCAGCATACAAGAGATGAGGTAATGATCTGAGATGTCATCACTCTGTGGTAGAATTTCTATAGTATCAACATCAACTCCGTATGACAAAATTAAATCTAGTGTATGATTATGGCAATGAGTTGGTCCTGTTACATTTTGTCTGACTCCAAGAGAGCAGAGAATATCGATAAATGCTAATCCCAATGTGTCATTTTCATTATCTATGTGAATGTTGAAGTCACCAACAATTAAAGCTCTATCTACAGTAACTACTAGATCTGATAGAAAATGTGCAAATTCACCACTCAGACATCCAGCCGTTCAGTGACACTGATCTACTATAAACCTCATCACCATGATGAGCAGGGAGGGGGCCTGAGCATATTACAGTGTCTAGCATTGTTTTAGCAAATTCACACACCTCTTTAACATTATCTTTAGTGAAATGCATTTAACAATGGTGGCTGGAGTCTCTATTTCCACATTCCTTACAATAGTGTCACCAATAACAAGGGCTCTTTCAACATGATTCTCAGTGGGTGCATCACTGAGTGAGAATAATCGATTGGAAACCCTAACAGGAATGGGAGAGTGGTGACGCTTTGCCACCGAGACGTCACCCAAAGGCCCTGCTGCGGGAGCTCTAGAGCCAGTACCAAAGTGTGCGTGTTGCTCATTGTACTACCCGCATCTGTAACAGTATCTACTGGCTTCTCTTTCTCACTGTCCTCCACTAGCATTCGGATGCGTGTCTCTAACTCATTAACCTTCTCCATCAGCCTGACTAATTCCTTACATTTATCACATGTGAATCCCTCACTGCTGACGGAAGAAGCTATAGTAAACATGTGTCATGCAATACAGGAAGAAATAACATGAGTGGATGCCATGACTTACCTCAATTGCTTGTTGTTGTTGGTTGTTCCTGAGTGCGGAGGGTTTGAGATCGATGTGAATCACTCACATCCCTCACGTAATGTTTTGTTGTTATGTTTGTTCTTGATAAGCAGTGCTTTGAGATCGATGCAATAATCAGAATAATAGTATAATCGAATAGTCGAATAATCATTCTAATAATCATTAGATTAATTGATTATCAAAATAATCGTTAGTTGCAGCCCTAGTTCAATTGCCAGGGAAGACAAACTAATATGTATACTAAATGCACTACTGCATAAATCGCTTAATAAAAAGTTTCTTCTAAGTGAATAAAAGTAAAAAAGCAAAAAAAAAAAAAAAAATATATATATATATATATACATACATACTGTACATAAAAATATTAATAAGACGTAAACTTACTGAACTCACTAAACGCTGCAAATAAAACAAAGCAAAACAAAACAAAAAACTCACCCTAAATTATAAATACATCAAAACACATTGAGAAACAGCAGTATTTAACTCTAAAAAAAAAAAAAAAAAGTACATGCCACACAGGGAGTTCCCAGAACACAAATAAGTTATGATACAAATTAATCAGTGAACTGTTTCATTTTAAATTAACTGTCTATATGAACCATCGTCAACTCAGTCCCATGACAAGTCGTAATAATTGTATGAAGTGGCAAAATTGTAAGAATCGTACAATTTGGCTCCTACAAAAGGTATGACTTCTATTTCCATAGAGAAAAATAAACGAAGCAATGTACATGTTGTTATTATGATTTTTCCCCTTTAATCCAGTTTAACTCTGATGGATCTAAAGATCTAATTTGAGTTTTTAATGGCAACCTGAGTGTGTGTGTCTCCAAGAGAGCAAACACACATCTGTGTTGTACTTCAATTGTTTCTTTAATTCCTTCAAATTGCTTACATATTTAGTAATTTATTTGTATTAATCTTATACTGTATATTCAATTTATTTTATAACTTTTATTTCAATATTGTTTTTATGTTGTGTGCTGCAATGTCTTCATAAGTTAGAAATAAAGAGTTGTCTCCAATTCAAGGTCTTTAATGTCATAGGACAATATTGTGCAGCAATGATTTTCCATTGTTTTTGCTTGATATAATAACACTTGTTGCTGATCAGACTAAGTCAGAATGAGCACTGAGAGGGACATCTAAGATTATTCCATAACTCAACTAATATTTTTTTTGTTTTTTGTTTTTTTACATCAATTTGTCTCCTACCTCCTGCTACAGTTCATTAACTTGCTGCCTCTGTCTGCCTCTTGGGCTGGTAGAAGAGTTAACCAATCAAGCTGTTGATGTTGATTGGTTTTGGATAGAGCGGGAGGTCTAGCGGGAGATTTGATCTAACATTCCTGCCATTGTCAGTCAGGATGGATGATTTAACATTCATTTGGCAGGAATGCTGATCTAACAACCCTAAAACCTAAACCTAACCATGATTTTAATGGGAAAAAAAGAAAACATCTGGGTTTAAATGAGACGAGGGAAGCGTATTACAGATTATTGACATATATCAGTCATTTGTTTTGCATAAATAAATATTGAACGAGTTGTGCTGGATAGGAGGTTAGCTAAAATTTGATGCATGTTCTATATTGATTTGCAATTTTGTTTGTTGATTGGCTGGTCTAAAAGTCAGAACTTGTATATCTTACAATTCAGCCATTTAGTAGTTGTCATGAGACTAAATTGACCAACTTTCTAAAAAGACCTCCCAACACCAAATGGGAGAGAAATGGGAGATGGTAAATTTTGGGAAATTTTTTTGCACTTTATACTTCTGTAATTTACTGTGATGGCCACCACAACAATTCAAATCAACACATGACACTTTATCACTGGACAAACCAGCTAGAATACGGTATTTACAGACTTCCTTGTAAAAAACGTACACATCAGGGTGGTAAAGGTGTCCCACATTATCCATTGTCCCAGATTATCCTAATTTGCCCTTCTTGTAGAAAGTGTTATTGCATCAGATTGCTTGTAGTGAGACTGTGTGCAGTTTGTTACAAAAAACATCTTGGTTACTGATGTAACCTCTGTTCCCTGATGGAGGGAACGAGACGTTGTGTCGATGTAGTGACACTAGGGGTTCGATCTTGAGAGCTCCAATCACCTTTGCTTAAAATAAAAAAGGCCAATGAAAATTGGCAAGTGAAATTTGCATGCCACTCTTCGCCCTGGACATATGGGTATAAAAGGAGATGGCGTGCATCACTCATTCAGATTTATGCTGAGGAGCTGATAGAGAGTCCCGGCCATATCAGTGGCCGGTTCAGCGCCGTAGCAGGAGGGACACAATGTCTTGTTCCCTCCATCAGGGTACAGAGGTTTCATCAGTAACCAAGACGTTCCCTGTCTGTCACTCACTCGACGTTGTGTCGATGTAGTGATACAAGGGGTTCCTATAGGAAACGCTGCAAGCGCTGAACCGTGTCACAAGGTACGGAAGAGTGGACACGGGCAAGCTGCTGCATGCCTCGTAGCGAGCGCTCAACCACGTTATGACCTTCCAGCGAGTTAGGTAAGGTGTCTCCCTAGTCCCATTAAGGGGGGTGGAGGCACTTGTAGGCACCCAAGGAGGCTACAGGCAGTGTCTTAACTGATTTCTGTTAAGCAATATCCTGCTGAGAACTTTTCTAGAATAGCGCTGGGAAGTGCCCTTCCCTCTCCAGGAAGGAGAGCACTACGGAGACCATATCCTGCCGAAGGGAGTTAGCATGTAGAGAATACCTCACATGGACTTACCAACAGGGAAGTTCACATATGGAATGATAACACATGAGGACCCTATCTATAGAGAGGGTACGCAGCACAGTGGCCGAGGCAGAGAAATCTCTGATGAGGGGAAACACAGGGTCCACCTTAGGGGAACCAAACAGTGGAAACTCATCATACGGGATTACCAAGGGGGAATCACCATGCATGGAGCACTGAGCCCGAGCACACGGGCTCACCTGAAAAGGGGAATACCACAAGTACTGGGCCTGGTGGCATCATTCCTCCGCCGAGTTCGTCACCTGAACAGTGCTAAAGAATTAAAGAGGCGTCTGGATTTCACCAGAACGGGGAACTGTTGTGGACAAAAAGTGCACATTATCACCTTTGAAAAAGGGGAGAGGCGCAATGCAAGCGGTACACACAACCAGCCACCCGGTCTACCTGCTGTTACCGCATAACACTCAGGTCAAAACCGGGTCTATGCGTAGGTTATAAAACCTCGCAAAGATATTGGGTGTAGCCCAACCTGAAGTTCTGCATATGTCTCCAAGAGAGGCCCCCCTTGCCAGTGCCCAGGAGGACGCAACACCTCCAGTGGAGTGCGCCCGGACTCCCAAGGGGCACGGCAAGTCCTGAGACTGGCATATGAGTAAATGGTATCAACAATCCGTGGGCTAATCTCTGCTTGGAGACAGCGTTCCCCTTCTGCTGTTCTACAAAACAGACGATGAGCTGCTCCGAGCATCTAAAGCTCTGCGTGCGGTCCAGATAGATGCGCAGAGCATGAATTGGACACAGCAATGACAAGGCCGAGTCTTCCTCCTCTGAAGGTAGCGCTTGCAGGTTCACCACCTGGTCCCAAAAAGGAGTGGTGGGAACTTTGGGCACGTAACTGGGCCGGGGTCTCAAGATCATGCCAGCCTGAACTCCAGGCATTCGCTGGTAAAAGAGAGCATCTGCAGGTCCCCCACCCTCTTGATGGAAGTGAGCGCCTGCCCGTAGAAACGCCAGGTCCGACCAAGGGCTGAAAGTCTGATGGCACTGTGGCATGATGGTCACACACCGGGTGCCATGGCACCATGCCCACTTCGGGACTCGAGTCTGTAGCCAGTGCTGAAGCAGTCTCATATGCATCAACCCGAGGGGGAGAACCGCCGCCGAGGATGCCATATGCCCCAGAAGCCCCTGAAATTGTTTCACTGGTGCCGCTACCTTCTGCCTGAAGGTCTTCAGGCAGGTCAGGACTGACTGAGCATGTTCGGTCATAAGACGGGCCCTGTAAGTGAATGAGTTCAACTCCATACCGAGAAAAGTGATGCTCTGCACAGGGGAGAGCTTGCTCTTCTCCCAGTTGACCTGAAGCCCGAGTTGGTCGAGGTGCTGAAGCACAAGGTCCCTGTGCGCACACAATAGATATCGCAAGTGAGATAGGATTAGGCAGTCGTCGAGTTAATTGAGAATGTGAATGCCCTTCTCCCTCAGCGGGGCCAGGGCAGCCTCTGTGACCTTGGTAAAGAGGCAAGGAGACAGGGACAGACTGAAGGGGAGGACCTTGTACTGGTATGCTTGTCCCTCGAAGGCAAACCAAAGAAAGGGTCTGTGTTGAGCAAGGATCGATTCGTGAAAGTACACGTCCTTCAGGTCGATGGCCACTAACCAATCCTGATGTCAGGATGCGCTTCTGCATTAACATCCTGAACGGAAGCCTGTGTAAGGCCTTGTTCAGGGCACGCAGGTCCAAGATTGGGCACGACCCTCCCCCTCTCTTGGGCACGATAAAATAAGAGCTGTAGAAGCCCTTGCGTAACTCGGCTACAGGGACGGGCTCTATTGCTCCCTTTGCCAGAAGGGTGGCAACTTCCACCCGGAGGACGGAGGCACCCTCGCCCTGCACCGTAGTGGAGAGGATGCCACTGAACCGGGGCAGGCGTTTGGCAAACTGGATCGTGTAGCCAAGGTTAATCGTCCTGATGAGCCAATGTGAGGGGCTGGAGAGCTCTAACCAGGCCTCCAGTCTCTATGACAGCGGTACCAGGTGGACGACTGAACTTACTGTGCCCGGGCAGGGTGGTTCGCGGCAAGGCAGGGCAGGCGCCCCAGCTGGAAGACAGCCCAGGGGGGACATGCTGCTCCGCAAGCCCACAATGGTGGGCGGCCCCAGAGACCAGCACACTTACCTGTTCGCCGGCCGTCTCTCGACGGAGAACGAGGGAACGGGAAGTACTCGCATTCGCCTGATTGACTGGAAAGACTTCCAGTGCCTGGCCATTGCGAGTGCACTGGCCCAGGGAACAAGGAAACTGCTCTTTTATTGACCAGGTGGGTACCGAGGCCCAGAGGGCACTCTGCGATGTTATACTCAACATGCGCTGGCCCAGGGGTGATGATGGGGTTGGAGAGATGCCCCGGGCCAGACCGGTCAGGAGTAGTCGCTTTATCCCTGGACAGGCCATGTCAGGACTGCCTCGAAGCCCGTCTGGGGTTCTCGGGGGCCAGCTGACCGGCTTGGGGGCCAACTTCCCGCGGGAGGATCTTTTTCTCTGAGGCCAGCGTGCAGGCTCCGATGGTACAGGAGCCGAGGCCGGCAGGGGAACGGCTCTGGCGAGAAGCAGACGGGGTGCAGGACCTCGGTGGCCTAAATGCGGCTGGGTCGCGCTGCGGCAGGTTGTGTTTAATTGCCTAGGTCTGCTTCCTCACCGTCGAAAACTGATGGGTGAAATCCAGAAAGGCACCGGGGCGGGCTGTGGCCATGAGTCACTCTCCGAGCCCAGAAACCAGTCATCCAGCCGCGAACGCTCGGGGCAGGGTGGAGAGTTCCACTTCAGCCCGATGTTCGCAGCCACCGGGAAAGCACGGCTGCCATCTCAGCATCCACCTCATCCTGTCCTCTGCCCATGGGAGGGAGCTCAGAAGATTCGTCCGCTTCCGATAGCAGAAGCCCACCCTCCAATGCCGCAACCGAAAGCTCATCCTCATCGCGAGCCACGAACAACACATTAAACCCGCCCTGAGGCAGACCGCCTGCATCGCTCGACAGCTCATCCGGACAGAACGAGCGTGCTGGGGGATGGGAGGTCCGCGGGGGCTGAGCTGGCAGAAACGCTCCCATGTCCACATCCAGATCGCCCGTGGTGCTTGCTGACCCGGCCGGCTGAGCGTCAGCCCAGGATGGACCAGGTTGGGGAGCAGCTGCGGTAGCTCCTTGCTTCATGAAGAAGTAACTAAGCCACAACCACAACGTTCTAATGGGCATGTTCTCGCAACCCTTCCACGAAAGCCATCTCGGCGTGCTGGAGCCCCAGACACTTGAGGCAGATTTCATGGGTATCCGGAGGAGAGAGATAACGGCCACATCCAGTAGCGCAAACGCATAAGGACATCTTTAAAAAGACGGCAAGCATTTGTGCAAGCTCTTTTAGAAGGAAAATATACTCTTTCTTGAATATACTCTTTTAGTACCTGCAGACTCAGGCTGCCGAAGCGCCCAGGGGAAGCACAGCACTCAACCGTGCAAGGGTGACCGCTGATATGCGCCGTAAAAATCCAGCAGCTTAGCGAGAGGTGAGAGGACGAACACACACACATGCATTCAGCTCCGAAGAAAACATCTGAATGAGTAATGCACGCAATCTCCTTTTATACCCATATGTCCGGGGCGGAGAGTGGCATGGAAATTCCACTCGCCAATTTCCATTGACCTTTTCTATTTTAAGCAAAGTTGATTGGGGCCCTCAAGATCGAACCCCTAGTGTCACTACATCGACACAACGTCAAGTGAGTGACAGACAGGGAATAAAAGACATAGCATTTGTTACATTCCACCGCTAATTGTTGAGAAAGAAAAAAAAAGCTTGGTAATGGAAAAGCTACACTATTTGGATAACAGCTAAGCTTATGTCACGTTACGTTTAGTTACTGTACAGTAGTTACTCCAAAAACACTGAATAATTTCAAGTAATTCATGCACGATTAAGGTCACAAATGCAAAATTCAGTATTTGAAGAGAGGTCATTTACACCAACCCAAGTAGACTATGTGTTACCACAGAGCCAGAAGATCAGTTTTTAAAAGTTCAGTCAAGTGGAAGTCTAGCTGGGTGGTTCTTATGGCTCTTGAGTGATGTTTAGTTGTCTTCAGATTTGGATTTCAAAGCTTCCTCTCTCTCTCTCTCATTTACAGTCTTTACTCCCGAGAATGCCTGTGAATATCTCGCATTTCTCAAAGCAATAAATCTGTCTCACTGTCACTATGGTTACAGACAGCTTGCTGACATACGAACTAGCCGTCAAATCTCCTCGAAAGCCTTAGGAGGGCTCCAATGTCTTCCTCCCCCATTAACAATATGTGGAAATCATAACTGGTGATCTACATTAGTCAGCAGGTTTCAATTTGACTAATGACAAATTCAGAGAATCCACACTGAAGACCCTGTTTTCCATTTGCAAAGAAAGAAGAAATCATTTCTGAGCAGGAACCTCCTTATGGTCTCATTAGATTTACTTATGATTAACCACTACTCAGATTTTCATATGCGGTTTAGAGGTTATCATTCAGTGGTGATATTGAAATATTGGTCTCACATATTAAGATATTAAATTGAAATGCATTTAAATTACGTTTTTAATCTACTAAGCTGATCACCAATACATTTTGTGAGAGAGATATTCAAAGGAACTAATGAAAATATCTTGTCACATGACAGATATTGGACATGTGAAATGAATGCATCAAGGTGCAATAGTTCTTCTGTTGAAAGTAAAGGTGGATTGATGAGGGTGTGTGGAATACAGAACAGAACAGAGAAAATAAAAAAATATAAAATCAAAAAATTAAACCAGGCCTTGCCTAAATATGTAGTTTGGAAATAGGTATGCCTGTGCATTGAATATTTTCAGTATACATGCAAAGATTTTGCTGGTGATATAATACAATACAGTGTTGTGAATGTAAATGTAAGTTAAATATGGATAAATGTTTTAATAGCATCTCTAATTTGAACTTCAATAGCAAAAAAATAGCATTTAAGTTTTTTCTTCTTCATGTGAATCAGTTTAAACTGTCTGTCTAATTGAATTGATAAAAAATTCTGATTCACTGATTTATTTGCATCATCACTGCATTGCATTTTTCATGTATTAAAATGTTTTAGCAAAAATTGATCTAAGGGAATTTACCAACGTTTTTTTTTTTTTTTTTTTTGTTTTTACAATGTATGAAAATGATTCAATATTCTTCTTGATTGTGTTGAAAGATTGAAAAACATAATAAATACATGTCAAGTTAATGAATATATATTAATATTTATTTTTATTAGGGCTGTCAGTAGATTAAAATGTTTAATCGTGATAAATCTCATTATTTTTCATAGTTAATCACGATTAATCTCAGATTTTAAAAGTTGTAAAATTTGACTCCATATATACTTATTTCTTGTCACAATTCATTTATTTGCTCTTTGGAAAGAATAACACAACAGAACAAAACATTAAAGTATGTAACAAAAATGCTTTATTAACATTTTCCAAACTTCACAGTATAAAGACAGAAATAACTAAAATAGCTCAAATTCATGTAACATTAAACACTTCCCAAAGTCTAACTGGGATGTTGACTGATTGAAAGAACTAGTATTCATTGCAATGTGCATTAAACCCTCATTTAATATTAATCAGTCAGCATGCTGTCTTTTCACTTTAGATTTGGAATGCACATGATTTGTGTCAGGGCATCCAGCGCTGCATTGAACTCGATATGAAAAGCTTGTCTTGTTCTGCCTTTAGCGCTGGCACTTCCAGTATAAAGATAATTCATCCGAACTGTCCAGTGATCATTAGCTGACACTTCAAAAGCTCGGTGACAACAGGTACAAAGTTGAAATTATATGAAATTTGAGTGGAGTATCAACATGGAGAAAAACTAGTGGGCTTGTAAGAATCAGCATGCTTGTGTGGTAAAATGCTGACTTCCAAAAGACGCATGTAGTACTTCAGTGGAGTCCCGTGAAGTCCCTTCAGCATTCGTTTTATAAGAGGTTCGTTCTTCACACTTGCTCATTGGCAAGGACTCGCTGTTGTGTGTTTGAGTGTAATGTCCCCACTAAACACATAGCAAAGGCCCCACCCTCTAACAGTGTTTACAGCTCACACGGAGCTGAATAAAATGTCGGAATCAAATGTCAAATCAGTACATGCCTTAATCACAATTAAGAAAAATTTACTATTTTAATTATTCACATGCGTTAACGCTGACAGCACTAATTTTTATATAATATTTACTTGATATATATTAATTATATACTGTATATAATAGTATATACATACATACATACATACATATATAGACACTACCGGTCAAAAGTTTTGAAACACTTGACTGAAATGTTTCTCATGATCTTAAAAATCTTTTGTTCTGAAGGCGTATGCTTAAATGTCTGAAATTAGTTTTGTAGACAAAAATATAATTGTGCCAACATATTAATTTATTTCTTTATATAACTAAAATTTAATAAAAATAAAAAAAGGTTTTTGAAATGGATGACTTGGACCAAATAATAAAGAAAAGCAGCCAATAAGTGCCCAACATAGATGGGAACTCCTTCAATACTGTTTAAAAAGCATCCCAGCGTAATACCTCAAGAAGTTAGTTGAGAAAATGTCAAGAGTACATGTCTGCAAATTCTAGGCAAAGGGTGACTACTTTGAAGATGCTAAAATATAACACAGTTTTGATTTATTTTGGATTTTGTTTAGTCACAACATAATTCCCATAGTTCCATTTATGTTATTCCATATTTTGATGACTTTATTATTATTCTAAAATGTGAAAAAAAAAAAAAAAAAAAAATATTATAATAAAAAATGTGTGTTTCAAAACTTTTGACTGGCTTGTCAAGCCCGTTCATGAGAATTAATTCGCATTTTCATGTAGGACTGTTTGCGGCACACTAGAGGATCTGCAGAGAAGAATGGCAGAAAATCTCCAAATCCAGGTGTGCAAGGTGTGTGTCTAGATGCTGTAATCACTGCCAAAGGTGCTTAAACTAAGTACTGAGTTAAGGGTCTGAATACTTATGTCAATGTTCAGTTTTTTCTTTTTAATACATTTGCAAAGTTATCAAAAATCTGGATTTTGCTTTGTGATTATGGGGTATGGAGTGTAGATTGATGTAAAAAAGAATATATAAAGCATTTTAGCATAAGGCTGCAACATAACAAAATGTGAATAAATAAATAAATAAAGGGGTCTGAATAATTTATGAATGCACTGTATATACACTACAGTTCAAAAGTTTTGAAACACTTACTCATTCTTTATTATAATTTTTTTTTTTTTTTTTTTTCACATTTTATAATAATAGCAAAGTCATCAAAACTATGGAATAACATAAATGGAACTATGGGAATTATGTTGTGACTAAACCAAATCCAAAATAAATCAAAACTGTGTTATATTTTAGCATCTTCAAAGTAGTCACCCTTTGCCTAGAATTTGCAGACATGTACTCTTGACATTTTTCTTCTTGAGGAATCACCCTGGGATGATTTTAAACGGTATTGAAGGAGTTCCCATCTATGTTGGGCACTTATTGGCTGCTTTTATTTATTATTTGGTCCAAGTCATCAATTTCAAAAACTTTTTTTAAAAATTAAATTTTAGTTTTATAATGAAATAAATTAATATGTTGGCACAATTATATTTTTGTCTACTAAAGTAATTTCAAACATTTAAGCATACGCCCTCAGATCAAAAGATTCTTAAGATCATGAGAAACATTTCAGTCAAGTGTTTCAAAAATGTTGACCGGTAGTGTGTGTGTATATATATATATGTATATATATATATATATATATATATATATATATATATATATATATATATATATAAATGCAGTAATGATATACAATATATAGCCTATATATACAAATTATTACACATGTTTAGTACACATATTTATGTTTTTTTCTTTCTTTTTTTTACTATTTATTTATTTGTTTATTTAGTTAATTGCTGTATAAGAATTCTTGCATTAACTATTAAAGCAAGCGATTTTAGCCATTCTGGAACTTCCACCAGATAAGCCATTGATTAGCCACACTCCTCTTTCCAAAACCCTGCACCCCAAAGACACACTCACACACTGACACAGTAAAGACTGTTGTGTTGGAGCAGATGAAGGGCGATGGGTCCCACTGAGCATTTCCCCATCCAGCCCAGAGCATGTCATGGGAGCAGGACACCGTACTGGCTCTTATAGAGCATACAGTATTTTGGCTGCACTGTGATTGCACACAGTGCAGCCACAGTGCAATTCGACCACGGACATGTTTTACCCTGCTCTTTACAGAGCCTAGGACTGTTACAGAGACAGCCCTAGTGATATTTCATGGCACCTATTTTATTGATACCTGACAGGTAATGGGGACTTTTTCTGCATGTCATTTCATAAAAATAAAAATAAATAAATAAATAAAAAATCACTTACACCTTTAAAGAATCTACTTGACAATGATGGCTCTTTGGTTAAAATGATTGTCCCTAACTGAAAACAAATCACCCTTTTAATCAGTTTCAGAGAAAATACAAAAACATTGAGATACATATTGTATATAGTCGAAAGGTTGAGAATATCGATGTAAAATTTTATAAGTATACAAGGTATAATACCATTTTTATTACCTATCAGTCCCACCAAGATGTGTGCAGATGGGTAAGGATTCTTTTAGACCCTCAATTACAATCCAATGGGGAATACAACAGCACAAATCATAGTAAATATATATATATAAAAAAATAATAATAATAATAATTTTATATATATATATATACATATATATATACATATATATATATATATATATATATATATATATATATGTATATATATATATAGTTATGGTAGAAAATAGAGGCTCGTTCTGACATGGTGTATGAAATTATTCACACGGGTGATTCAACATTAATTTTCCCTCTTTTCTTTCATTTTGTGTTAAATATATATATTGACACAGGATTGTGCATATAAGGATGTGAAGCTATTAATAATACAGTTTATCCTCCTTGGCCAGCTCGAAACCTTAAGACAGTCATTCTGCTTCCAGGGGCCTATATCTCACTTTAATAATCCACAGAACAAAACCAAAACTTCAGGCAGTAGCACATTCATTTCGGCATTTATAATTTATATTCTGCTTAGGTATTCACAAATTCAGAGATTTCTGTAGTCTTTAACAATTTAAAAATAACAAAGACACTCTCAGAGGAATTCATAAGCCATTGTACATTTTGGAAACATCATCGTGTAAAAGAGAACCAAAGAGGGGCTGAAGTAAAAGAAGAAACAAAGACTGTATGTTAAGTTCTTTTGAATAGGCAATTCCAGAGTTTTATGTACAGTGATGCATACTATGGGCCATGTACATGAAACACTGGGTTACAGTGAGGCACTTACAATAGAAGTGAATGGGGGTCAATTTTTTTTATGTTAAAATATTCACTTTTTCAAAAGTATAGCCACAAGATGTAAACAATATGTCGATTACTATTTGATAAATGCTGTTGATTGAGCTTAATTTGTATTGAACCTGGAATATTCCTTTAAATTGTTGCATTCAATCCAATAGGACTATTAAAGGAAGAATAGTTTTGTGAATGATTTGTTAAGGCCCTGTAGTTTAAATAATTAGAGCTCACACCTGATTGGTTGAAGAATAAACATGTGTCACGTTTTTGTGTTTTTGTAATGTTGGTTCTATGGTCTAGTCAAGTCAAGGTAAGGTATATCAAGCACTATTAAAAACAATGGGTAGTTGACCAATGTGCTGTACAATTTGTAAGCATATGCAAAGAGCAAATACACAAAACACTAATATTATACAACACATACATCTAACTACTCACATAAAAAAACAAGCTACTAACATATCAGCAAGTAGAGTTAGACAAAAAAAGCCAGAGAAAAAATATGTTTTTAAAAGAGATTTAAAAGATACCACTGTGGAGGCAGTTCTAATATGCAAAGGCAGACAGTTCCAGAGCTTCGGAGCCAAGCCTGAAAAAGAACGATCACACCAAAGTTTACATCTAGACCTCGGGACAATCAGGAATTTCTGGTCAGAGGACCTAAGTGATCTTGACGGTGAGTATAACTGTATCAAATCTGAGAGATAGGGTGGTGCCATACCATTTAAAGATTTAAAAACAGACAACAAAATCTTAAAATCAATCTTATAACGGATTGGCAATCAATGTAAAGAAAACAAAATCGGAGTGATGTGGTCCCAATTCGAGAACCTATCAACAATCTTGCTGCAGCATTCTGAACAATTTGCAATTGTGTCAATGAAGACTGACAAATCCCTACATACAGGGAATTACAGTAGTCCAAACGTGAAGACACAAATGCGTGCATCACTCTCTCTAAATCATAAAATGACAAAAATGGCTTGACTTTTGCCAAAGTTCTTAATTGGAAAAGCCTGAATGGACAACAACATTAATTTGTTTGTCAAATTTTAGGGAGTCATCACAAATTACCCATACGTTTTTTACTATGGGTTTACCATAAATAGATAAAGGGCCTAAATCAATACAGGTGGACCCAGATACATTAGGGGGTGCAAACACAATAATCTCAGTTTTGCATTCATTTAAATGCAGGAAATTGACAGCCAACCAAGTTTTTAAATCATTCAGACATGCTAGAAGAGGCCCTAATGTTTTTTTTTTTTTCCTTTTTTACTGGCATATATATTTGTGTGTCATCCGCGTAACAATGGAATGATACTGTATGTTTTTTTAAAATAGAGCCAATTGGAAGCATATATAATGTAAACAGGATGGGTCCCAAAATGGATCCTTGAGGAATGCCACATGTAAGTGGTGCCGACGATGATGTAAATTCACCCATGGCAACTGAAAAACTTCTGTTTGTTAGGTAGGACTAAAACCGCACCTCGCATCCCTACCAACCGCTCAAGCCGTGCAATAAGAATTTCGTGATCTATGGTGTCAAATGCCGCACTTAGATCAAGTAATACCAAAACTGCAGCATTTCCAGAATCCACAGTAAACAGAACATTGTTAAGAACCTTTAAAAGTGCAGATTCTGTACTGTGATGTTACCTAAATCCAGACTGAAATACTTACTACTTTCTCCAATATCTTTGAGAAAAAGGACAATTTTGAAAATGGTCTGTAATTAGAAAGCTCATTTGGGTTCAAATTAGTGTTTTTAATTAAAGGCTGCACCGCAGCGTGTTTAAAAATGGCTGGCACAGACCCTAATACAATGCAGCTATTTATTATATTCAAGACACTAGGCCCAACTGTATCAAAAGCCTGTTTGATTCGCTTTGATGAGACAATATCAAGTGGGGAGTCTGATGGGCTCAACTGATCTACTATTTTCACCAAACTAGAAAGATGAAGAACCTCAAAGTGTTCAAACACCACAGGACAACATGGTGGAACTGATACATCTCAAACAGCAGGAGGAATTTGAGACCTAATTTTTTCAAAGTTTGAGACAAAAAATGTCTTAAAATTTTCGCAAGTATCCACTGAAATATCGGGCCCGATTACATTAGGTGGATTTATAACGGAGTTTATAGTACTAAATAGTACTCTGGGTCTGTGACAGTTTCTCTCAATAATATTGGAGAAATACTGTGCTTTCGCTGCTTTATCAGCACTTTGATATGTATGCAAAGAGTCCCTTAAAATATCATATGACACTTCGAGCCTGTCCTTCGGCCATTTACGCTCTGCTCTTCTGCAGATTTGTCTAAGTGTGCATGTAGTGTCATTAATCCAAGGCTCTACCTTAGTTTTTATATGCCTCACCTTCAAGGGTGCAACCTCATCTAAGATAGTTGTGCATACAAAATTAAAAGAACAAAGTAAAGACTCAGGGTCCGAATTGGATGAAGGATGGAAGTCAGAAACATTGCAATCATTCGCAAATATCGTAGCAAACTCATTAATAACACTAGCATTCATCCTACGACACAGATGTACACATGGACGAGGTTTAGCAATCTGGCATGGAATAGCAGTCCCAAAAATGACTGGTTTATGATCAGAAAAAACGGCAGCACAAACATCTACATAACACACAGAAATGCCATATGACAAAACTAAATCCAATGTATGTCCATGTTCATGTGTAGGTCCATTTACAGATTGCACAAGATTAAAAGAGTCAATAAGATAAAAAAAAAATCTTTCACCAGGGGGTCCGCTGGACATCAGACATGAATATTAAAATCCCCCACTTTTAAAAACTTATCAAATTTCAATAAAATTCCCCTTAAAAATTAAGAAAAATCATGAATAAAATCGTTATTAAATTTGGGTGGTCGATATATCAGTCCACACAACACTGGCTCAACTAAATCAAGCTGAAAGGCTTGCAGTTCAAAACTTGGAAAAAATTCAGTCTCCACAAGACGACAGTGCAAGCTGTTTTTAAAAACAGTTGCTAGACCTCCACCCCTGCCTGTAGATCGAGGGGAATTAACAAATTTACAATCCAAGGGAACAAGGTCAGCAAAAGGACTTAAGTCACTGATAGATAACCACATCTCAGTCACAAATAGAACATCCAATAATTTTGATGTAAATCTCTCAGGATAAATGTCTTATTAAAAAGCGATCTTGCACTAACCGGTGCCATTTTGATTAATATAAAGTCGCCTACCGACTGTGATGCACGACACAGTGGTCAAAGATTTAGGAGATTTACAGCCCCACCTTTATGGAGATATGGCATCTGATGTATGGGATGTTCTGTGAAGATTTCTGGAGCGATCGGCCGAATCGATGCATATGCTGGCTCCAGAGAGCGCACATAAATGAATCGATGATTGTCCCAAGCGTCATTTAAACCATGATGGTCGAAATTGGTCCTAGACTCCAGCAACAGTTTGGCCTTGAGTTTGACAGAAAGCCCGCCTCGTTTCACACGTCTTCTTCTACGCTTTTTCAGCGGAAGGGCGCAGGGGAGCTGACGCAGCACCAGTGGCACACCGGACAGATCTGGAGGAAAGCATAAACACGATCCTCCCCATCCTTTCCCAGCCAGTATATCCACAGTGTTTCTGATGTCATTGAGCACAAGACGATCAAGGAGTGAGACGAACAAAACAAAGACAAACAGACCAGTTAGCAGACAGCCAGCCACACACACCGGCACCATCTTGCTTGGAAGGAAAGTCGCCGAGCCAGGGTCCCACATCATGGTTGCCGAGCTTGCGCCACCTTCTGCCACCGGATCCTGAGTCTGCTCCATGCCATGTCACAGCCACGCCTCGGCCTGCTCCATGCCATGTCACAGCCATGCCAGAGTCAGCTCCATGCCATGTCACAGCCATGCCAGAGTCAGCTCCATGCCATGTCACAGCCACGCCAGAGTCAGCTCCATGTCATGTCACAGCCACGTCAGAGTCAGCTCCATGCCATGTCACAGCCACGCCAGAGTCAGCTCCATGCCATGTCACAGCCATGCCAGAGTCAGCTCCATGCCATGTCACAGCCACGCCTGAGTCTGCTCCATGCCATGTCACAGCCACGCCTCAGCCTGCTCCATGCCATGTCACAGCAATGCCTCAGCCTGCTCCATGCCATGTCACAGCAACGCCCCAGCCTGCTCCATGCCATGTCACAGCTTCGCCTGAGCCTGTCACAATAATGCCACAGTCTCCTTCATGCCATGTCACAGCCGAACCTCAGCCTGCTCCATGCCATGTCACAGCCACGCCTCAGCCTGCTCCATGCCATGTCACAGCAATGCCTCAGCCTGCTCCATGCCATGTCACAGCAATGCCTCAGCCTGCTCCATGCCATGTCACAGCAACACCCCAGCCTGCTCCATGCCATGTCACAGCAATGCCTCAGCCTGCTCCATGCCATGTCACAGCTTCGCCTGAGCCTGTCACAATAATGCCACAGTCTCCTTCATGCCATGTCACAGCCAAGCTTCAGTCTGCTCCATGCCTTGTCTCAGCCAAGCCCCAGAATGCTCCATGCCATGTCACAAGCAAGCCTTTGCTCCATGGTCCAGGCATGCCTCTGTTCCAAAGTCCAGGCCCACCTCTGCTCCACGGTCCAGGCCCGCCTCTTCTCCACGGTCCAGACCCGCCTCTGCTCCACGGTCCAGGCCCGCCTCTGCTCCATGGTCCAGGCCCGCCTCTGCTCCACGGCCCAGGCCCGCCTCTGCTCCACAGTCCAGGCCTGCCTCTGCTCCACGGTCCAGGCGGACCGCCTCTGCTCCACGGCATCTGCTTTTTTATGTTTTGGGGCATCAGGAGCCGCCCCTAGTGGGGGGGATATGTCACGTTTATGTGTTTTTGTAATGTTGGTTCTATGGTCTAGTCAAGTCTAGTTGTTTATGTCTGTTTTGTCTCACGTTTGATTTATGGTTTTTGGATTCCACATTTGTAATAAACTGCACTTGGGTTCTTCATATCATCTCATCCTCATCTGCCTGTCATTGCCTTGCCAGCCATCGTTACAACATGTAGTTGTGACTACGGTTGTATGGAATTGAATATTGGCCTACCACTTACTGTGAGCTGCAGAGAATATACTGTATACTTCCAACTATATAAAAAACAACAACAACAACAAAAAAACATATTTTTAAACATTATGTATTATGCAACAATTCCCAGAGCAACCTTCGAGACATGGGTTCTGGTCCCATGGAAACCAGGAAGTAATTGCCTTTACATGAACAAAGGTGAGAGTGATTTACATTTATTCATTTGGCAGATGCTTTTAGCCAAAACGACTTACAAAAGAGGAATAATACATCATAAGCAAAGTAGAAGGAGTGGTATGAAAAGTGCTGCATTACAAAGTTTCACTAGCATCATAATAGAAGTATTCAAGTCAGATTAGAGTGCAACAAGAATATATATATATATAGTTTTGTTTTTTGAGTGCATGGTTAAGTGTTCATGAAAAGGATGTGTTTTTAGCCATTTTTTGAAAACAGAGAGTGAGTCTGCTTCAGGGATGGAGTTGGGAAGGTCATTCCACCATCAAGGTACAGTGAAACTGAAAGTCCGGGAAAATTGTTTGGTGCCTCTTTGTGTTGGTTCAACAAGGCGCTGCTCATTAGCCAACCGCAGACTTCTGGTGGGAACGTAGCTCTGCAGAAATGATTTTAGGTATGCTGGAGCAGACCCAGTGACTGTTCTGTATGCCAGCATCATAGTCTTGATACATGCATCAACCGGCAGCCAGTGAAGAGAGATTGGTGTAACATTCTCTCTCTTTGGTTCATTAAAGACCAGACGTGTTGCTGAATACTGGATCATTTGCAGGGGCCTAATTGAGCATGCAGAGAGGCCTGTAATTAGAGCGTTACAGTAGTCCAGTCTAGTTATGACAAGTGACTGAACAAGAAGTTGTGTGGCATGCTCAGAGAGGAAGGGTCTTGTTTTCCTGATATTGTAGAGTTTAAATCTACATGACCGCGCTGTCTTTGAGATGTGGTCTGTGAAACTGAGTTGTTATCGATGGATACCCCTAGCTTTGGAAGGCATAATTGTAGTTGAACCCAGCTGAACGGTGTTGTGTTCAACAGCAGGGTTGGCTTGAAAGATGAGGAGCTCAGTCTTTGCTGGTTTAAGTTGCAGGTGGTGTTCCGTCATCCAGGACTGAGATCTCTGCCAAACAGTCAGAGATTCAAGCAGTAGAAGTAGAACTGTGTGTAATTGGTGTAGCAGTGGTAAGATAACCCATGTGCTTGAATGATGGATCCCAGTGATGTTGTGTATATAGAGAAGTGAAGTGGCCCGAGCCCTGAGGTACCCCAGAATATAGCCGATACGACTTGGACACCTCACCTCTCCAGGCTACCTTGAAGGACCTATCTGAGAGATAGGACTTAAACCAGCAAAGCACAGTTCCTGTGATGCCCAGAGTAGAGAGGGTGGACAGTAGGATCTGATGGATGACTGTGTCAAAGGCTGCAGAAAGGTCAAGTAGAATCAGGATGGATGATCTGGATCCAGCTCTTGCCTGTCTCAGAGACTCAGTGACAGATAGCAAAGCAGTCTTTGTGGAATGTCCACTTTTGAAGCCTGACTGATTGTCATCCAGCAGCTTGTTCCGCAAGAGATAGGCAGAGATCTGATTGAAAACTGCCCTTTCAAGTGTTTTCGGCATGAATGGGATGAGAGAGACTGGTCTGTATTATTCTACTTGTGTTGGGTTAAATGCAAGTTTGTTAAGCAGCGGGGTTACTCAAGTCTGCTTAAATGTAGTGGGGAAAATGCCTGTAAGTAGAAATGTGTTAATCATGTGTGTGAATGTAGGCATGATGGACAGAGAGATGGCTTGGAAAAGGTGGGAAGGAATGGGGTCAAGGGGACAGGTGGTGGGGTGGTTGGAGTGGAGGAGTTTAGAGAACTCAGTGTCAGTTAGATGCGCTGTCGTGGAGTCCTCACCACTGCCATCCACCCAAAGGAGCAGCTGCGGCCATCCGCCGGGGGACGGAGGAGTTGCTGCCGACCACCTGGACATGGAGGAATGGCTGCCATCCACGAGGGGATGAGGGGCTCGCTGCAGGCCGCCTTGAGTGATGATGACGCTGCCAGGAGCGGAGGATTTCCCTACCAGCCGCCAAAATGCGGAGGGGCATTCCATCCTCCAGGGGTCGGAGGACTCACTCAGGTCTGCCCAGGGAGGAGTGGTTGTTGTCCACCAGAGTGTGGAGGAGTGATCGAGGACCAGGCGACGGTGTGTCTGGGAAACCGGCGAGCAAGTTTTTTTCTCTCTCTCCCTTCTTTCTCTCTCTCTCTCTCTCTCTCTCTCTCTCTCTCACTGTCGCTCCACCTTGCCCTTTCCCTCTCCTCTTTTTTGTTTTTGTTTTGTTTTCCCCTCTCCTCATTCCCCTCCCCAGCCCTAGAGAGTTGGGGGAAAGTCTGGCGGAAAGGGGGGGGGGGTGTACATCATGCCAGGGGTTCCCCGGCCTGAGGCAAAGGAGGGAGGAGTGTGACGAGGAGGAGGGTGGGGCCGGACCATGACTATGCACGACCGGCCCCCATTTGAGGGGGATAAATGCGGCAGAATGCGGCAGTTCGGGAGAGAGAGAGCCACATGCAGCTGCCATGTGTGTGTTTGTGTGTTGTGTGTCTTTTTGTTTTAAGTCCTTATTAAATATTATTTTGACTGTTCAGCCGGTTCCCGCCTCCTCATTTCCCAACCTTAACCTTGTTACAAGTACTCTCACTTCAAGGGCGCTGCCATGGAATTTGCCATATGTCTATACATATAATCTCTCTTTCCTTCTGTTATCACAGTAGGTTCAATCCTGTCATGTTGCAAGGGTGTTTATGTGTAATAAGGGTATGTTTTTTTGTACTGTTTGTTTTTTGGCATGCAGCAGGTGACAGTTTGGGCACTGAAAAGGATTGTTTTTGTCAAAAAGCACCCCATAAATTTTGCTCTGCTGAAAAATTTCTGTCATTGTGACTATCCATTGGTGGCTGTTTGCTGTCAGCGTTGCTTCTCTCCAAAGTGCTTACTGTACTATTGTTGAATTAAAATAAACAAGAATCTTGAGGTAAAAAAGATGTATGCCAATGAAGCAAGAATGACTGCTTGCATGCAGAACAGGCAGAGACAGATGACAGAGGAGAAAAACTATGATAGATACACAAGGAATATTCATGAACAATAGATGGAGCTAGTAGAAGCAGGTAAATTGTCTCAACACAACCCAAGAGTTAGTTATTAAAACTATTGTTTTAGGTCTTTCAAACATCTAGTCACAAATCTGTTATTAGTGCATAAGTCGGCTTGTGTGCGTAGGCTGTTTTGTGTTACCTAACGCTCGGTTTAGCGTCCATGTAATCAGAAATGCCTACAGTGTAGCTTATTGTTTTACAGGCAGGAATACTCAGATTTCTGGATTTGAGCATTAAAGATGCAGGCTAATAAAATATTAAGATCCTCTCCAGAAGCCATGAAGTCTGAATGTACAAAACAATGCTGGTAAGAGGTCTTTTCTTTCATATGAGCACACACAAAAGGCCAAACACACTCAGTACACTATGTCAGGGGCATCATGCACCTATTTGTTTTAAGGGGGCACTATTGGGAGTGTCCTGATTTACATGGTGCTCAAGACAAGATAAGACTTGTTCAGACGGGTCAGGAATTGGCTGATTAGCCTGGCCCCACGGTTTTCAAACGGAGAGGCGCACCTCCCTATGGGGTGCATCAGGCATGTCTGTGGAGGTTTGGAAAATTACGATAAATTCACCAAGTACAATCAAAATATATTGTGAAGATAAATGAAAATAATTATCTTAATAGACCATAGTCCAGCTTAAAAAAAACAGTCTAATACTGTTGAATGCAGAGAGCACATGCATATCATGCAAGGGCACATCTGTACCAGTTGCACAAGCGCAAATCTCTCAACTTGCACGCAGATGTCCTAATATGCATGTTCTCAAACTGCTCTATAAAATCTCCCTGCTCTCACTCAGAGAGTACATGTGAACTCAAAACCTATCATGTGCACTCACAAATCTGTATTATGAAGCCATGTAGCTCTGCCTTTTTTCATTCATACAAATATTCCCCTGCTGAAGACATGGTAGAGTATATCAAGGCAGAAACAATACCAGAGTTTGAATAATCAACTCGCCATTTGGCAGGCAACTTTTATAGGAAATGCAGTATAATACATGGATGGATCAATATTCTGATGCTTGCTGATGGTGTAAGAGACATGAGCAAACCTTTTAAAATTTTGGGGCTTACTGTTTAAGACTTTGAAAACTCCTAGCCTGGCCTTTTTTGCCCCTGCTGGTAGATGCCGGAACTACACCATAAGGTACCAAAAAGCATGTTTCTCATAAACGGCCATTCAAAAAAAGAATTGTATTTTTTTTTCCCACACATTTTTTTTTTCTAAACAAAATAAAAATAAAAGGGCTGTCAATTTTTTAACGAATTAATTACATGACATGCCAATTAATTAATAGATTTAATCGCAATTCATCTCACACATAATAATTTGCTGAGAAATGCCCCCAGATAAAGATAATTAATTTAGAAATATGCATAATAATTCAAATCTTTATAAATATAATATGTAGGACTTATGATAAATATATAATACAGATTGAAATTAAATTTGAAATAAATTGCATTATTGTGGCAGATGAATAAATCATTGATTAGACAATACATAAAGTGGCTTAAGATCTGTTGTTGTGCTGCTTGTGAGGTTTGTTGAGGCGAGCTGCCACCTATTGACATGGCTTGTAAAAACAGATGTACTTCATACTTGAATTTCTCGTATGGTTCGTTCTGGTATAATCCGTACTTTTATTACAGAATGTATGTACATGTCAGGGAGCATGACTGATTATTTTTTTATATATAATTCATCGCACTAAATTAACACGTTAATTTGACAGCTCTAATATTAGTTTTTTTCATCATACCATAGTAAATGTTTTACCAGTGACAGATTGTTTTTGGACACACCTTAGAGCGTAAAATGTACATTTATTATTTATTAATTTATTTTGTATTTATTTATTTTATTTTTTTTATTTATTTTTTATTTTTTTACGAGTGATCAGTCAAGTGCTGGAACTGAGCACCCAGAGCAGCCTTCAGATTGCATATTCTAGAGGTCCTGGGCACAACATGCACTCCGGTCCATAACTCCTTAACACACTCCCTCAGAATCTTAACACACACTCTGTCCTCTCTTCTCACTTGCTATTGGGTATGGTTACTTTGTAGTATTTGGACATCCCCGCAAAACTCACTTTGACCACTGGTTGGTCTGGTTGAGGGGTGTTTCCCTCCCGACATGTTCATTTTGGCCCCAAAAAAAAGAACATCCCAGCTAATGGGATAACTGCCAATCTTACTCGCCATGAAAGGGGACCAGGCTTCAAATACATATATAAACTGTACATATGGTAACACTTTACAATAAGGTTGTATTTGTTAACATTAGTTAACTATGTTGAACAGTAGTTATGATAACATGAAATAACAATGAAAAATACTTTTTGAGCACTTATTAATCTTGGTTCATGCTAATTTCAACATATACTAAAATATTTTTAACATAAAAAAACATTTAAAAAAATTGTAGTAGTAGTATACTGTAGAATGTGTATTTGTACTTTTGAGTGGGCAACCTGAGTTTGAATTCAGCTAGTGAGATTGTCCAGTCCCATCCTCCCCACACTACTCCCAGTCGTTTCATTTCCTTTTTTGCCTACAGTAATCATGTGAATTAAATATCAAATATCTTTTTTTCAGGACATTGTATTTAAAATCCAATTCAGAAATTTTTTTTAAAAAAAATGCTTTTGAGCCAAACTGGCTAGAAGAGGAATGACGCCTTTGCACTGCGCTGTGTTTTGTTTGGATGAAGCATTAGAATTGAACATGCATTGTTGAGAACTGTCTGCCGAATTGAACTGCACGCACACACACTCAAACTAACAATCCCACCAGCGACATGTTGACATTACAAGATGGACAGGTGGATGCATTAGCAGAACCCTCTTGTAGGTGACAGAATGACTTGCCCTATTTCATTCAATCAGACTGTTGGGACAGATATAGGCAGATAAGCAGAGTTCAAATCGCTCATGCATTGTGGAGCAGCCCGTAGCGCTTTCACTTGAACCCTAAACCCTTCGACAAAGAGAGGATGCATCTCCTTGAGCCTGTGGCAGGCTTTCTACGCAGTCTCCTGTAACAAAGGAGTCTATCAAAGCAGACTGATCCACAAAGCATATTTCCTACAGTGCATCTGTTTGTTTATTCTTAGGAATTATATATAGCAATACAGTATGGCATCATGCTCTGCTAACTGATGGTTTTGTATGTAGTAATTGCAGCCAAGGCTATGGGGTTTCATCTGTTATGTCAAGACTTGTTCATGCTGACTGTGATGAGTGGGCTCCACAACTGACCATAGCTATTGAAAATCTAATTGTAAATTATATGTAATTGCCATCAAATAAGATGTCATTCTATTGTGACAAGGCATCAGTTTTTTAATGCTAAAAGTAACTCTTTGGGGGTAAGTACAATTCTGCAGTGCATAATGCATCATATCATGAATTCAATCAACGATAACCCACACATTAATCAAATGTACTCACTGTAAAATGTCAACAAGTTATGAGATGGTTTTCACACATCTTTTATATTATATCCCTTCACAGTATGTATGCAGAGAAAAATCACGTTAATATACCTACAGTATATGTTATATAATATACAGTATTATAATATACCTATCCAGTCTGAAAACAAAGCTGTTTAACTGTGCATTTATTCACTGAGCACTGTGCTGCACTTACTGATTGCACTGCATCATTGTATTTCTGTATTCTTTTTTTTTATTCAGTTTAATAATTTGTACTTTTTTCAATTTTCTTTTTATTCTAATTTCTTGTTCTTAATTGGTTTAAAAATTTATTTTATCTTGTATTTTCTTTATCATTTTTATGTGAAGCTCTTTTATTGCATTTTTATCTCAAATTTCTTTCTTTAATGACACAATCAGTAAAATTTAGGTTAAAGGTTTATTGTAGGGATGTCAGTTTTGTTGATTTAAAACTCGATAGTGCATTAAACTTATTAACCTCATCTGTTTGGTAAGAAATGTAACACTTTTAGCATAAAGTTAAACTTAAATTTGTTGTGTCGCCGAAAATCACCATCCCTCTGCTTGTTTTGTTGGCTTTAGAAAGCACATGATATATCTGGGACTCTTTCCAGAAGGATAAGATCTTGTGTCCAGAAGCTCCCCCAGTCAGACTGCATGATTGCGACTGGCCCTGGAAGAATGATCTACAGCCTCTGAGTCAGGCCGTATCCCTCGGACACAGCCTGTAGAACTTTGCTAATAAATGACACCGGAGGACAATGTCCTATTTCCACTGCAGAGTCATCTGTCAAAGCACGCTTTGAACAGCCAAGAGTCACTCATTCAAACTGCTTACAGTCTTCAAATGCTCATATGCGAGGAGAACATTTTTTGAACGCTGTTTGTCTTGTTGTGTTCATAATGTTAGCACAGGAATAGTGTCAGCCTCAGACAGCACACCCACAAAAGAGATTTTTTTTTTTTTTAATGACAATTCGATTGGCTTTAATCAATTTCCTTGTAGCTCGTCAAAATGATCACAATACATGACAATATTGACATTGCTTTACAAAGTTAATGTAACCTGAAATACGCCTCATACTATTGAATTAATGACAAACGGAAATCACCCATCAGACATTTTTGAATAATTTCAATCGTGGTCACCTTAATATGAAGGTAAATCAATAGCAAAACTTGAGAGCTTGCATATTTGGATCTGAGAACTTGTACAATAAATATTTGTACTTGTAAGTTGAAATTTACACACAGCAACGATGTGAAAACTTGTAAAATAAAAATTTGAAGTTGAATTTTGCAATCTGCTCTCACAAACAATAATTCAAAGCTTATGTTGGGCCTCATGTATTCAGATAGAAGACAAAGGCAGGCCTAACACAGTCGTAAAACCTAACTGAGGCCCACAGACACAGTCATAAATCTTACTGATAAAAACTGCACCAAAGTCAAACAAAGGGAGTCCAAAACAGACTACAAATCCCACGAATCCTTGCTCACTAAAGGATCGAACTCTCAACTCCTATTGGATGAGGCACACAACAGAACAGCCCTCAACCATGACATCATCGGGAGTAGAAATAACTCTGAGATGCTTCCAGGCATTTGCTTCCAGCAACTTTGCTCGCTGTGTGTAGACGCAGCTCATCGCTGCTCTCAGGTGTAGCCTCATGGCAAAAGGAAGTAACGTATGACTTGAAACTGTGGCCATACAATCTCCATCTCGCTGGACGAGTTGAGATTACTCTGTGTTCCACCGAACACTTTAACGGATCCGAAGGAGATCGCCGAGCAATCCGCATCTTCATCTGTTTGCCTGCAGAAGTGAAGAGAAAAAAAGGTTTATCTTCCCTCTTCAATCAAGTCGACGTCACTGATTTCTCCGCCAGCCCACCGAGAATCAGCAGCCGTACTGCCCACCGACAGAGCGAGGAAACGGCCTCCCGTTATCACCCGAGCCTCGAGGAACTGAGTCGGAGTTAAAGGATGGATGAACACACATTCGTCTGCATCCTCATATGATTCAAGTAAGAGGTTTACGTCTGGGCAGAGATAGAATATTATAGTGTGCTATTCTTGTGTATCAAGGTTATTGCTTGTACAGTTTAAGGACCGCCGAGTCCGCTGATTGCTGCTAATAATACTCAAGGTATTACTGTTATGTACTGTTATCACGAATGAGATCTGCTGTGTTGTAGTCCCACCACATTGGACTGTTGTGTATTTCCACCATCACGGGTGAGACTGGCACACTGAGTTTATCCATTAAAGAATCAAAGACCGCGTTTAAGAGCTGTCCACAACGTCTCTGAGTGATAAACTAACAGCTGCTTTCTCTCCCATGATCGCTAAACCGGCTTTGGTGCCGCCACTTTATTCTCTCTCTCTCGTACTAACCACACACACACACGACACCTCACAAACATTCTCGCACACACTTTTGGCTAGTAGATAAATTTGTGATAAAGCTCAGCTTTGTCCCTAAGTTATCGTACAAGCGGAGACACATGGTAAACGGGCAGACGCAATTAGCCAGCTTCTCTCCGCCCACATTCACGGCCATATTCTCTGGCCGGAAATCTCGCGTGACGTACTCTCCACGAAGGTCACGTCCGCCATTTTGTGCGCATCACACCTTACACACACACATTCACACACACACACACACACACACACACACACACACACACACACACACACACCTACCTTCCTCTCATGTGTTATAGGCTTATTTTGGTTACCATATCTAATCATGTCACTGTTTATTTTGTAGTTTTAAGTCGGAAGTTTATTGACTGCATTGTATTGATTATTAATTGATATTACTGCATAAATAAACTTTGTTATATTTCAAAGATAAGTGTTTTGGTTTGTTTTGCATACACCTGTGTCAAATGCTGACGGGATGTCAGTGCTCAGATTCAAGCCTTCATTCATTGTTTTTTTTTTCTCCGAAAATCGATATTCTTCGGATGTCGATTTTCCTAAGAGAACAATCTAATATTGAGACTGTTATACTATCTGGTTATTAGTCCCTGATTCCAGGGTGGTGCCCTGGTGATATTAATCCATATTAATATTCTATAGATTTTTGATAATTGATAATTATCTTTGATGATTGTTGAATTTGAAGGATCAATAAGCTAATGTTAATTGTAATCAATGTTTCATTGATGTTAATAATTAATTATTATCTTTGATTGTTGATTTAAAGGATTAAAAAAGCTAACACTGATTCTCATCAATGTTCTGTTGATTTTAATAATTAATAATTATCTTTGATAATTATTAATTATTGCTAATAACCAAACCCGCTCCTGAACGTGGCGCACTACATTTAATGGTGCACCGTGTGAGGTTTTAATGAGTTAGATTCTATTATTTAACTTAAATATTAATTAATAACTAAACTTGTGTTCTGAATCCACAATTGCAGTCAAGTAGTCACAAATGTGTAAAATGACATTCACATAAATACAACTACCAACACAAAATTGCATTACACATTAACTTTTGTACTTTAATTCATTTTCACAGTACAATCACAAATCGGCACTTACAACCTCTCAAATCTGGCACTGCAACTTTAAATCTTCACGCCTTGACTTTTGCAACTATTTTTGCGAAAAACCGTAGCAAAACTCAGTTGTGCACTTGTAAATACTGATGCGAGAGAGCAAGACCAGTGTTTGGCGGGATGAGTTGGGCAATGAAGTCGTTTTATTGGCTGATGCCTAACCAATGAAGTGGGATGTTTTTGTACGCAATGACGTCACGCCACAGCACCAGCCTGTGTCTGTTTGTAATGGCAAAGTGAAGGAGTTTCTTTACTGAGTAAAACCTGTAATAAAAAATTTATTCATTAACTACTACACTCACAAAATTCTATTTTCCCAAGAGGAAAATTATTCTGGAACTCTATCATTAATAACATAAATTGGAGGAAAGTATGGTTGTTACATTATAAATATTGCATGACTAATAAGATCAAAGTGCATTTTAACATAATTTATCCTTGTAACCTACTTGTATCTAAGTATTCTGATGTAAATAACTCATGTATCTTTTGTGGGAACTATAGTGAAAGTTTTGATCATATGTTTTTCTTTTGTGATCTGATTTTTGCTAGGATCTGAGTCTCCATTGTTTTTCCAAGTTAAAGTTAAAATATGATTTTTGTGTCAAAGACATATTTTATTTTGAAAATGAAAACAGATCTCTGGAAAATACTGTCATTTTTTATTCTGGTTGTGAAATTTTATATACACAAACAGACATTTCTTAAAAAACAACCTATATTTGCAGAATTCATGCTGGAAATCAAGTGCTTTATAAATGTAAAGAGATATATTAGTGATAAATAATTTATATTCTTACTTGTTATGATGAGATCTTTCCTGCCTCCTGAGTGATGTGAATGTAATTATTTTTCTTTTCTTCTCCTTTTCATATCCTTTTTCCTTTACTTTTTGTGTACAAGTGATGCAAGTGTACAAGTGATGTCAATTATTTTGCACAAGTCTGCATTGATACTCCTATATTGCACTTTTTCATTGTAAAGTGAAAGGGGGTCCGCAGAAAATTGTCAGAAAGTGGGAAAAAAAGTACATTATAAAGGGATGCTCAATTAATCGTATTTTAACTGTGATCACAGTTTCTGCCTCTCGTGGTTAATTAAGCTCTACCGTCTGCAATATTAGTGAGTTAGCAAACAGCAGTTATCAGCCAGGTTAAGTTGCAAATTGTTACTAATTTTTATTATAGGCTGTGTTTATGGATGACAGACCAAATCACAAGCTCTTTTGAAGTCTATTTTTTAACTCAAATGAACAATCACGCTCTCTTCAGAAGTTTGCCACTGACCAATCAGTTTCACTTTTGAGTATGTGCTGAAATATAGAACCACAGTGGTTTGAGTATCGTATATGTCTCATATGTGCGCCGCTTTGATTACATGTGGCTCACATCAGAAAGATGGAAAATGCTGCCTTTGGAGACTGTATATGGAGGTAGGATGAAAATCAGGTGTCTTTCAAACTGTTCTGAGACCCGTTTCCATAAGAGCTCCATACATTCAACAGCACTGTCAGTTAAAAGCCATTAAGATTAGACAGCAAGTAAGCTGAATAAACTCTGTATAGAGTACGGTGTTAAGCTGCGTTTACACAGCAGCTGAATGTGGCCCAGATCTGATTTTTTGCTCAAATCTGATTTTTTTTGTTAGGTTGTTCACATGACATTTTAAATGTAGCCCATATCAGACACTGATCTGAACAGCTGACACTCCTAAACTGACCCGCATGCATATAACAAACTCTGGCATGTTCATAATTATAGCATGAATAATTAATTAAATTATAATTTAAAATGTTATCATCCATTTTTAACACAGATAGGACACATGCCTATATGATAATATGTCCCGAGTGATGTAGAAAGATAGTTTATGGATAAAGTATTTTTATGTAGTCATTTGTCTTGTATGGTGCATTGTAAAGAATTTTCTCTTAGATTTACAGTAAAATACTGGCAGCAATTTCACCAGCAATTTACTGCAAATATACAGCACACTTAATGTAAACCTCAAATGCTGCTTTTTACTGTATTCATCAAATACTGACAGCTACTGTTTTTCAAAGTAATTACAGTACAGTTCTACAGTACTATGTTGTTGCTTTAGTTCCCAGTATGCACTGCGACATGAAGAAATAACATTATAGTAAATTTTACTATTTAATGGTTTATTTTGCTGTTGTTTTTGTTGCAGTTTTAGTTTAGATTCACCATTAACAATAGACACTCAGTATACAAATCTGCATTGCAGAACTCTCTTTGAATGCTTATAATTCAATTACTTATGTATTGTACAATTACACAGTGCTATTGCCTCATTTAGTGGCATTTGCAAGTTATGATCAAACTAATAGTCTCACCTTAAGTTAAAGTTTTGTCCTTCCAAGTAACACAGTGCAAATGATTGTATTTATCAACACATTAACACATTAACACTGGCTGGAAGAACATTAAGAAAAAAAGAAATAAGGTCACAGACCAAGTGAACATCAATTACTATAATGATGACTAAACAAAATAACTATTTAGGATTAAAATAAATAAATAAAAAACACTAAATAGTGCTAAGAACTTTTGAATTTTGAATTAAAACTTCTGTACATGTCTCCATAAAACCCTGATGCAACCTAAGCATATAGTATTTATTCAAGTGCAAGGCCTGATCTGTATTTCAAAATTTGGTTTTTGGTTGGATCCAAAATTTGGGTGACAGGGTTGGATCCAGTATTGTTTTTATGTGTCGAAAGCATGAACACTGACAATAAGCCACAGATCTATACTATATTTTGGGTTTTAAAATATATGGTTCAAAATGTCACTAGATTTCACCAAGATGGTACTAGGATTTTTAATGTTCATGCTTGGCAAATAGCAGCTTTTTTCTCTTAAACTAGTCACTTCACAATGAGCCTGCTCTTTATCTCCCAGAATGCGTTTTTTTTTTTTTTTTTTTTTTTTTTTTTTACAGCAAACTGTTGTATTTAAGAATTATAGTAGATTGCTGTTAGAATTCGGCCATAAATGTACAGAAATTTTTAACAGTGTGGAATTTTAATAATCATCGAAGTTCAAATGTAATATTACCTAGGAGCGAAACACACCATAATATCGAAAGACATCAGGAAAAATGGCATTATATGTAAGGTAAGAAGAGGTATCTTTATTTATTTCATATTGCCATTGATTGGCTTGCATTCGTATTTTGATACAGTTTGAGAAATATAGAAACTGTGATCCCTATCTGTCACTCACTCAACGTTGTATCGATGTAGTGATACTAGGGGTCAATCTTGGGAGCCCGAAACACCTCTGGTCTTTGAAAAAGGCTAATGAAAATTGGCGAGTGGTATTTGCATACCACTCTCTCAAACATACGGGTATAAAAGGAGCTGGTATGCAACCACTCATTCAGATTTTCTCTTCGGAGCCAAACAGTCGATGCTCACTGAGCTGAATTCCTACGGCTGTTCATTCACCTCAGCTGGATCTGACGGCGCATTTCAGCGGCTTCTCCCCCCTCTGCACTGGTGCACTGCAGAGAACGCCTGAAATCGGCAGAAATAAAAGAGTATATTCTAAGAGTATATTTCTCTAAAAGAGCGGCACACACAGAACGTCTTTTTAAAGACGCTTCTTTTTAAAGATGCCTTTCCGTTTGTGTGTTATTCCTGGATGCGGTCGTTATCTCTCACCTTCTGACGGTCACGATCGCTGTCTTTCGTGTCTGGGCGCTGCCCACACGGAGACAGCGTTCGTGGATGGGTCATATACTCATTGCGAGAACATGTCCATGTTAACGATGCGGTCACGGCTTGCCTTCATAAGAAAGCAAGCCACCCCAGCGGCTCCCCGCCCCAGTCCTTCTACCTACGGGTATGAGGCCAGCGCGGCAAGCACTGGGGGAGATTTGGGGACCCCAATGGGACCACCTCCGCCGGGTATCCCCTCACGGACCTCCCATTCCCCAGCACGCTCATCTGCCCCGATCGGGCTTCCGGATGAGTCCGCCGGCTCGTCTCATGGCGAATTCGACCTCTTGTTCAGAGCCCGCGAAGGTGATGAGTTCTCGAGTGCAGCATCGGAGAGCGGGCTTGTCCAGTCGGACGCAGAAGCCTCAGCTGGGCTCCCCCCCTTGGGTACGGTCGCCCAGTCACAGGCTGATGTGGAGATGATGGACATGCTTTCCTGGGCAGCCGCGAGTGTCGGGCTACAGTGGAACTGTCCACTCTCCCCTGAACCCTCGCGGCTCGATGATTGGTTCCTGGGCTCGCGTTGCCGCTCACAGCCACGCCACACCTCATCTCAGTTCCTTTCTTCCCGGAAGTGCACGAGGAGCTGACAAGGTCGTGGGAGGCACCTTTTACTGCCCGGTCCCGATCTTTCAGCGCCATCTGGCGCGGGTGCCCAAAGCTCCCGTCCAAGGCCTGTAGGTTTACGTCGTCCCTGACGGCCAAAGCCTACGGTGCCACTGGACAAGCTGCCTCCGCCCTGCACGCCAAGCCAAGGCGCTAAAGGAACTACACGAGGGTAGTTCCACCCCAGGATTGATGCAGGAGCTGTGCTCGGCGACCGACCTCGCTTTCTGGGCGATGAAGGTCACAGCGTGGTCTCTCGGGCGGGCGATGTCCACCTTGGTGGTCCAGGAGCGTCACCTTTGGCTCAACCTGGACGAGAAGGGAGAGGCCGACAAGGCACGGTTCCTTGGTGCCCCCATTTCCCAGGTTGGCCTGTTCGGCGACACTGTCGAGGACTTTGCCCAGCAGTTCTCGGCGGTGAAGCAGCAGACAGAAGCTATCCGGCACATCCTGCCCCGGCATGGCTCAAGATCCCGCACCCCGTCTGCTCGTCGCCAAGGGCGTCCTCCTGCGGTGACTGCACCGGATTCACCGCAGTCCACCCCTGCAGCCCAGCCCCGGGGTGGAGCCCACCGTAGAAAGCAGACGCCACCCGTCTCACGGCCGGCCGACAAGAACCTGAAAAAAGCTTCGAAGCGCCCCTGAGATGGGCGACCCGGGGCATATGGCATCCTCAGCGGTGGCCACTCTGCTTGGGTTGATGCATATGAGACCGCTTCAGCACTGGCTCCAGACTCGAGTCCCGGGATGGGCATGGCGCCGCAGGACACATCGCGTGGACATCACGCCAATCTGTCACTGCCTCTTCAGCCCTTGGACCGACCTCACATTTTTATGGGCAGGCGTTCCCCTAGAGCAGGTCTCCAGGCGCGTTGTGGTCACGACAGATGCCACCAAAATGGGCTGGGGCGCTGTATGCAACGGGCACATAGCCACTGGCTCCTGCATGGGCCCACAGCTGCGTTGACACATCATCTGCCTCGAGTTTTTGGCAATTCTGCTCGCCCTGCGGAGGTTTCGGCCGTAGATCAAGGGCAAGCATGTGTTAGTTCGGACAGACAACACGGCAACGGTGGCATACATCAACTGTCAAGGTGGTTTACACTCCCATTGTATGTCACAACTCACCTGCCGTCTCCTCCTCTGGAGTCAGCAGCACCTCAAGCCACTCACATCCTGGGCGACCTCAACACTGCAGCAGACGCGCTGTCATGACAGGTTATCCTCAGGGGAGTGTGGAGACTCCACCCTCAGGTGGTCCAGCTGATTTGGAGTTGATTCTGGCAGGCACAGGTAGACCTGTTCGCTTCCCAAGAATCCTCCCACTGCCCGCTCAGGTACGCCCTGATGAGGCACCTCTCAGTATAGATGTGCTGGCACACAGCTGGCCCCCTGGACTACGCAACTATGCATTTCCCCCAGTGAGGCTACTTGCACAGACCCTGTGCAAGGTCAGGGAGGACAAGGAGCAGGTCATCCTGGGAGCACCCTACTGGCCCACCCAGACGTGGTTCTAGGACCTCACGCTCCTCGCGACAGCCCCCCCTGGCGAATTCCCCTTAGGAAGGACCTTCTTTCTCAGGGGCGGGGCACCATCTGGCACCCGTGACCAGACCTCTGGAATCTACATGTCTGACCCCTGGACAGGATGTGTTAGACTTAAGTGGCCTACCACCCACGGTGGTAGACACGATCACTCAGTCTAGGGCCCCCTCTATGAGGCACATGTTTGCCTTGAAGTGGCATCTGTTCGCTAAGTGGTGTTCTTCCTGACGCGAAGACCCCCAGAGATGCGCAGTCAGATTGGTGCTTTTCTTCCTGCAGGAGAGGTTGGAAGGATGGCTATCCCCCTCCACCTTGAAGGTGAATGTAGCCACTATAGTGGCACACCACGACACAGTGGATGGTAAGTCCTTAGGGAAGCACGACCTGATAATCAGGTTCCTGAGAGGTGCCAGGAGGTTGAATCCCTTCAGACCGTGCCTCATTCCCTCATGGGACATCTCTGTAGTTCTTCAGGGTCTACAGGGAGCCCCCTTTGAGCCACTGCAGTCACCTAAGCTAAAGGCACTCTCTTTGAAGACTGCCTTCCTGACTGCGCTCACTTCCATCAAGAGGGTAGGAGACCTGCAAGCATTCTCTTTCAGTGAAATGTGCCTGGAGTTCGGTCTGGGCTACTCTCACGTGATCCTGAGACCCCGACCGGGCTATGTGCCCAAGGTTCCCACGACCCCTTTTAGGGATCAGGTGGTGAACCTGCAAGTGCTGCCCCAGGAGGAGGCAGACCCAGCAATGACGTTGCTGTGTCCGGTGCATGCTTTATGCATCTATTTGGATCACACGCAGAGCTTTAGAGTCTCTGAGCAGCTCTTTGTCTGCTTTGGTGGACAGCAGAAAGGAAGCGCTGTCTCGAAGCAGAGGATCGCCCACTGACTCATTGACACCATAGCAATGGCATATCATGCTCAGAATGTGCCGCCCCTGGCAGGGCTATGAGCCCATTCTACAGTGGTGCCTCTGTAACAGACATTTGCAGAGCAGCGGGCTGGGTAACACCCAACACCTTTGCGAGGTTCTACAATCTCCGGGTGGAACCGGTTTCGTCCCGTGTAGTGACAGGCACAAGCAGATAAGTCCGGGACAGCTGGCTGGGTGTATCACTTGCGCATAGCGCCTTTCACCTCCCCTGAGCTGAAGACGTGCACTGTTGACTCCCAGTAGTGTTCCCTGGATGACTTCCTCTGAGCCCTGTGGCAGACGAGTTTGCGGAGAAACTTGCTGCCAGCACAGTACATGTGTTAACTAAGCCCTGTACTTGGGTAGGTGCTCCGCATGTGTTGGTTCCCCATAGGTAACCCCATGCGACGTATATCTTCCGCTAATTTGTTTCCCAGTTGGTAAACTGCGTCTTCCTTGGGCAGGAAGTCTGCCCCAGTCACCATGTTTGTAGAAACTCCTTCCCCGTAGGGTAGGACCTACCATGGGAATTCTCCACATGACATACTTCCAACAAAGCTCGGCAAGACCATGTGACGTATTTCCACTCAAAATCCTCCTCCCCCCCCCCCCCCCCGGGCGGGGTGTGGTCTCTGCGTTGTCTTCCCCTTGGGATTGACACCCTCCGATGTAGACCTGGTGGCCCCAGTCGATTAACTAATTTCACTCTTTTTTTGGGTAGAGAAAAAAAAAGAGGATAAGAGGCCACGACTGGGCTAGCCTGTCTCTATCTTTTGGGTAGTCAACTTGTCCCCGATGGGCCGTTCGACACTCATAACAGCGTTGGGGGAAGTTACGTGTCGGCCTGGTACGCTGGCTAAGAGGCACACAGTGGTCTGCCCGTCACACACCGCCAGTTCACGTAACACAGTTCAGCCAGTTGTGGCATTTC